>NC_134487.1:233593625-233906125 GCF_040206685.1 Ascaphus truei | reverse complement strand
AGCAGCCCCCACCTCTATACACACAAACACCCACTGCAGGGCCTACCTCTGTATACAGAAACACACACTGCAGCCAGGGTTGCCACCTTCTATTGAAGGCTAACGCGGAGATAACATTTTTTTAGATCTATTTATTATATATTTATTTATCTTGCCTTTGGCTGTATCCTCCCCTCCAAATTCCGTCAACATGGCTGCGCGACGTCACGTAATACACATTGCCATAACAACAAGCTACTCCGTGACGTCACGCAGCATCAAGTTGACATGACAATGGGATGCATTATGGTGACGAGGCATCACGTGATGCCACATTGTCATGGCAACATGTCACCGCCTGACGTGTCTTGTTGTCATGGCAACGAGGAGGGGGGGGGGGGCGTGACGTGATGTACATTGTTTTAAAGTGTCCCAGTTTTTCATTTTGAAAATCTGGTCACCCTAATTCTGGGTAATGACATGCAAATGATCACTGGGCTATTAAGCTTATGCCCAGTAAACTGTAATTATTTTTTTATTTTTTTATCTGTTGTCTAATGATTTGAGTCTTTTGACCTTTCTTGATAGCTGTGCAGAGTGATGTCATTTTAAATGCAGAGTATGGCATTGATTATAGTGGGCACGCGCGACAGAGCGCATGGCGTCACGCTCGCCTGTCACTCGAGCGATGTGTGCACTGCAGATGGAGGAGATGGGGAGGTGTGGCAGAGGCGTCACCAGGCTGGTTTGCCCTCATTGGCTGAACCGCTCGTGTGATGCGACCGTGACGCAGCCATCGCGCGGAAAAAACAAAACATTTTATTGCCGCAAAATTCTGCCGCGCAGTCGCTCTTCATCGGTCGCATGCACTATGGGCGGTCTCATAGCGGTGCTGTCAGTTGTTTGCGCCACGCATGCCCTCACGCTCACTATAATCGCGATCTTAAAGTGAATTACTATTAGGGTGACCAGACGTCCCGAAACAGTCCCGGTTTTTAGCCGTTTGTCCCGGGTCTCGAGTCTTTGGCCACTGTCCCAGCTTTTCGCTGTGCTGGCCGTTGTGACACAGTAGGCTGTGACAGTGAATGGAGAGATGCTGCAGCCAGATCACTGAGTGTTAATCTCCTCAGACAGAGAAAGCACAGCTGCAGCCTAATTAAACAGGGGCTGAACTATCAGTGAAACAAGTGCTTTAAAAAGCAGGAAGTTGCTCACACAAGGTGAGCTTGTTTTTCCACAGGAAGGTGGAGAGAACTCTCCCGGCTTGGAAGCCGTAGCAGCTGTTGCTGCTCTGGTCCCCCAGTGCTGCGAGGAGCCAGGCTGCTGGGACCAGCTGGGACCCCAACCCAGGATAAAGATACAGATTGCTGCGAGGCTGGACACAGCCTGCTCCCTGGAACCGTGTTCCTGTTTGCTGTTGGAGCTGCAAAACAGATAAGACTTTATTCTTATTATGCTTATTGGTTATCGTTTGTGTAGCATGTTTTGGGCATGACCAGATTAGCTGGCTGTCCTGTTAGTAAGGGCTCAAGAAGTGAGTTAGTGTCCCTAACGGGACTAGGCTTTAATTTGCAAGAAAGTAGTTTCTTAAAGGGACAGTGCACCCGTACTTATTTTGGTTGTGGCTAATAAACCACTAATGTTTAAAGTTTCCCATCGTGTCAAGCGTCTTACTGACCCCGCCGCGAGGCCGTCTTGCCACAGGTGGTGTCAGAAGTGGGATACTACGCCTCTGGGGGTCAGTAGATGAAGATGTGTTGAGACACTGAACTCAAGCGGAAAAAAAATGATTTTTTGCTGAAGCATGGAAGTTACAGCTAGCAAGCGCTGAGTGTAAATTTTGCCCGTCGGGTATGAAAGGATTGCTGTGTAAAGCTAATGCCTTTTGCTGAAGTGAGTGAATTTGCAGCTAGCAAGTGCTGTGAGGTAAAGTTTGCCTGTCTGGTAAAAAAAGAAAAGTGAAAATGGATTTTTGCAAAGAAGTTGCCCTAAGAAGAACCCAGAAGGTTCAAAGATTGTAAAGCTCGTACAACTTACGTGTGTTGTGCAAAGTCTGCCTCGTCGGGTGTGAAAAAACAAACAAAAAAAAAAACACGGGGTTTTAAAATGGCCGCCGTCATTTGTCAGTTTTGCAATGTACATAACCATACAAAACAGTGTCCCTTCAGGCCATATGATGATTATGATGACGACGCATATGTGGCCCCGAGAAGAGAGACATACCCGCAGATGAAAGCTGGAAAAGTGTCCAGTGTGGGTGTGCCCAGTACCACTGATGTCTCTGGAACTAATAAAACAAAGAGAAAGAAGAAAAATAAAAATATTTTTCAAGTCACAGAGGAAGTGACCGAACCACTTGAGCCTGCGATATCAGGACAACAGGCGTCAGCAAGCCACCGAGATGTGCTGCAGACCGAGTGATGGGCAGAATTGTCACAGGAACGGTTGCAAAGGAAAAGGTGGAGCAAAGGGAAGCTGAATCCTTGATCCAGGTAAAAGAGGCCTTAATTTCTGCACTCCAAACTGCCCACCGTGATTATGATGCCTTGCAGGAACAATTGAATAGGGAGCGAGAAGCGAACTCTGAGGTAAAGAGGTGTATACTCCCAGCTATACTTGAGTATGAGGAGTTAAAGAAAACAGAGCGTCTCTTACGGAGTGAGTTGGAGGAGCTGAAGACAAGTTTGGATAAGGCCAGCACCGCAATTGCTAACATGGAATCAGAGAGAACAAGTCCTGACTGGAAACTATGCTATCAGATGTCCCAGAGAGATGTGCAAAACTTCATCAAAGACTTAGAAGTTTCTCACCAAGAAGCTAGCACGCTCAAAACAGAGCTGGAGCTCTCACGCCAGGAGGGCCACAGTCTAAACACAGAGCTGGGTATGTTGAAGGAAACCCATGAGAATGCCCTGAGGGATTTAGAGACTGTAAAGAAGGAGAATGTAAGTCTGACGCAGAAAAATTCAGACTTGACTGATCAAAATAGTAAAGGTGATAAGAAGCTCCACCAAGCAGGAAAAGTGGAGAAGCAATTGATCCAGGAAAAGCTAGAGGTGCAGGAAGCACTGCAGAATGCAGAGAGGATGCAACGTGTCTCCCTGCAGCAGCACACACAGGCAACGCACTTATGGCAGAGCCAGCTGCAAGAGCTACATGCAAGTCTGCAAGCAGCCAAGGAGAAGCAGCGAGTGCTACAGGAACGGCTGAATACCCAGTATGTCCCCACAGAACAGCATGAGGAACTGAGGGCCACGCTGTATGCCACAAGAGCATTGCTAGGGGCAGAGCTGGGTACTTTGAAGAAAGCCAATGAAACGGTCCTAAGGGATATAGAGACTGTGAAAATGGAGAATATAAACCTGAAGGAAGAGGTTTTAAACCTGACTGGTCAGGTCAGTGATGGGACTGAAGCTTCACCAAGCGCAGAAAGTGAAGACGCAATTGGCGCAAGAAAAAAATGAAGTACAGGCTGCTCTGCAGAATGCAGAGAAAATGCTGGAAGAAGAATGCCTCTCCCTGGAGCAGCTGAAGATCACGTTGAGCGCCACAAGAGCATCGCTGGAGGCGGAGCTTAGAAGCCAGGTGACTCTGTGTGAGAGGGAACATGAGAAGGTCCAAAGACTGGAGCAAGAGCTGGAGAAGCAGAGAGGCAACTCCATCTCCATGAGTCAGTATGCCAAGGAGAAAGAAGCCTGGAAGACAGAAGCAACAGCGATACTGGCGACAAGAACAGCAGAGCTCAAAAAGATGGAGGAGGCGTTGATGCAAACCCAGAGTAAGCACCGGGAAGAGGTGAAGGCCCTGAGAGGGGACTGGCAGCATCAGATTGAAGAGCTGCAAACGCAGATGGCTGAGCACGAGATGCAGTGCGCCAAGACGGAGGAGGTGTCCATCCGTCAGGTGGCCTGCCTGATGTTGCACCATGAAACTGAGATGGCTGATATCCACAAGCGGCTGGACTACATGACCAATGAGGGGGCCCGGCTACAGCTGGAGCTAGACAAGGTCCGGGAGGAGCACCAGCAGCTGCAGGTCCAGAATAAAGAAAGAGAGACAGATTTAAGCCTTGCTCTGAGTCTGCTAGGAGACGTAGAATCGCGACTCAATTCTAACGAAGATGAACTAGCAGCCGCACTGAGTGAAAGAAGAAAGGCAGAAGGACTGCTTCAAGACCTGAGGAAGGACCTGGAGTCTGAGCGGGCTGGCCGCAGGATGGCGGATAAACAAAAGTGTGACTTAAGCAAGGAGCTCGAGTCTCTAAAGTCTGAGCGGGACGCTACGTTGGACTCTACTGCTGCCCAGCAGGAGGTTTCTCAGATGAAGCTGGAGGAAAAGCTTACAAGCCCAAGACAGACGTTTGGGTCACTGAAGCAGTCCAAGGAAAAGGTGGCGGTAGAGATAAAATCAAAGGATGATGAAGGGGAGGCTGCAGTGGAACATGTTTTAACAGAGCCCGCTGTCTATGCAGACTATCTCTTAAGTTATCTTCAAAACCCTGCTGTTCTCACAGAAGAACAAAAAGCGGATATGACACAAATTGAAGACATGCTGATTAAAGAATTTATAGGTCAGCAGCTGATTCTTATAGTCGGCTGTCTAGATACCAGTGAAGAAGGAGGCAGGAAACGCCTTCTTGCTGTCCTACAAGAGATGCTTGTGATACCTAATACACCAACTTCCCTTATAACGTGTCTAGTGGAATTATTGCTCCGTATTGTTAAAGATGATGACCGGAGAATTCAGACTGTGGCAGAAATAGTCTCTGAGCTGCGAGAGCCAATTGTTAGCGTGGATATACCAGCGGATGCCGCGAAATCAAGGAAATTACAGTTAAAGATTGCAGATTTAAGAGTGCAGCTTAACGAAGCCAAACAAGCCTTGGAGGACTCCATAGTTTTACAAGATTTCAGTCTTGCATCTGAATTAAAGGAGATAGTGAGGTACCAGTCCTCAGGTCCAGATGGCCTGGTAATTACCCCAAAAAGAAAATGCCTAAATTGGAAGGCAAGAAAAAAAAGGGGGGGGGAGGGAAGGGCCGACGTCAGACATTGGCGACAAAGATGCTGGTGCACGGGAATGGTGCACGGGTCGCTCCACAGGACAATGTTTCGCTGGGGAGAGGGATATGTGACACAGTAGGCTGTGACAGTGAATGGAGAGATGCTGCAGCCAGATCACTGAGTGTTAATCTCCTCAGACAGAGAAAGCACAGCTGCAGCCTAATTAAACAGGGGCTGAACTATCAGTGAAACAAGTGCTTTAAAAAGCAGGAAGTTGCTCACACAAGGTGAGCTTGTTTTTCCACAGGAAGGTGGAGAGAACTCTCCCGGCTTGGAAGCCGTAGCAGCTGTTGCTGCTCTGGTCCCCCAGTGCTGCGAGGAGCTAGGCTGCTGGGACCAGCTGGGACCCCAACCCAGGATAAAGATACAGATTGCTGCGAGGCTGGACACAGCCTGCTCCCTGGAACCGTGTTCCTGTTTGCTGTTGGAGCTGCAAAACAGATAAGACTTTATTCTTATTATGCTTATTGGTTATCGTTTGTGTAGCATGTTTTGGGCATGACCAGATTAGCTGGCTGTCCTGTTAGTAAGGGCTCAAGAAGTGAGTTAGTGTCCCTAACGGGACTAGGCTTTAATTTGCAAGAAAGTAGTTTCTTAAAGGGACAGTGCACCCGTACTTATTTTGGTTGTGGCTAATAAACCACTAGTGTTTAAAGTTTCCCATCGTGTCAAGCGTCTTACTGACCCCGCCGCGAAGCCGTCTTGCCACACCGTGCATGTGCGATTAGCGCTTGCCGGCCGCTCAACCCGGCTAGATCCAATTGCGCATACGCATAAGTGGCTGGCAAACACCGATCACGCATGTGTGATGGGCAAGTGATAATCGTGCATGCGCAGCCGGCATTTGCCGTACACGTATGCGCAATCGGCACTCCCATTCGCGCATGCGCAGTCGGTGCTCGCGAATGCGCATAAGCGACATTTGTCCCGGTTTTTGCCGAGACAAATATCGTCACCCTAATTACTGTGAGGGTAACCAGATGACCTTTCGTCCCATATTTTGTGGAAGTGTTGATGTGTTACAGTCTCCCGATATCAGGAGGAATCGTATCATGCTTTAGTTGCTCTGATTACCTGGGATGACCTGATTTCTTTATTAACCTTTTCGCTGTCAGATCTCTGGCATACTGTATGCAGGCATTGCTCCAGCAGCATTGCTCCAGGTAGAGGCGTAGCCAAGATTTCAATTGAGCTAGGGCATTTAGCCATGGTGGTGGAGCACCAATTGTTTTTACTACCTGATGATCGGATTAGTGGCGTGAGGTGTTGCTGCTGCAGGGCAGTAATCAGATAAGCAAGGGGGGTGAGTTTGTTCCCACTTGCTTGGCGCTAGATATGCCTATGGCTTTAGGAGCAATCTCATAACCCACTCTGATGTTAACAGAAGTGTCAAATAGAACATTCTTGACACTCAGTATCTTTATCCACCTCCAACAAGCTAATGCCTCTTCTTACAGGGAGGCAATCCCAAAACGTACACACCCTTCCAAGACCTGCCAATTTGATTGGGCTGGTTGCCCGGGATAGACAAAAACTGGCTTCTGCCATACCAGATAAGTCATAAAGGTACTTTAATGATTTACAACCACGGCTAATGTTTTACAGAGTGTTAAATAGAACATGCTACAGGAAAAAGAACTACAGCTGCACTGCAATGGTCATATGCAAAAACAATGTGTGTGTGTGTGTGTATATATATATATATATATATATATATATATATATATATATATATATATATATATATATATATATATATATATATATATATGAACAACAAGAAAAGAAAGCGCCCGATCCTAGTGCAGCATGAAAAAATACAATTTAATAAAAATGAATAAAACCAACAAATGCGAACTCACAAACACAGGATAAATAAAAGCATATAATGAGTATACTCATTCGCCAACCGCCCACGATGTGCCTTGGATGGCGCGCCCTCTCTCTGTCTAGGTTTTCTCAGCTCTTCTGAACCGACATCCAGCAGGGGATACAGGAAACAGCTCACCACAATGTGACCCGGAAGTCCTCCACAATGTTAGTGTATTCCGGATGTGAGGTCTGCAGTCCGTGACCCCGCGATGCAGGGGCTGATCAGAGAAGTCTCTCTGCACTCCCAAAGGCAGTCCGTAATGAGGTGGGCAGTGAGGATAGAGTAGAATTGTGTATCACAGTGTGACAGCAGCTGAAAAACGCTCTTCCCTACGCGTTTCTTCACATAAAGTGATTTCATCAGGGGATATCTGACCAGTCTACGTCAGAACATATTTATAGTGATGAGTCAATCAACCACTTGGTAGCTAATTGGTATAAACACATGTGTGATGACAATTAAAGGAACAAACATTAATTGAAGACAATGAGTGTCCTGTTCGTAGTGCACAACACCTTGCAATATCAATTAGTTATATAATTAAAAATTGGCAGATCAATAATGTTATCAAATGCCTAAAACAAGTGTAAATATGTAGTATATATAAACAATATTGCATGAATATACTATTATGATAAAATTCATACAGGACTGCATTCAGTATATTTATGGGTGTGTGAGTACTAAGAAATAATCACCAAGTTATATATACACCCAATAATGATTAATGATAACTCAATTGGATATCCCTATTAGTGGGAATACTTGCAGCCCTGAATGTTCTCATCTATGTCAGATTGTTGAATGCACAAATAAAACAATGATGTGTTCTTGTTTAGAATCCTAATTGTCTGGGCTCCCTAACTAACCTGTGTCGGTATATATGGGACCTCAGACATGGGCTAATAGGATCTATAGCATGATAATTAATGAATATTTGTTTAGAAGAAATGAATGACCTGGAGGAAATGATTGGGGATGTGGATGTAAATCAATTATTGGATAGTTGAAGGATTATATAAATGTATATATGAGTGAACTGAGGCGATAAACTTTGACCTCTGTATGTGAGTCTAATATATTGTTATATTGGAGAACTCATGGATGAATTAGTTATATAGGATTGGCAAAGAACCAGGAGAACTGCAGACTGGAACCTTGTATCCCACAGTCACCTGTATATCAAAATGGGAAGCAAATGCATCACAGCACCTGTGTCTCCACTGGCCAAGGAAAATAAAGAAGTGAATAAATAATAAAGGGTTATGTGAATATTGAATAAAATGAGTGTGTTATAAGTGATACTTAAACGTGATTAAAATCTTCATTATGCTTGTTTGTGACTACTTAAATGGAATAAACCTATACGAATATATGAGTGTATTTCTAATGTGCGTGCTTAATAGTCAATGTCTAGTGTATATATTAAAAATCTAATTAATCTAACTATTTATGATAGGAATCATTAACCAATATGATTGTGAATGACTAATACTTAATGTGTCTATAATGTTTAAATCATGAAGAACTGAATGACCAAAAGGACACTCCCTGAGACAGATATGGAGGGAACATGACAAGCATGTTCAGACCCAGACCTCCACTTCAAGATCTTGTAGGAATATACCCTCAGATTACTGTACTTATATCAATGCAGTCATTTAACCCAGATGGACTAAGTGTATTTAAAACATAAATCCAATATGTTTCACGAAGGTTTAGGCTTTTGTGTCTGTCACCACTTAATAAAGTGGATTTTATATGTTCTATCCCCAGTATTCTGAGTGTTGCTGGGTCTTTGTTGTGTTTTAATGAGTAGTGACGTGACAGACTATGAGTTTGTAGCCCATGGATTATGTTTCTACGATGTTCTAAGAACCTAGTACTCAGGGCTCTTGCTGTACGGCCAATGTATTGTAGCCCACATGGGCATATGATGGCATAAACCACAAAACTGGTTAGACAATTGATATGACCCAGAATCGAATGGGTAGATCCATTGGAAGCAGAAATGATGGAAT
The DNA here is from genome assembly GCF_040206685.1 of Ascaphus truei. Lineage (NCBI taxonomy): Eukaryota > Metazoa > Chordata > Amphibia > Anura > Ascaphidae > Ascaphus > Ascaphus truei. Next base: position 233,897,189 of record NC_134487.1, on the reverse strand, counting down.
TGGATGTTTTTAGATGTTTGCATGTAATACACCTACTTCGTTTGCACTGAAAATTACCATTCTTTTGATTTTTACTTTCACAGATGACTGATGTACTTTTTAGTCTAGTAGGTGCTAGAATGGATTTTATGTTCCTAGCTTTTTTAAAAACCACTGGTGGCCTATTAGGTAATTTTTTTCCAATTATTGGATCGTTCTGCAGTATGTTCCAATGGGAATTTAATATGGATTTTATTTTGGAAAATGAGTTGTTATATTGGGTTATAAATGAAGGTATCTCAAATGTTCCTAATTTACTATCCACTATTTGACCCCTATCAAATTTGGATTTACTCTTTTGTAATAAATCCAATCTATTTAGTGTCCCTACCTGTTGATATGTGTCCATGATTATACTCTTGTCATATCCTTTGTTAATAAATTTATTGGCTAGAATATCCCCCTGGGCCAGGTAATCCGAGTCTAGAGAACAATTTCTCCGGATCCTTAGAAACTGACCACGGGGGATATTCTCAAGCCATTTGCCATAATGATTGCTGTTATTATGAATATATCCATTGGCGGATACCTTTTTAAAAAATGTTTTCGTGAGGATATTATTCATATGATCTATACTGAATTCCAAATCTAAAAAGGTGATAAGGGACCTATTCATTTCAAAGGTGAATGTCAACCCCATGGTGTTATTATTGAATTTAGAAAGAATATCCATTAGATCCTGTTCTTGACCATCCCATATGAATATTAGGTCGTCAATGAAACGCCCATAGAACACGAGTCCCGCCCCCAGCCTGGCATTATCCCACACATGGATACTCTCCCACAGACCCATGTATAGATTTGCGTAGCTGGGGGCAAATCTCGTGCCCATGGCCGTTCCACAGACTTGGAGATAATATTGGTCTTCGAACAGGAAATAATTGTGTTCTAGAATGAATCGTATCGCCCTTACAATGAATTCCCTTTGTAGAAGTTCCAGTTTAGTATCAGTCTCTAAGAATGTGTGAATGGCCTGTATACCTTTCTCATGGTCAATACACGTGTAAAGAGATGATACATCACACGTGGCCCATATATATGTCGACTTCCAGGGGATGTTGGAAATGAGGTCAATGACGTGCAGCGAGTCCCTGATGTGTGACCTCAATTCTGCCACAATTGGTTGTAAATAATAATCCACATATTGGGACACGCTGGACATCATTGACTCCACACCCGATACTATGGGCCTTCCTGGGGGTGCTTTGAGATTCTTATGAATTTTAGGTATGTGGTAAAAAACCGGAGTCCGTGGATGACGTTTGAATAGGAAATCAAATTCTGATCTACTAATTACATTTTGTGCCTGGGCATCTAACAATAGTGCCTTTAGCTGTGTTTGGAATTCAATTAAAGGATCCTCTTTTAACTTAATATAGAAAGTTTCATTGTCTAGTTGACGTTTGGCTTCAAATATGTATGTATCCCTATTTTGCAAGACTATTCCACCCCCTTTGTCTGCCTGTCTGATAACTACATTTTTATTTTTACTTAATTCGTCCAAAGCTTGTTGTTCGTTTGGATGTAGATTTTTACGTTTTAATGTAGGTGTATCTTCACAGAGTGTTTCAAAGTCACGTAAGACTAGAGTGTAAAATGTGTCTATGAATCCTCCTTTAGACAAGTAAGGAAAAAAGGTGGATCTTGCGACAAAGGGGGAATGTAAGATCTGAGGAACAGTTTCTACCATGGACTCTTCAATTGCCGAGACCGACAATGTATCTGGAATATGTGCGGAATGTTGAGTAAATAGATTGAAATCTAACTCAGTTTGTGTGTCCGTGACTTCTGGGTTTATATTGGTTGATGTTTGTTCCACCAGATGTTGTGACTGTATGGATATCTGAGATGCCATGGCTCTTATGCAATTTAATTCCTGTGTGTTAAATACCACTTCTTTTTCTTTGCTTTTAATAGCAAAATGTCTCATGAGAGTGACCTTTCTAATATATCTATTCAGGTCAACAAATAAATCAAACTTATTTGGTGTGCTACTAGGTGCAAATGATAATCCCTTGGCCAGTAGAGACACATGATGTGCTGATAATACAAAACTGGACAGATTGAAAATACCGTGACTCTCTGGCGTCAAAAGTCTCAGTCTGCTTGTCTCCTTTCTTTGCTGTTGTTTCCCTCCTCTTCTTCCTCGATATCTCGTTTTCTGCGTGGTGTTGTCGATGGCGGTGTTTGGCTCCAAAGAGGATATGTTTTTTCTTTTTTCTCTAATGCCTCTTGTTGACTCACCATCTCTAAAAAAGAAGCTGTATGAGAACCAGATTTTTTGTCTTTGCTACATGATGGTTTAGCTATATCCTTATTTTGTGTCTTTGGTATAGTACCACATGTGGCCTTTTTATTATCAACTTCTAAAAGCCTTGGTTCCTGTTTATCTTCCAATATTTCAAATCTATTAATTACAGGTATGGGTTGGGGAGATTTTGTATTAGACCCACTACGTCCTCTTCTCTCTTTATGATTAGATTTGGAAAAATGTTTAAACACTTTAGGTTTCTCTCTGTGTGTATGAGTGGGTTCTTTGCTATCTTCCCTTTTTCTACTAGATTTACGCCCATTTTTGTGTGGAGTGTGATGGTAAGAACTTTCTCTTTTATTCTTTTTCCAGTTTCTTACCCTATCTGTAGCATAATCTACAACATCCCTCTCAAATTTGTTGTCTTTCCTTTCCAGGACATCCTCCTCATATTTAAGAACCCTCATTGAGACCAAATCGTCTAGTTCTTTGAATTCATCACTATCAATGAAGGGAGTAATTGATTCTTGTAATTCCTCAATCTCTTTTTCTAAACTTATAAGTTTATCTTCACGATAGGAAATGAGGAGCCTAATTAATGCAAATGAACAATTCTCTAAGGTTTGGTTCCAATTGGCTGAGAATTCCTTACTGGTTTCAAAGGTAGGTTTCTTTAAGATTCTCAAGCCTCTTGGAACCAATTTTTTGTCCAAATACTTTTGTAAAGCTAATAAATCAAGCCAATGCTTCATTTCTTCTTTAGCCAATTTCTCTAGCCCATAGAATTTGGCTTTTAAATCTACTTTAATGACATCATTGTTATCATCTTCCATGTCTTCTATGAGATTAATCTCAGTGGTAACCATATATTGTTGCCTTCTTGCCAATCTTTCCTTACTGCTTAACATCATTTTGAAAGTGTTTATGTTCTGAGTGACACCTGAAGTGCTGCTGTCTAAAGGCGTTGATGAGACACAATATAACAAACAAAGAATAGACTGCGCTCCTCAGGTGTAAACTCAGACTGATTACCAATTGATTGTATTAAGTGGATATAGCAAAGGTGAATGGCAAGGGTGAATGCAACAATAATACAGTATGGATGATTGACTCACACTAATAAAAATACATGCAATATGTTATAATAAAATGCTGAGTGCCAATGTTTAAAAAGCTGCTGTGAACACAAATATATGCCAAATCTATTAGATTTTTCCAAATCTAATCATAAAGAGAGAAGAGGACGTAGTGGGTCTAATACAAAATCTCCCCAACCCATACCTGTAATTAATAGATTTGAAATATTGGAAGATAAACAGGAACCAAGGCTTTTAGAAGTTGATAATAAAAAGGCCACATGTGGTACTATACCAAAGACACAAAATAAGGATATAGCTAAACCATCATGTAGCAAAGACAAAAAATCTGGTTCTCATACAGCTTCTTTTTTAGAGATGGTGAGTCAACAAGAGGCATTAGAGAAAAAAGAAAAAACATATCCTCTTTGGAGCCAAACACCGCCATCGACAACACCACGCAGAAAACGAGATATCGAGGAAGAAGAGGAGGGAAACAACAGCAAAGAAAGGAGACAAGCAGACTGAGACTTTTGACGCCAGAGAGTCACGGTATTTTCAATCTGTCCAGTTTTGTATTATCAGCACATCATGTGTCTCTACTGGCCAAGGGATTATCATTTGCACCTAGTAGCACACCAAATAAGTTTGATTTATTTGTTGACCTGAATAGATATATTAGAAAGGTCACTCTCATGAGACATTTTGCTATTAAAAGCAAAGAAAAAGAAGTGGTATTTAACACACAGGAATTAAATTGCATAAGAGCCATGGCATCTCAGATATCCATACAGTCACAACATCTGGTGGAACAAACATCAACCAATATAAACCCAGAAGTCACGGACACACAAACTGAGTTAGATTTCAATCTATTTACTCAACATTCCGCACATATTCCAGATACATTGTCGGTCTCGGCAATTGAAGAGTCCATGGTAGAAACTGTTCCTCAGATCTTACATTCCCCCTTTGTCGCAAGATCCACCTTTTTTCCTTACTTGTCTAAAGGAGGATTCATAGACACATTTTACACTCTAGTCTTACGTGACTTTGAAACACTCTGTGAAGATACACCTACATTAAAACGTAAAAATCTACATCCAAACGAACAACAAGCTTTGGACGAATTAAGTAAAAATAAAAATGTAGTTATCAGACAGGCAGACAAAGGGGGTGGAATAGTCTTGCAAAATAGGGATACATACATATTTGAAGCCAAACGTCAACTAGACAATGAAACTTTCTATATTAAGTTAAAAGAGGATCCTTTAATTGAATTCCAAACACAGCTAAAGGCACTATTGTTAGATGCCCAGGCACAAAATGTAATTAGTAGATCAGAATTTGATTTCCTATTCAAACGTCATCCACGGACTCCGGTTTTTTACCACATACCTAAAATTCATAAGAATCTCAAAGCACCCCCAGGAAGGCCCATAGTATCGGGTGTGGAGTCAATGATGTCCAGCGTGTCCCAATATGTGGATTATTATTTACAACCAATTGTGGCAGAATTGAGGTCACACATCAGGGACTCGCTGCACGTCATTGACCTCATTTCCAACATCCCCTGGAAGTCGACATATATATGGGCCACGTGTGATGTATCATCTCTTTACACGTGTATTGACCATGAGAAAGGTATACAGGCCATTCACACATTCTTAGAGACTGATACTAAACTAGAACTTCTACAAAGGGAATTCATTGTAAGGGCGATACGATTCATTCTAGAACACAATTATTTCCTGTTCGAAGACCAATATTATCTCCAAGTCTGTGGAACGGCCATGGGCACGAGATTTGCCCCCAGCTACGCAAATCTATACATGGGTCTGTGGGAGAGTATCCATGTGTGGGATAATGCCAGGCTGGGGGCGGGACTCGTGTTCTATGGGCGTTTCATTGACGACCTAATATTCATATGGGATGGTCAAGAACAGGATCTAATGGATATTCTTTCTAAATTCAATAATAACACCATGGGGTTGACATTCACCTTTGAAATGAATAGGTCCCTTATCACCTTTTTAGATTTGGAATTCAGTATAGATCATATGAATAATATCCTCACGAAAACATTTTTTAAAAAGGTATCCGCCAATGGATATATTCATAATAACAGCAATCATTATGGCAAATGGCTTGAGAATATCCCCCGTGGTCAGTTTCTAAGGGTCCGGAGAAATTGTTCTCTAGACTCGGATTACCTGGCCCAGGGGGATATTCTAGCCAATAAATTTATTAACAAAGGATATGACAAGAGTATAATCATGGACACATATCAACAGGTAGGGACACTAAATAGATTGGATTTATTACAAAAGAGTAAATCCAAATTTGATAGGGGTCAAATAGTGGATAGTAAATTAGGAACATTTGAGATACCTTCATTTATAACCCAATATAACAACTCATTTTCCAAAATAAAATCCATATTAAATTCCCATTGGAACATACTGCAGAACGATCCAATAATTGGAAACAAATTACCTAATAGGCCACCAGTGGTTTTTAAAAAAGCTAGGAACATAAAATCCATTCTAGCACCTACTAGACTAAAAAGTACATCAGTCATCTGTGAAAGTAAAAATCAAAAGAATGGTAATTTTCAGTGCAAACGAAGTAGGTGTATTACATGCAAACATCTAAAAACATCCAATTCCATCATTTCTGCTTCCAATGGATCTACCCATTCGATTCTGGGTCATATCAATTGTCTAACCAGTTTTGTGGTTTATGCCATCATATGCCCATGTGGGCTACAATACATTGGCCGTACAGCAAGAGCCCTGAGTACTAGGTTCTTAGAACATCGTAGAAACATAATCCATGGGCTACAAACTCATAGTCTGTCACGTCACTACTCATTAAAACACAACAAAGACCCAGCAACACTCAGAATACTGGGGATAGAACATATAAAATCCACTTTATTAAGTGGTGACAGACACAAAAGCCTAAACCTTCGTGAAACATATTGGATTTATGTTTTAAATACACTTAGTCCATCTGGGTTAAATGACTGCATTGATATAAGTACAGTAATCTGAGGGTATATTCCTACAAGATCTTGAAGTGGAGGTCTGGGTCTGAACATGCTTGTCATGTTCCCTCCATATCTGTCTCAGGGAGTGTCCTTTTGGTCATTCAGTTCTTCATGATTTAAACATTATAGACACATTAAGTATTAGTCATTCACAATCATATTGGTTAATGATTCCTATCATAAATAGTTAGATTAATTAGATTTTTAATATATACACTAGACATTGACTATTAAGCACGCACATTAGAAATACACTCATATATTCGTATAGGTTTATTCCATTTAAGTAGTCACAAACAAGCATAATGAAGATTTTAATCACGTTTAAGTATCACTTATAACACACTCATTTTATTCAATATTCACATAACCCTTTATTATTTATTCACTTCTTTATTTTCCTTGGCCAGTGGAGACACAGGCGCTGTGATGCATTTGCTTCCCATTTTGATATACAGGTGACTGTGGGATACAAGGTTCCAGTCTGCAGTTCTCCTGGTTCTTTGCCAATCCTATATAACTAATTCATCCATGAGTTCTCCAATATAACAATATATTAGACTCACATACAGAGGTCAAAGTTTATCGCCTCAGTTCACTCATATATACATTTATATAATCCTTCAACTATCCAATAATTGATTTACATCCACATCCCCAATCATTTCCTCCAGGTCATTCATTTCTTCTAAACAAATATTCATTAATTATCATGCTATAGATCCTATTAGCCCATGTCTGAGGTCCCATATATACCGACACAGGTTAGTTAGGGAGCCCAGACAATTAGGATTCTAAACAAGAACACATCATTGTTTTATTTGTGCATTCAACAATCTGACATAGATGAGAACATTCAGGGCTGCAAGTATTCCCACTAATAGGGATATCCAATTGAGTTATCATTAATCATTATTGGGTGTATATATAACTTGGTGATTATTTCTTAGTACTCACACACCCATAAATATACTGAATGCAGTCCTGTATGAATTTTATCATAATAGTATATTCATGCAATATTGTTTATATATACTACATATTTACACTTGTTTTAGGCATTTGATAACATTATTGATCTGCCAATTTTTAATTATATAACTAATTGATATTGCAAGGTGTTGTGCACTACGAACAGGACACTCATTGTCTTCAATTAATGTTTGTTCCTTTAATTGTCATCACACATGTGTTTATACCAATTAGCTACCAAGTGGTTGATTGACTCATCACTATAAATATGTTCTGACGTAGACTGGTCAGATATCCCCTGATGAAATCACTTTATGTGAAGAAACGCGTAGGGAAGAGCGTTTTTCAGCTGCTGTCACACTGTGATACACAATTCTACTCTATCCTCACTGCCCACCTCATTACGGACTGCCTTTGGGAGTGCAGAGAGACTTCTCTGATCAGCCCCTGCATCGCGGGGTCACGGACTGCAGACCTCACATCCGGAATACACTAACATTGTGGAGGACTTCCGGGTCACATTGTGGTGAGCTGTTTCCTGTATCCCCTGCTGGATGTCGGTTCAGAAGAGCTGAGAAAACCTAGACAGAGAGAGGGCGCGCCATCCAAGGCACATCGTGGGCGGTTGGCGAATGAGTATACTCATTATATGCTTTTATTTATCCTGTGTTTGTGAGTTCGCATTTGTTGGTTTTATTCATTTTTATTAAATTGTATTTTTTCATGCTGCACTAAGATCGGGCGCTTTCTTTTCTTGTTGTTCACAGATTTCTGGGAGTTCGTTGGTCCTTGATGAGAGCAGCCAGATCCTAGCATGGACCCTTGGTTTGGTTGATATATTTTTATATTTTTCATATTTTTTCATTTTTATTTTTATTTTTATTTTTGACACAGTGTCATTTTTTTCGTATTTTTCCATTCATCATTATTTAGTATCATCCAGGAGGGATTCATTAGTGCAGTAGTCATAACCACCAACACATGCTATTTTTTTATATATGTATTGTTCACTGTCATATATTTGTGTTCACAGCAGCTTTTTAAACATTGGCACTCAGCATTTTATTATAACATATTGCATGTATTTTTATTAGTGTGAGTCAATCATCCATATTATTGTTGCATTCACCCTTGCCATTCACCTTTGCTATATCCACTTAATACAATCAATTGGTAATCAGTCTGAGTTTACACCTGAGGAGCGCAGTCTATTCTTTGTTTGTTATATATATATATATATATATATATATATATATATATATATATATATATGTAGCCCTGGTCTCCAGCAGCTCCTTGAGACCCCCCTCCTTTGGAGCAGTGCGGTCGCGGGTGCTGCCGGAGCCAGCGCCGGGCCCGACGGCTGCTTCCAAGGGTGGGGGCCGGAGCAGGGAGCAGCTCGTCTTTTCCTGTCTGCGGCCGGTTGCCGGGGACACGATCGGGCCGTTGCTAAGGCCGCGGTCGCGTCGCTAGGGTCCCACCGGCTCGCGGAGCAGGGCGCCGCCATTGTGAGTGTGGTTGCGCATGCGCAGGAGCCCAATAGTGCGGGAGGCCCACAGATAGCTTGCGCATGCGCAGTACAGGACTGTCAGCCCCCGGGGTGCCCAGGGGTAGAGCCAAATGACACCAGGGAGCCAATAGAGCTAGAGGATGACTCGGCAGTTGTAGATATATACATTTCGCAGGCTTGGAGCACGCAGGTCAGTCAGACCCAGGAGCAGCCAAGGGAAGGAGCTGGGGTGCAGGAGTCAGTGACTCCCTGCACTAGGCCAGCAGACCCCAAGGCCCAAGATAGCTCTGAGTCGCCCAGTAGAGTAAGTGTTGCCAGGGACAGCCCTCAGGATAGGGGCTCTGTCACTTACGTGAGTTGGAGCTGGGGAGCAGAAGGGGAAGGAAGGGTGCAGGGAGCGAGTGGAGCTCCTGCACCACGTAAGGTCCCCCACATCCCAGGTAGGCCCCAACTCTCCACCAGGTTAGTGGGTAATTGCTAAGGGACGGCCCAAGATTGGGACGCTGCCCTTAGTGAGTGTGTGTGTGCTGTCTTGTCAGGGTCACGGCTGTCAGTGCTGTGAGGTCTGGCAAGAAGGCACAGGGTTTGTGCAGCACGGTTGCTGCACGCACCCAGTAGGTTGCAGCGCGTGGCTGCGAGTGCTAGTTCTCAGTTAGAGTCAGGACCGGGAAGAGTTAGGGATAGCGGAGCAGGCTATTAACCCCTTAGGTCCCAGATAGGTCCTCACTCCCCAGTTTGTGGTGCTACAGGGACAGGCCCTAGATTAGGGATCCTGTCACAGTAGCGCTAGTGTTAGATAGGGACACAGCGGACGCTGCGTTACCCGTGAAGAGACTTGGGCTCAAGTCTGTGCCCAGACACAGAGACTATCTCCTGGGTTGGATCGCCCCTGGCGGACCCCGGACATCGAACCACAGGATCAGTCGGAGATCACCAAGCGGCAGATCCTTTGTGAAGTCCGTGGCAGGCCCAAGCACTGGAGTGCTCGGCAGGTAACTCTGATCTACACGTGCACCAACAGGCCTAGTAGTTTCCTTAGTAACTGCGCAGTCACACATATCCGCTCTCTATAGAGTGCTGGACATTGTGTGGGGGATTACTGGACACGGGGTGGGATCACCCTGTGAAGGTGGGAGAGTATACGTGTCAGATTAGTTAGTGTCTCCTCTAGAGAGGGACACCTGTTATTCTATCGATGGTTATTGGTTCATATGCTCACCAGTAAAGGTATTTGGTTATTATACATACAGTGTATGTGGTTATTATATGTGTCCTGCGAGGAACAATTCCTGCTCTGCTAGGAACCATCGCAGGTGGAGGCGCTGCACCGAGTACAGGGTTACTCTTAATATAATTGCCCCAGGTTCCCCGTGGCGGAAGCTCAGCCCTCCTGTGAGCCAACAGGTAAAGCACAACACCTGGTAACACTGAGTTCCCCGCACCCACACTATATCTGCGATTGGGTGGGGTGGAATACCCGTTACATTTGGAGGCACTGCTGAGAGAGACCTGGGTGCTCTGTTCCGATTTTTTGTCCCAATTGCCCAATTCCTATTTTTTTCACCATGTTTGTAAAGTCCGGACACGAGGTCCTTGCCTGGGCTTTGAGGAGATATCTGAACCCCGGCCGGGTGGTGGCGGTAGGAGGCCTTCCCGCAAATATAACCATGGACACGGTCAGGGAGTATATGTGCAAAATTCCTGGGTGGCCGTACGCATGTGTCTTAGGTGAAGAACAAGATCCCACGTCCACATGAAAAAACATACTTTTTGTGGCAACCCACAGTACGGATATATGCTTGGATATATAACACTGTTATGTTCTCAGTGTAACGGGTATTCCCTCTATCCCAATCACAGATACCGTGTGTGGGTGGAAACCTATGTGTTACCAGGTGTGGTGCTTTACCTGTTAGGCTCACAGGAGGGCTGAGCTTCCGCCACGGGGAACCTGGGGCATGTATAGTTATAATAAGAGTAACCTCGTACTTGGTGCAGCGCCTCCACCTGCGATGGTTCCTAGCAGAGCAGGAATGGTTCCTCGCAGGACACATACAAATACTCGCACACCTTAAGTATGATAACCAATAACGTTTACTTAAGAACATCAGATACATATACCATCAACATAATAACAGGTGTCCCTCCCTAGAGGAGACACTACTACGGCGTCTCGTAGAACGCCACTTCCTCCTACAGGATGATCCCACCCGTGTCCAGTGACCCACACAATATGTCCCTTTTAAATGATATGGATATGTGTGTGACTGCGCAGCCACTAGTCCCGTATGAGTACTCGGTTGGTGCACTTATAACGATACCTGCCTGGTGCGGCGGCACCTGGCGTTAAAGGATCTTCTCAAAGGATCAAAACAAGCTCCCACACGACATCCAGGATCCACCAGCGTGGTGATCCGTCAGGGGTGATCCCACCCTGAAAATAGTCCAGATCTCTTTAATGCGAGGAGACTTCAGCCCAAGTCTCTCAGCAGGAACCGCAGCGTCCGCTGTGTCCCTAACTAGCAAACGGCTAATGGGGCAGGGTCCCTAACCTAGGGCCTGTCCCTATAGCACTCAGCTACTGGTGACTCAGGGCTATCAGGGGCCTAGGGGAATGCTGGCCTAGTGCAGAGAATCACTGACTCCTGCACCCTACCTCCTTCCCTTAGCTGCTCCGGTCAATCAATAACTAACTGCGTAGAGCCCACGAAATGTATCTATCTCCCTCCTGGGGAGATACTGTAGCCCTATTGGCTCCCTGGAATCCTGGGGGCTGCTACTCTTGGGAGCTATTCTCCCTTGCGGGGGCCTCGCACACATTTCTTTTGCGCATAGTGGCCACCGGCTATCACAACCTGTTGCGCATGCGCAACTACATTGAAGATGGCGGCGCCCTGCTCGGGAACCGCCGGGGACTCAGAGACACCGAAAGCGCTCCCTGCAATGGCCCCCACCCTCCCGAAGCGCCAGCGGGTCTGTCACGTGACCCTCGCCAGCGGAGGTAAGAGGAGGGGGAGTCGTGGGACAAGGGGACCTAGCTACATCATAACCACTGCTTTTCATTTACAACAAGCCTACTGTTCCAATGTATTGATTTTTTTTTTTCTAAGAAAAAGGGAATTTATTCCAAAAAACATCTAACCCCCTCTCTATTTTTAGAATATGAATATTGTAGACGACTTTGTAGACTGAGTGCCAAAAAGCTTTGCCCCTGTGTTTAATTTGATTGGGATTTTGTAAAGTTAGGGGCAGTACTACTACTTTTGAACCCCTGCTTAATTCGTGTAATAAAAATGACTGAAGTTACTTTGGGTTGAGCTCACTTGCTCTGGATAATAAAACACACCTCCTTATCAAAGCATATGGGTAGCTCCGAGGCTGATACTATACACCTCATACATCGACCTTGGCCCCTTGCAGACGCAATTACCAGAACACCTTCCTACTGTCTCTATACGTTCTTCCTACTTACCAATTGGATTGTAAGCTCTTCGGAGCAGTGACTCCTTGTCATAAATGTCACTTTTATGTCTGAAGCACTTATTCCCATTATGTGTTATTTGTATTATTTGTTATTTATATGATTATGTCACGTGTATTACTGCTGTGAAGCACTATCTACATTAATGACGCTATATAAATAAAGATATACATACAATAACCTTTCACCCATCTATATATTCCAGATAGTAGATTGTGGCTAGGTACGGCAGGATGAGTTAATGTATAACATACTCCTTTTATGGGGCTATGTCCCACCGAGATTAAAGTGTCCCAATTATGTGGGATCGGGCTTCACGATGGCTCTAGAAACTGAACCACATCCTCCCACACAGAAAAGGAACATGCTGTAATGTATAATGATTTGAGTATCTCATAAGTTTTCAACCTGAAGAGAGAGCTCAGACAGGGATGGGCGGCATGGGCGCGGTGCTGAGCCCCTCACATTCCCTGGGATAGTTGGGATTATGAGGTTCTTCCACTCCCCCCCCACATTTCACTCCTTAGGCTTGTAATATAGTACGCGCTGGCTTGCGTGCGGGTGCGCATACGGCGTTGTGTGTGCACGTGGCGCATGCTTTTAGCACCTATAGGCCAAACGGTGAAGTGCATGGCTAGGGGGCGTGGCCATGATGTCACAACGGTAGGCCGCACTGTGATTGGCTTACAGTGTCACGTGGCATGGCAGTCGCTCAGAAATATAAATTTCTTTGTATTTCCACACAACAGCTGTGCCAACGCTGTCTGACGTGCGCGTGTGTCAACACTTGATAAACTGTCCTAGGGAGACAAGTATTTATCATTGCCTCGCACGTGACTGCATGCGCGCCAGCCATTCTATATTACAAGCTTTACAGGAGTAGATCAGGCTTTCCCTCCACTTTCCCCCTATGTATATGGTGGCTGAGCCAGTAAAGCTCCAGATGAAAGGGGTTGGGAATGAGAGAGTTAAATTTTAGGAGTGGTCAGTAAGAGGATGACCACTCAGGAGGGGGCAGTTATATAGAGGGAGGAAGTGGCTAAGGCTGAGGCCCCGCTGTGGTCGGCGGCCACACGTGGGCCACCAGCCCCTTACCTCCAGTCTGCTGGTCCCCGCTGCCTCCTTCCGACAGGGCTGACTGCGTGCTGTTACGCGTCAGCCTGCCGAAGCTGCAAGCTCCTGGTGATTTGCAGCTTTGACGCGTCACGTGGTGCGGCAGTCAGCCAATGGGGAGGGGAGCTGTCTGGAGGTCTGAGTGCTCTGTGGTGTGTTTTGGACGGACACGGGGGGACGGACGGGACACGGGGGGGACTCTCCCGCTCCCCATATCCTGCGCTCCCTATTTCCTGCGCTCCCCAATTCCCCGTGTTTGCTGATGGGAGACGGGGGGTGGGGAGCTTCAGAGACCGGGTGGGGGGGGCGGACAGCTGCAGAGACCGGGGGGGGGGGGCTGAGAGCTGCAGAGACCGGGTGGGTGGGGGGGGCTGGGAGCTGCAGAGACCGGGTGGGGGGGGTGCGGGGAGCTGCAGAGACCGGTTGGGGGACAGGGGCCGGGGAGCTGCAGAGACATGGCCGCCCCCCCTGACCCGTTTTGGCCACGCCCCCCACACGCAAAAATGCTCGCTATGGACCACAATCAGCCTGAACTACCTCACCACGCGCCGCCGCAGTGAAGTGCGGGAGCACTGACTGAGGCAGTGGGGCCTCGGCCTTAGAGGCAGTCACAGGATCTGTGGAGGAGAGAAATCTCCCAGCCTATCCCTATCCTTTTGATCTGTGTATGCCCCTGGGGGATGTAATATTAATACAATTTTTTTTTTTTAGGTTAAAGTTTATGACATGGGTATGTGTAAGGTTCTTACCAGTTAAAATGGGTCGGGGACCTCAGGTTGTTCCGGGCACCTGTAAGGTTCTTAAACTCAACACGGGCCGGGGACCTCAGGTCAGCTGGCCGTGACTGGAAACGGGGAGACTTAGCCACGCCCTGGGCTGTTGGACCTCAATCTGATGACGTACGAGCGCTCGGGAAATGAAGAAAGAGACACAGAGAGAGTGATTCTGATTCTTCATCTCAACTTTATTACGGAAAAGCAATGCTATTTATACAGGAAAATAAAGTGTTAATTAGAGGCGTAAATTAGAGGCGTAACAATATTAGCATATTACTAAAATGACAACAGAGCTGGGAATTTCCCACTCATACACATTATCTATAGCCTTGGTTTCTGTAAGCAAAGCTTGCGGCCAAGCCGATTCTAAGAAAACACAGTACTGGTGTCCAGACAACAGAACAATTCTGCATGTCTGGAGGTCGTTTCTTGCATACATACACTGTATATCACTTCGTTCAGGGAAAAGTTCAGGCAGACAAGATGAAGGTTCTGGACTTTAATTTTAACCCTTTCAGTATGTTATGTCATATTGATGTTTGGGGGCATATTGGATTATTTCTTTGTATAGTTGTCACAGCTGCAGCAAGTTTCCTTAATTTGGGGGGATAAAACCCTGTTAATGTAGGGGGTGTGATATTTTGATTAGTGAGAGGAAGTTGTATCCGCTGGGCGGTGTATACAAGGACTGCCTCAGTGGGGTTGAGTATTTGAGATGAGCCAGGTGCTGGGCGGTACCTGGCCGGGTACCATACTATACCTGTTTTTCATGTCCTGTACCTTTATGCAACTATTTCTGCCAGAGGTTAAAGCTCAGAACCTTCATCTAATGAAAGCATCTGGGAGTCTGATGACATCTCTGATAATGATCAGTGGGTTATGGGCGATTTTGTGTGTGTCAAATTTTAAGTTATGGTGGGTGAAAAAAGCAACAAAAACCTCCACCTTTAGCATATAGCCATATGCTAACGGTGGAGGTTTTTTGTTGCCTTTTTCACCTACCATAACGTAAAATGTGATATGGTAAACCTAGATCGTAGGATCATAGGACTCCATGTGAATGGATATTCCAGGCAAAAGGTGACACATTGTGTGCTCATTTGCATGTCATTTCCCAGAATCCCTTGCTGCAGTGGAAGCACTGTATGCTAAGTGATTATGGTTGAAAGGCAGGGTTGCAGACCTGTCTAAGACATGTGAATGTGCTCACAAGTAATATATATATATATATATATATATATATATATATATATATATATATATATATATATATATATATATATATAGTGCAGAATAAATGAGTTCTTCAGTATTAGGTGATACCTTTTTTATTGGACTAACAATTTATGTCATAGGACAAGCTTTCGAGAGTTCTCCTCTCTTCTTCAGGTCAAGCAATACTGATTTACACAGGAATCAATGCTAAAACAGTGTAGAGAAAAAAAACAAAAAAAAAACCAGGTATTTACTGTAGATAAGGTCGGGTGTTAAGTGTTTGAAGCCAAGGGACAGTGTCAAAGAAAGGTGGGGAAGGGATGCTGGGGGGGGGGGGGGGAAGGGAAGAGAGAAAGTGTGGATAAGAATATGTTACGCCGATGCTCGCCACAAACCGGGACCGGACCGCGGGGCTGAGGTGGGGTTATATAATCACCGACCTGAGTCCACGCAGACTGATCCGGAGTGCGCAGTTCATAGTCGTACATCGCAGGGTCAGGATTGGAGAAGGCAGCATCGTCGTTAATGAAGCAGGAGTTCGGCAACAGGAAATCAGGAGTGCCCCGCTTCAGCTTAGGAGCGTGAGCGCGGGGGTGGCTTCTGCGCGAGGAGCGGCCTCGGCCCATGACGCCGATCTCAGCAGGAGGAGACAGCAGGCTGGCCGAAGTTAACCGCAGGGCAGCGTCGGGAAGAACCAACGCTTCAGCGCAGAAGTCCAAGGCAGGCCACTGCAAGAGGATCGCAGCAGGCCGCAGGAAAGAAAGGGTAGCCACTGCTAGGAGGGAATGCAGCAGTTACCAGTGCTGGCATCAACGCTTCAGCACAGGCGTCCAGGGTAGGCCACTGCAGGAGAATAGCAGCAGGCCGCAGGACAGGAAGGGTAGCCACTGCTAGGAGGGAATGCAGCAGTTACCAGTGCTGGCATCAACGCTTCAGCACAGGCGTCCAGGATAGGCCACTACAGGAGAATAGCGGCAGGCCACAGGACAGGAAGGGTAGCTACTGCTAGGAGGGAATGCAGCAGTTACCAGTGCTGGCATCAACGCTTCAGCACAGACGTCCAGGGTAGGCCACTGCAAGGAGATAGCAGCAGGCCAGTGCTGGCAACAACGCTTCAGCACAGACGTCCAGGACCAGG
The DNA here is from genome assembly GCF_040206685.1 of Ascaphus truei. Lineage (NCBI taxonomy): Eukaryota > Metazoa > Chordata > Amphibia > Anura > Ascaphidae > Ascaphus > Ascaphus truei. The sequence continues at coordinate 233,880,566 of NC_134487.1, read as the reverse complement.
CCTCTGGATACTCAGGAACTTGGAAGGTAAGAACGCTAGGAGAGAGGCCTGGGGTGGTTTGTGGCAGAGTCAGTAACATAGAGATATGAATAGTTATGCTCGGCGCTGGTTCAGAGCCAACGCCTAGAATATAAAGGGCGGAGATCCAATCACAGGAGGAGGGTGTGTGAGAACTCCTCCAATGAAGCAGCACAGGGCAGAAGCTGCAATGAGAGGCAGCACCTGTGCCATAGATTGCCAGAGGAAGCCTGCAACTGCACAGGTCTGCAAGGCAATAGTCAAAGCCAGTAGTGGATTCCTTACAGTACCCCCCCCTTCAGGTGAGACCTCCGGACGAACAAGATCCATCACAGATTTGGGGGACATGGAATTGTTCCTAAACCTCCTTAGGCGAGAGGTGGCATTGAAAGCCCATAGTTTGTTGGGATTCCTTACAGTACCCCCACCACTGGGTGAGAAGCCTGGGTGAACAGGACCATTCATAGGTCTGGGAGACATTGAGTTGTTCCTGAAGTGTCTCCGGCGAGAATTAGGTCCACAATCCAGATGTACATTGGCGAGTGCCATGAAAGACAGCGGTGGTACTGCAGTTCTTGGTACATGGACAATGGGACCTGAGGGCTCCGGAATGGGAACATCGGAAGGACAGTAGCCAGGTGTCCGGTGCATAGTAATAGTCCAAGAGTACGGGACACAGGACACAGATTGTCGGACAAAAATGGCAGAGGGACCTTCAGAGAAGGCAATGTCTTTGGTGAAATCAGCATGGAGGAAGTTGCGAGAGTCTTTAGCTTCCAAGGAATTCCGGGTGGTGGTTAGCAAGGGAATGGGGCGGGAGGGTTCACTACACACTATAGCAGCGGTACTTTTGATACCAAGCAGGGTTGCTATCCCAAGCAATTTGCGAGAGTCTGTAGCAGTGTGCATGCAACTCTTGGTCATGGTACTGGCAGTTGAAGAAGGATCCGCTTCCTTTGGTTTGTGATCTTTAGAGAGAATCAAATCCGAAATTGTGGCCTTGGCGAAGGACATAATAAGCATGTCTATACCCATAGTGGACCCATAGAGAACAGGAACGGACGCTTCAGGTAAAGCGACGAGGTCCAGTAAGGGTGTCTTCGTCTTAGGGAGAGGCCAATTGCCATACAGATCGGGCACTTTGGGCACCGCACAGAGACCTGCGAGTAAGGAGTCTGTTTGAAAGGTGAGAAAACAGATTTTATCCAAAAAACAAGGCAGGCGGTTAAGCGGTGCATCAACCTTAGGGAAAAAAGTCTTGGGGTTAAAGCTGGGTGCCTCCAACACAGAGAAAGAAGACAGAGAACTAGAGCTTGGCTTCGGAGTGGAGGTCCCAGGTACCCAGGTCTCACATGATACTGTGGGAGAAGCAATGCAAATTGTTACTGTTTTAAACATAGGGTTTTTAACATCGGTAGCTCCAGGCACCTTTTTGAGAGGTAACCCTAGTTTTGGGACAGGACAGTCAATAGCAAGTACCCCAAGTATTGTGGAAGACACAGAGAAAAATAAGTCCATTTTAAAGACGGGATCTTCTGAAAAAAGGGAAAATTCCAAATGCGATACCCCTGAGTTCGTGGTAGTAGACATACAGTCAGTAGTGGATACCCCGAATACTGTGGGCGAATCAGCGTGAAACAGTATTATTACAGGAATGGGCATCCCAGACTTAAAGTCATTTTTAATCATCCCGGAGGCTGTGGCATGATCCGTGAGAGAAACTGGGGTAAACTCTCCAACAGACACAAGGGACATCTTGCTTTTTACAGAATTGGGTCCCTGAGAATCTCTAGTGAGGGCATCAGACTCCATGGGAGACTTAGTGACAGGGGTTTTGGAACTGATTAAAGGAATTGCAGGTATCACAGATTTAATAGGAGAAATACCTTGCAAAACAGAAATTTTAGTAAAGGTGATAGGCATCACAGATAGGACAGACAGAAGTAAGCTAGGCAAGGTTGCTTCTATAACAGAAGATTTGGCAGCGGCAAAGCTTAACTCAGCGGCTGCTGGAGAAATTTAACTACAGTGAGAAGGGACTGCAGATTTACAAAGTCAGGGATAAAGGGAGTCTCAAACTTGAAAGCCTGATCCTTCAAAAAGAAGGGCCCTAACTTTAATGGTACTGAGGGAGCAACAGCAGATACGCTGATCTCAGTAGGGGTCACTTGGAAAGGAGCATAATATGTACTGTTCGCTTTAAACCCTAGGATTTGAGAAAAGGAGAACTCAGACAGTGCAAGTGGGGCAACCACGCCTGTGCTGGTCTCTGAAGTGGGTATTTGGGAAGGAGAGTCTGGGACATCAGAAACGACAACAGATTCCACGAAAAGGGGTCTATGCTCAGAAGCAGGGGTCTCAGCTCTCTGAGTGACAGACGGGGTGAGTGAAATACCTAGGAGTAGGGATTCTGCGAACAGGTTTAGAGAAACAAACGGCTCCAGAGTACTTTTTACTGGAGCCAGTATTATTGCCGAAAGTTCAGGGAGCCTAACCCCGACAATTTTAGCCGAGTCAGAGGACAAAAGGGGTTGATCCTCTGAGGCTAAGGAGGTGTCCCTGACTGACGAACTAAAGGGATCTACCAAGGAAGGTTCACAGGGCTGACCTGCAGGGGTTAACATAGGAAAAACCCCAAGGGTTAAATTACTCTGCACCTGAGAATCAGAGAAATAGAAGCTAGTCTCCGAGAGTGGGGTCATAGGGGGTTCTGCCTCTTGCCCTAGGGACCTATCATTAGACTGCGGAATACTAGGGTTAGCAGTAGGAACCTCACAGAGCAGACTAGCAGGGGTTAATACAGAAAAAACCTCGGAAACAGAGCTTAGAATTTTTGGTTTAGGAAAAGAGGGCAAACAGGATTCATTCTCTGGTGCTAGGGAAGACACACTGACCTGGGTACTGCAGGGATTTACAGTAGGGAACGCATAAGCCTGACTAGCAGGGGTTAAGACCGAAATAACCTCAGGGACAGAACTTAGGGCCTCATGCAGTAAGCGTCGATTAAGTGAAATCGGCAAGCTTACCGATTAGTCATGTTAATGGCGATTTTTCCTCTCCGTATGCAGTAAGTGCCGAATACATTCAAAATCAACCCGAAAACAAATCCGCCCACTCTCACGATGATTAGCCGATCACACACAGGTGTATCGGCGTGCGTGGCGGGGTGCTGATAGGTTGCCCAATCACAAATCTTGCTGAATCAGGCGAAACAAGCATGTATTGGATTGCGCGCCATATTTAAAGGCAACGTGTACTGATAATCATTCTCTGTGTTGTTGGGAGTGAGAGAGAGAGAGAGAGAGACGCACAGAGCTGGCTGAGTGAACATTTGCATATTGACGGAGAGACTTGTTGTGTATTGGGTGAGCTTTGTCCATTGTTGTTTTGTTTACATCTTTGTCTTGTTTTATATGTGGAAGTGTTTCGTGTGATTGGCTGTACATTAGTTGTCTGTTTTTTGTGAGTGCTGGAAGTATGCCCGCAAAGCGTGGGAAGAGTGATGCTGGTGGGAGTGGGAGTGCTACTCGTGCGAGTACGCGTCGGAGTGAACGTACTGTTCAGGGGAGTGATGTTGCTGGTGCACCGAGTGGTGTTGCTGGGAGTGGGAGTGCTGGTGCTGGGAGTGGGAGTGCTGTTGCTGGGAGTGGGAGTGCTGGTGCTGGGAGTGGGAGTGCTGTTGCTGGGAGTGCTGTTGCTGTGAATGGGAGTGCTGTTGCTGGGAGTGGGAGTGCTGTTGCTGGGAGTGGGAGTGTTGTTGCTGGGAGTGGGAGTGTTGTTGCTGGGAGTGGGAGTGTTGTTGCTGGGAGTGGGAGTGCTGGTGCTAGGAGTGGGAGTGCTGGTGCTAGGAGTGGGAGTGCTGGTGCTAGGAGTGGGAGTGCTGGTGCTGTGAGTGCTGCTGGTGGCGCAGTTGCTGATGGGGTGTCTGGTGGTGGCGTGCTTGCTGGTGGGCAGCTTTTGGAGGCTCTTCCATTGGAAGAAGGAGAGTCCAGTCAGCACCAGCCAAGCTCTGACCCTAAACCTGCTCGGAAGAAACGTGTGGAGAAGCCACGTAATCCTCGCTTCAATGACCAGGAAAATACAGCTCTGGTCACTGGCATTCTGGAGCACTATGACAGTATATATGGACATTTACTAGGTAAGTGTACCTTTACATTTATTATTCAAATACATGTGATCCTAGGTCATCTGAGTTTTGTTCATATGCAAATATGGGTTCAGAATATCTTTCTATGTTAATTAGTCTGGAAACACAGCTTTTTATCATGCCTTACAAGGACAACTAAACACAGGCGGTCAATTTGCCATAACTGCATACAATATGAATGCAACCTTGCTAACATGTATAGGTTTAGTAGTGAATGCTCATGTGCTTCACATATTACACATAAAACAGCATGTTTGCTATCTCTTGGAACAGCTAGCAGTGTAGGAAACTGGTGCTTCTATTATTATTCATTTACCTCATATATTTTATATGTTTTTCAAGGGCGGACAAGTTCAGCAAGCAGAAAGGAAATGTGGGACACAATAGTCATTGGTGTCAATGCGTGTGGGAATCATGTGAGGGACAAGCGGAATTGTCACAAGAGATTTGATGATATTAGGTCCAAATTGAAAAAGAAAATACAACACCAACGCGTGCATGCTACTGGCACTGGAGGTGGGCCCACACCACAACGTCTCATATTAAGTCCATTGGAGGAGCTGCTTCGGGCAAAATTACTTCCCGTCGTCGTGGAAGGCTTACCTGGTGACCGTGATATAGGAATTTACCCCTCACAATTTCCACCAGGTGAGAAATATTACTGTCGTTGCTTACAGTTATTTTGCTTAGTTACACTGCTTTTTATACTGTCTTCACAATATAAGCATACCTGCATCTATATATGTATATGTCTGATTCTGTATATATATATATCTCAAAATAGACATATATGTTGTAGTCCTACTAAAAGCAGTAACTAATATAGCACGTGCCATTGCGTGCTCATTTACATGTGAATTCCCAAAATGCATTGCTGCAGTGGAAGCAATTGATGGTGGGCGAAGATGGGGAACAACAGGGTAGTACACATGTGTAACACATGTTAATGAGAAATTATTACTAGCTACAGGTACAGAACAGAAATATGTATAATATTATTGTGTATTGTATTTATTTTACTCCGACAAACATGACATTACTGCCTATTTTAAGCATGCATCAAATATATTGCATGCAACGGCCTACAAACATCACTTGCACTAACACATCTATAGTTGTTTATGAAAAGGTCCATTTTTGCTTTAACTCATATACAGACAGCATAATGAGGCACACGTAGCATATGTTATGTCATTGTTTTCATAACTTAAAAACTGCACACGACTATTTAGATCATCTACCATTGTGTTAAAGCAGCTGCAATTAATATCTCATCACAGCATACACTTCAACAGAGGGGGTGGGGTTCAGCACACACACTAATTGCAGCCTCATTTTAGGGTCAACTTAGTTCACACCATTTTCACCTGTTTCAAGTAATTGAAAGGTGTGGCTGATTAGGCTTTTTGGGGAAGGGAATACCGTTCTTACAACCTGACTAGCACAACTGAAGTTAATCACACTCATTTGAAAGCTTCACTTTAGCTACTAAATGCCCCAACAACTCATTACTTATCAAAGCGTACATCACACATTAGTTCACTCATATCTATAGTTGAACTACTACTATCAACGACACATTATCACACACTGCATGTGTTGTCTTGTTTAGTCACAGCCACATTCATGTGTGCCACATCTTATATTAATGTACCACACATATCCTCTACCAAAAACAACACTTTTTGCAATATGACCACCTTCATGATAACCATTGTGAATGGTCATCTCATGATAGTTATGTACATTATGATACTGATATCACTACACAACATATGATTTTTATGTACAAATTTTATCTATGTATCCTCACGCATTACTGCAGGAACATAGTATGTTTTATGTTAGGGAACTCAAAAGTTCTAAGTACACAGGCATGTACATTGTTATTACAACTATTTATGTTCACTTTCACACACACATTTTGGGTTAAGGAAATGATGCTGTTAGGTACTCATAAATACAGAACATACAATAACTGTTTGTTCAATATTTACACATGTAAATGTAAAACTTATGTTATTGTTATATATAGTTGCCCCTGAAGGACATGTGTCACCTGAGACTGAACAAGTGTCTTCACCTGGGTCAGCCAGCTCAACACACCTAGAAGGTGAGTGTATCAGTTGGTGGCCATATAATATGTGCTCTTCTATATGTTATGTTGTCATGTTCATTATTTGTTTTGCACATCTTCTTTAAATAGGATTACTTAGTGTCAGTGAAAATGAAGTGTAAGGCAACTTGTATTGTGTTAGTGATGTTAACTATCATGTAGGAGTTGTGAGTTTACAGCAAGTTTTCAGTCACTCATATTTCATACTGAGTCCAAACATTATTCTTAAGTCAAGGTAGTTTTTAATGTGAGGTTATAAAACGTATGGAAACATGTTAGTTGTTACTTATGACACAGTACAATTACATAGTAACACAGCAGAGATTAACATGCCATTTAATAATGTGTACATTTATTTGTAGAACATGATGAAGAGGATTTTGATGATGATGATGATGATGATGATGATGATGATGCCGCCGCCGCCGCCATAGACACACAAATACAAGCAAGTGACCATGAAGAGGTTCCAATTGAAACTGTTTTGCCGCCAAAACGTCCAGCAAATACCACATATGATGCAATTGTAGCTTCTGAGGGAAAAATTGTGGAAGCAGAAAATCGTCGCCATTCTGACCTGATGACAGTGCTGGAAAGGATGATTGCACTGCAGGAAGAAACAGTTTCACAATTGGCACATCTCCACAGAGTCTTCATTGAAGTGCCTAAACAGTTGCAAAAAATCAACACCTCATTCGAAGCATTAGTTGTTCAGCAAACACAAGCTAATTACTGGAGAATGACTAATGTACCACAATTCAACACCTCACAGCCAGGATCTGTTGATGCAGGTCAGTTTTCACCACATTCATCTGATATTCATTCACCAGGCCCAAATGTTACCGGTCAAGTAGCAGACATTGCTGTGCAGGTTCCTGATCACATCCTACCGCTGCCATCTGTACAAATTCAGCAGCAGACACCTACAAAGGAGGCCACAAAAAGAAAACACAAGCAGTTACTACTGACCAGTTTTTGGTCAAAAACAACAAAAGACACACATGAAACAGACCAACCATCACTTGTGCAGTGTCTACCAACTTGCTCACATGTGTCAGTGGGCACAAGCCCTGTCCGTGAACAGTCACTACCCAAAAGCCCTGTAGGTGAGTCACTGCCCAAAAGCCCTGCAGGTGAATCGCTGCCCAAAAGCCCTGTAGGTGAATCGCTGCCCAAAAGCCCTGTACGTGAATCACTGCCCAAAAGCCCTGTAGGTGAATCACTGCCCAAAAGCCCTGTAGGTGAATCACTGCCCACAAGCCCTGTAGGTGAATCACTGCCCACAAGCCCTGTAGGTGAGTCACTGGCCACAAGCCCTGTAGGTGAGTCACTGGCCACAAGCCCTGCCCGTGAAGTGCCAGAGGCCACTCAAAGTGGCTCTGTTGTACCTAAAGTTGGTGGCAAAAGAAAAAGGAAAATTCAAGAGACAACAAGCAGGCCTGTTACTCGCTCGCAAAAAGAACAAAAAAAAAATTTTTAAAATTCACAAAATATGTCTTTGGCCTTGTTTTGTTGACTTCAGAATATCTAATTACTATTGTATGTATGCTGAAGACTGTGTTGTTTCCAAACTTTCAAGTATGTTCTTGTACACGTGAATTTTTGGAAATGTTAACACTCCTAATTAATGAATAGTGTTATAAATATTGATGTATTAATCGTCTGTTCAGTAATGCTCCACCAGGAGCCAGTTGCTAAGTTTAGAGAAGCTGCCATTGACTTTGCAGCAAAACATTGCATTTGGGTGTGTTAATTGATGTAATCATTGCATGTGCATATTATTTTCATGCAATTATAAAAGCACCTATTTAACTGCAAACATCTTTCTTGTACGTGTACAGCAGGATTTTGTGTTAAATATTACTTACCTTTGGTGGCCATTGTAATGTTGTCCTTTAATCATTTATGTGTTCTTGTTTCAAGAACATCTCTGAATTTATACTAAAATATATGTAGTATGTATTGATATATGCACACACACACACAGACACACACTGTGTGTGTGTGTGTGTGTGTGTGTGTGTATATATATAGTACTATCTAAACTGGTATAGATGTATTTACAAAAAACATACACTTCATGCTTCCTTGTGAAAACACACTATTTTAATAATACAGGCCTAATGTTTGACAACTGTACTAAGTGTGAGCCTCTAACATTATTGGGTGCAAACAAATGTTTATGACTTAATTCACTCATGTTTATCACCATTTAAATAGGTTTCATACAAGGCCTACTTACTGCCATCAATATGTTGTGTGTACTCCTGCAATATAAAAAAAAAAAAAAAAGATACATTATATATATATATATATATATATATATATATATATACATATATACACACACACACACACACACACACACTATACATATAGTACAATATACACTTTATATATATATATATTTTTAAGAGAGAGATATATTTATATATATATAGATACACACGTATTTAAACTCATGCAGACAGGTAGTTAACCAGACTTTCAAATACACACAGAAATGTATGTGGGAAAAAAACATTTCATTTTGCAGGTGTGTGTATTTACTGATATGGCTGTCTAAGCACTATTTTCACACAGTGCTCTTTGTTATTTTTCTAGAAAACTCAATGTTACTGAAATAAGTGTAGGAATGTTTTCACAAACGAGATAAAAAAATGATACATGTTTTTCCCACATTCGCCTATCACTAACCACAAAACGTAACCCAATTAAAAGGAAACATCCAATTGGCGTTTGAAATAAGGAGTAAAAGTAGTTACTTTTGTTGACCTTGAAAACGAAACACAGTAATTTGTTAGCCATTGAGCAGAATCATTTTGATGAGCAAAGAAGACAGAACTGCACACATCTTTTGTGCTACTCTGACATGGCTGATGAATTCGTTAACAATATGAATCCCCTTTTAGGGTATAAGTACATGGTTTCAGAAGCAATTTTAAACAGTCGCGGACACAAAGCAAGCACCCGCCAAATCTATGATTTGATTCGAGCTAAATATCCTTATTACCAAGACCGTAGGCATGCGCGGAATTTTAATTCCTCAATAAGATTCACTTTATCAACTAATGACTTTTTTGAACGTGTGCAGGATAAGCTAGAACACACCTATGGTTTCTGGAAAAGCATTTTACCCTGAAAGAGGGCACATATATTGTTGTGAAAGGCATATTTATTCCTAATGCCAATAGCAATGGATCCGCTACTACTGTTCCGTGTGAATCGATACCTGCTGCAATATCTGCACCCTCCATTCCTGAAACCCACATTGTACAAGAACAAAAGTACTATGATTATGTACCAAGCCTTTCAGCTGAAAATGCATTGGAATGGGAACCAGAAGAAATGAACCTACCTCCCGACCAATTGTTTGAAGAAAGCAGTGGCGATTCCTATGAGCGCTTCATGGAGGAGATGTGTGTCATACTGGATTCAGCGGGTGGGTCAAGCGTGGATGAAAATGCCTTGCATTTCTGGAGCGACCAGTTGCAGCCAGACGAAGAGTTAATTCTAGAAGAATGGTAAATATAACAACCGTTATGCGTTGACTGTGCGTTTAAATGTTTTTTTATTTTTTATTTTTTTAACCACCATTTTCCCTTTCAATGCGTGGATACAGCGTAACATTGCAGACTGCATAACATGTAGCGATCACAAAGAAATTGTTGCCGAATACAATATAGTATAACCTGAAAGAGTAGTACACATTGCTGACGGAATAAATATACGTACTTTCCTATCCCTTTAACCATATTAGCAACATTTTAACATAACTCTAACACATACCTGTTTTGTTATCATGCAACATTTAAAAGCGGGTCCACCACGTATGACGTGGGACCCTTGTCATGGCCCAAGGCGTCCTTAAAAAGGATTACGGATGTAAGTCCCGCCCCCAAGCGACGTGCGCGCCTCAAAGCCTATTGGCTGTCATGTTTTGTTATAGTAACGGTAACTGCAGTGTGTCATGTGTGCGGCTCAGTGTTTGTAGGCGTCAACTGGGCGTTAGCTGAATGTTAATTGAGTGGGAGGAGTGTTAGCGTGCGTTTCACGCTGGTTTAACATGACGTCACACGTATTGCATTTGCGCATTGTGTTATCGGCCGTCCTTTCTGTCCAAACACGTCTGTTTAAAAAGAATACAGATGTACTCGTTTAGAACGAATGTAGTTTCGTATTCATTGTATTTGAAATAAAGATTTTATGTTGAATGGTATTTTCAAGATGTATTGAACGCACAACGTACGCTTTGTTTTGCGCATGCGCTAACAGTTAGTGCAGCCAAGCGTGAAGTGCGTGCGCACACTAAGATGTGCGCGCACATTTTTCAGTATACAGGCAACGTTCACATCATATACATAGTTATGCCTGCTACAAATTTAAAGAAACATTACATACTGATGTACACTTGTACTTCTAACATATAAGTGAGTGACGTGTGTACTGCACCGACACACTTTATTCGAGCAAATACCCGGTATGTACCTGGCAGATATCTGGAATGCGCCGCTCCTCACCTCTGACAAGCCCCGTTGCATTTGCCTTCCCAGCCTGGGTTCATGCCTGGCTGATGGGCGGCTGATCTGTTAAATGATAATGATTAGGATTTAATAGGCTGCAATGCTTCGCGTGTCTACCAGATGGCATAAATTCATGAATTGTAATGCAGTATATATATATGTACTGTGCAGTATTGCAGCCAACGGGAATAAAATGCTTCAATCCCTGCCGGAAAATAACTCAATGCACTCGGGCAGAAAACAGTCACAAACCTCAATACACCCGGGTATACCCGAATTCGTGGGACTAGCCGAGCTCGAATAAAGTGTGTCGCCAGTGTATGTACACAATCATATAGAGCTGTGTAATGCGTTGTCACGGATACATATATAGTAAGGTGCCATATTTGACCATCATGTGTTTGCTGTATTTCAGAGATGTCGGGGAAGATACAATCGGATCAATGTATGATTTCAGAAGAGTCTACCTTTATATGAGATGATTGTGAGGAGGAGCCACCGACTACTATACTACATATGGAACTAATTTTATATTGCTTGCAGCGCTTATTAACAAACAATTAAAAATGTGATACCCTTATGCCTATATTGCATAAGCACTTAATTAACATAATGATGTTGCAAAATAGTGCCTCATGAATTTTTATTGAGTGTTCTTTAATGACTACTATCATTTTATGGCATGGTGTGTTTTATATATAACAACCATTCCCACTCTGCTAACACATTTGTGAATTATATTGTGTAATGGAACGTATGACTGTATTGTATGTAACAATAATAATAATAATAATAATAATTATAATATGAGCATGTTCATGTATAGCGCTGCTAGTTGTACACAGCGCTTTACAGACACATTTTTCAGGCTGAGGTCCCTGGCCCGTGGAACTTACAATGTATTTTTTGCCGCCTGAGGCACAGGGAGATAAAGTGACTTGCCCAAGGTCACAAGGAGCCGACACCGGGAATTGAACCAGACTCCCCTGCTTCAAAATCTCAGTGCCAGTGTGTGTCTTTACTCACTGAGCCACTCCTTCTCCCAATGTAAAGGACACTTACAACCAACTAGCCATTTCTTGTTAAAAATCTCTTGTTACATGGGTATGTTGATAAAATGGTTTGGGACTGTAGCAAATAATGTTATTGGCCAGATGTTGTGGTCCCCTACAATGCATGATGTTCTGATTATGACATCAACATCATGTAATGAAGTACGTTTCTGTGTATATTTCATTAACCTAACTAACTATAGTTTACTGTGTTTATTAAACGTTCTAAAAATACATAGTATAGTCAATATGATGATATAAGCTACCATAATAAAGCTGGTGTTATCATTTGTCGGTGTTATACATGGATCCTACACAAATTGATACAGACACAAACAGTTGTCTTACAAAGTGTGTCTATGCTAATGTGCACGTGATTGACGTTACAATTGTGACAATACTTGATAATTATCATCATGATAATGATGAAGTGACGTGAATTATATTGCAAAAATATTACCAACATTGTCATATTGGTAAATTATAAATGCTAAATGACAGTAACATTAGTGACAAATTTGTCTTCTCTGTTAACAGTTTAACACTTGGTACATGTAGGACACATCCACACACGTGTGACTTATACATACACATGTCACAAATTTAAATTAATGTTGACTATTAATTCCTAGCATTACAAAACACCAACATTGCTAAATATAAGATGTAGTACGCATTGTTGTGATTGCAGGCATTCATGCATGGAGTTTTATGATCAGTCAATTTCATCCGTGATGAATGAGCTCCCGTAAGTAAAGAAATAACTACAGTTATCCCCTTGTCTCCAAACACCTCTATATTACATTAATGGAATTTATAAGGAAACATACATAAAATGTGATGAAATGGGAGTAATCATTTTCTAATACAATGCACATGAAAGCTCAAGAGTAGCTAAATGCATATACATGATACAGAAAGTACATATATGTAACATTTGTGTTTAAACCAATATGTTGGGTTTTGACTTCAAATAATTATAGGAAGATTGATGTAGGCACATCTTATGAGAGATGTCAGCAAATATACATACCATGATCAGTCATACTGGAGATATACCTATAATGCAAAGGAACAATATATAAATTGCAAACATTGACATGCCATCTTCAGTACCGTAAACAACACAGCAAAGTGTGTATTTGGTGTTAAATGTGCAACACCATGTATATTTCATGACATTCAAAATGTAAATCAGGCTGGTGTACACATCATATGGATGTACATGTTACACTGCACCAATAACATTGTATGTAAGCATACTAGAAGCATGAATGAGTATGGGCATAATATGTGTATTGTGTTAGCATAAGGAACAACACAATGCTAAAATATTAGTGCTTTGTTACCCCAGTTTTATTCACATACACACAACTAAAGTAAAATTGAAGAGGGATTATATAACCTGTGCAACAATAACATACCGGTGCCACATCCCTTTGTGCACACAGCAGAGAGAAGAAAGGTGTGCAACCCATATTCATCTGTGTCCTACCAGAAGGGTATATAAAAAAACATTATTGTTAAGATAACATAATGTAAGTATAAAAGTAGAACTTGGAACATATATGTTTGTACTTACAAGAAAAAAATGAATTGATGAGATTCTGGCGTGTCTGGCCACCACTGGCTGTTTGTTCATTTTCAGCAGCTACATGGGTGGGATGCTCGTCTACCACAGGCTCAGCTAGGTCTGACTGTACATTGTGCCTCAGTGCAACATTGTGCAAAATGCAACAGGCAAGGATAATATCAGACACTTTTTGAGGCTTGTATAGAAGAGCCCCACCAGTTCTGTCCAGACACCTAAATCTGGTCTTGAGTAGGCCAAATGTCCTCTCTATAACAGATCTTGTAGATATATGGGCTGCATTGTACCTCTCCTCTGCTTCAGTTTGAGGGTTTAGCACCGGAGTCAAGAGCCACGGCCTAATTCCGTATCCTGAGTCACCTATAATGAATGGAGCACACATAAGCTGACATTAGTGATCAAATTGTACAATGCCAACATTCCTAAATAAAAATGTGTTTTGTGTTAGAACATGTAAATGTGTACTCACCCAGCAGCCAACCATGTTCAAAATGTCCCTCTTCGAACGCATGGAAGACTGAAGAGTTCCTCAGGATAGAGGAATCGTGACTGGAACCAGGGAATTTGGGTACCACATGCATTATCCTCATCGTCGCATCACATACCACCTGTACATTGAGTGAATGGTAGTGCTTACGATTGCGGTACACATGCTCACTCTGACTAGGTGCAATCAAAGCAACATGTGTGCAATCGATTGCACCCAGCACACATGGTATCCCTGCTATATTATAAAAGCCAGTCCTGACTTCCAGCCACTCTGTCGCCTCTGTAGGAAAATGAATATAATTCCTAGCGCGTCTATTGAGTGCATAGAGAAACTGGGTCAAGGCCCGCGAGAATGTAGATTGCGAGACCCCGCCCACTATGCCCACAGTTGTCTGGTATGACGCGGAAGCAAGATAATGTAATGAGCACAGCATTTTAACAAGCCCAGGGACTGCACGACCTCTGGCTGTGAAAAAATCTAAATCTCCCCTTATCTCCTGATAAAGAGCTAAGATTGCTGCTGAACTCAAACGATAGCGACTTACAATCTCCTCCTCACTCATCCCATCTAACAGGGTTTTCTCCCTGTACAGACGCGGACGAGGCACAACTTGTCTCCTCTGTCTTCTCCTCTGATCTCCTGTCCCTCTACCTGTCCCTCGGCCTGTCCCTCTCCCTGTCCCTGTCGTATCCGCGTGACTGTCCCTGTCACTGTCCCTCGGTGTGTCCCTCCCTTGCCCTATATGATTGTCTTCATCATCAAGCATGTCATAGAAAAGAATGTTCCTCCGTCTCCTAAACAATCGCAACATTTTGAAATGAGTAGCTGTGAATGAGCAGGTAATGGGCGTCCTTTAAATAGGTATGTGATGATGTCAGGTGACATAGTAAAATGCAAGGTGTTACATTAACATAATAAAGTACTTCTGTGGCAAGCTGTGTGCAGTTCTTGTTATAAGTATTTGTTGTGTGTATTCTGCAGGGAATGATGATATTTGGCAATGATGTGACGTGAACCTTTGTAGAAACATTGCTTGCAAATAAATAGTTGCATGTGCAATGCATGTAACACTTGTGAACGCAACAGTCAGTCATGTAATTAGGCAAAAAGGCTGAGATTGACGTGGGAAAAGTTTTGTGTAACATGTGTAATTAGGCATGTTATTGTGACATGTTGACAACAATGAATAGTCGTGTGCATATGCATGCATTTCTGTAAGGAGGATAGTTGGTATAGAATGAGTTAACAAGGTGTCCCAATGCTGAATTACTGTACATGTGTGTATAAGTTAGGTTGAAGTGCTTGTAATGCTACGGTTACAATGTAAACATGCAATGTGATTGAGCGTCCAATAAGTGACGTCATGAAAATAGGGAGGACCCAAAACTAGATGTAAACATGAGAAGACAGATGTACATGAACGTTTAAAGATGCGTGTCACATTACAAGCATTGTGTAATGTAAAGGAAGATGAATATACGGTGTATGTGTGACATGTGTGTCATGTGTAACATCATGTAAATAATTGTCGCTCAGTTCAGTAAAATGTGTGATATGATGTGAGGTTCTCCTTTAAGAGTTGAGTATAGTATTTTCCCTTGGCACATCATCACATGATGAGTAATGTGACCCGCAAATGCTGCAAACATGTAAAAGTATAATGTTATGCAAATAATACACGTCAGCTGTGACACAATGCAGGGAATGCCCCCACACTGTAATGCAAATGACGTTTGTATTGTGAGCAATGAAACGTAAACAGTACTATACTGTTATACGTCCCCGCTCCATTGACTTCCATTGATGTACAGAAGATTTTTTTTTCTAAGTGCCGTTGCGGCAGCCTTAGCGATCGTTCTCCCCTCCAAACTGCCAACTTTAGTTGGCGGGAGAAATTGGCCATAACATCTCAATTTCGTAGTGCCGATCAGGCCCGATAAGCTGTTTTTTTTTGTTGAATCCAGCCGATTTAAAAAAGTGGCGATCAGTGGCGAAAACAGGCTTATCGGCAGCCGACTGGCCATAACAAAATAATCGGCTCCGAAACATGGCGATATCAAGCACTTATCGGCGCTTACTGAATCTCAAACCCAATTTTGGCTATAAAATGGCGATAATTCCCTTATCAACGCTTACTGCATGAGGCCCTTAGGGAGGTTAACTCAGGATTAGGGAGCGTGGCAGCTTCTTCCTTAGCGGGCAGCGACAGAGAAATGGTTTGACCATTCTTAGGAGAGAGAGGTAACCCCACAGGTTTAGTAACAGGACTGGCAGCACAGAGAATCTGCCATGCAGCAGCATAGCTGGCAAGGAGGGGATCCTGTTCTATTATGTGAGTGTCTAGTGTTGAGGAAAGTACATGGAGTGTATCTTGAGACTGAGCCAACATGAGGAGGGCGCTCTGTTCTACTAGATGAATGTCCAGTGATGAGGCCAGGGCATAGATTGCCTCTTGGGCGTCGGCCAGTTCCATAGGGTTCACATTATCCCAGGTTAAAGGGGAATCAGGGGAGCGAATACATTCGGCTAGAGACTGTTTTAAGTTCAGGATACAGTAAGCCTTAATAAAGAGATCACAACGGCATTGTCTTTGCAAAGGGGTTAAACCTTCATAGGTAAACATTTCATCCATCAGGGGTATTACTTCACACAAATACTGGCCTTCATAGTGGGACTGATACGCAGGCCAGGACATAACTTCAGTTGGTAAATTGCCATCCCCCGCCACGGCGCGGTCCGGTTTTAATGGGCCGAGCATACTGTTACGCCGATGCTCGCCACAAACCGGGACCGGACCACGGGGCTGAGGTGGGGTTATATAATCACCGACCTGAGCCCACGCAGACTGATCCGGAGTGCGCAGTTCATAGTCGTACATCGCAGGGTCAGGATTGGAGAAGGCAGCATCGTCGTTAATGAAGCAGGAGTTCGGCAACAGGAAATCAGGAGTGCCCCGCTTCAGCTTAGGAGCGTGAGCGCGGGGGTGGCTTCTGCGCGAGGAGCGGCCTCGGCCCATGACGCCGATCTCAGCAGGAGGATACAGCAGGCTGGCCGAAGTTCACCGCAGGGCAGCGTCGGGAAGAACCAACGCTTCAGCGCAGAAGTCCAAGGCAGGCCACTGCAAGAGGATCGCAGCAGGCCGCAGGAAAGAAAGGGTAGCCACTGCTAGGAGGGAATGCAGCAGTTACCAGTGCTGGCATCAACGCTTCAGCACAGGCGTCCAGGGTAGGCCACTGCAGGAGAATAGCAGCAGGCCGCAGGACAGGAAGGGTAGCCACTGCTAGGAGGGAATGCAGCAGTTACCAGTGCTGGCATCAACGCTTCAGCACAGACGTCCAGGGTAGGCCACTGCAAGGAGATAGCAGCAGGCCAGTGCTGGCAACAACGCTTCAGCACAGACGTCCAGGACCAGGCCTCTGGATACTCAGGAACTTGGAAGGTAAGAACGCTAGGAGAGAGGCCTGGGGTGGTTTGTGGCAGAGTCAGTAACATAGAGATATGAATAGTTATGCTCGGTGCTGGTTCAGAGCCAACGCCTAGAATATAAAGGGCGGAGATCCAATCACAGGAGGAGGGTGTGTGAGAACTCCTCCAATGAAGCAGCACAGGGCAGAAGCTGCAATGAGAGGCAGCACCTGTGCCATAGATTGCCAGAGGAAGCCTGCAACTGCACAGGTCTGCAAGGCAATAGTCAAAGCCAGTAGTGGATTCCTTACAGAATAGAGGCAAGCAGGATAATTACAGACAATTTTGGTAGGGTGTGAGAAAACCCATGTCCACATTAAGTCCCTTGGTTTTGGTGTCAAAGAGTCTTATCATTCTGAGCTCAAATGTTTTCCGTTCTTGGGTGCTTTTAAACATTCCATTGATAATTTTGATTTTTAAATCATTTATGGAATGATCTGGTTGTGAGAAGTGATGTCCCACAGGTGAGCAGTATCTTCCTTCTTCGTGATGGAGTATAGAGTGTCTGTGCATATTCATTCTTCCTTGTAATTTTTGGCTGGTTTCCCCAATGTAGCAACCTTGGTCACATTTGTTGCATTGAATCATATACACTGTATTCGTGGATGTGCAGCTGTATGATCCTTTAACATTGAATGTTCTATGGTTGTGACTGGCTGTGGGATCCTGGCAAATATGTTTGCAGAGTTTGCAGCGTGTGTTGCTGCACGGTTTTGTGCCGTTATTCATGTCTTTAAAATCGTTGTGAAGTTTTCTGCTGACTAATTTCTGTTTGAGGTTTGGTGGTTGCCGGAATGCAAGAATGGGAGGTTTGGGAAAGATTTCTTTTACTGTCGCATCCTCTGTCAGCATGGGTTGCAAATCTTTGATTATTTTTCGTATTCCCTCCAGGGTAGGGTTGTATGTGGTCACTAGTGGTATGCGTGTGGTAGGTTCTTTCTGTCTGTATTGTAGCAGGTGTTCTCGTGGGGCTTTTAGTGCAGATGTAATAGTTTTGGCAATAGTCTTTGGTTTGTATCCCTTCTGTCTGAACGATTCGGTCAGGGTTGTGAGATGCCTGTTTCTGTCTTCAGTGTCAGACCGCGAGGCTGAGGTGGGGTTGTAAAAGCACCGACCTGAGACCGCGCAGGCTGATCCGGATTGCGCAGTTCGTTGTCAAACGTAGCAGGATCAGGAAAGGAGAAGACAGCGTCGTCGTTGTACAAGCCAGGGTCAGGACAGGAGATATCAGGATAACCATTGTTCAGGCAAGAGTTCGGCAACAGGTAGTCAGGAGAGCCCCGCTTCAGCTTAGGAGCGCGGGGTTGGCCTCTGCACGAGCGACGACCATGGCCCATGGTACTGGTCACAGGAGATGGTAGGCAGACCAGAATAGCACACCGCTTTGCTGCACGGGTGCACCAGTGCTACAGCGCAAGAGTCCTGAGCGGCTGGGGAATCCTCTGTAACAGCGCAGGAACCAGGACACGGCCTCTCTAGATTAGGGAAAGAGTAGGCCCCAGGAACCAGGAAGCTGAAGATCCACAGGGAAACCTCCGCTACAGTGCAGGAATCAGGAGACTGAAGAGCGCGGGGGATACCTTTGCCTCAGTGCAGGAAAGCAGGAAGCTGAAGACATAGGGGATACCTTTGCTTCAGCGCAGGAGAACAAGCGGGAACTTGAAGGAAGCTGAAGGACGCAGGGCGGAACCTCCGTATCAGCATAGGAGAACAAGCGGCTTGAAGGGAGCTGAAGGACACAGGGCGGAACCTGGTATCAGCATAGGAGAACAAGCGGCTTGAAGGAAGCTGAAGGACGCAGGGCGGAACCTGGCATCAGCATAGGAGATCAAGCGAGGGCTTGTGGCAAAACAGTAGACATCCAGTTAGGACTATGCTCGGCAGGGAGCATTATGGGAAGACAGTACTTAAAGGCCAGCGGGCCAATCCCCGGAGGGGGGTGTGAAGGTACTGCTCCAATGAATGAATGCAAGTCTAGGTTGCAGTGATAGGCTGCACAGCTGCAGTAGATACCAGAGGGAGTGTGTATTGCTTTGATGAGTGAATCCAGGCTGCAGCAAACCTCAGGAGAGCTGATCCAGAACTGCACCGGTCTGCAAGGTAAGGCAACCAGTAAACCGTGGAGCGGATTCCTTACAGTACCCCCCCCTTCACGCGAGACCTCCGGGCGAACATGAGCACTCATAGAGTTGGAGGACCGGGAATTGTTGCTGAACAGTCTAGGATTGGGGTTAGAGTCGTACTCCAGTGACTCATGATTAGTCCTTAGTGTACCCCCACCCCCCGGTGAGAACTGTGGCCAGACAGGACCATCCATGGGCCTTGGGGACATTGAGTTGTTCCTAAAATTCTTTAGGTAGAAAGGGCATCCGTAAACGAGCAGTTCTTTAGTGAGTACAGTTCTAAGAAATAAGAGTAGTAGAAGAAACATCCTTGGTACATGGCTCGCCCCGCAAAATGACTTGGAAATCCAGGGTTGTGAAGAACCAGAGGGTTCCAGAGCAGAAACGGCAGAAGAACCCCTACAGGAAGCCCAGTCTTTAATAAAGGAACCTGAATCTAGGATCAGCGGCCCTGATAATTGATCGAATACACCAGGAGGAACTTTGTAACAGAAAAAGTCTTGGCTGACCACTGCATGTTGAAATTTGCGAGAAATTTTTCCTCTAGAAGGCTCCCAGGTAATGATTAGTAAGGGTATAGGCTGGTTGGAAGCATCTCCCGGTATTGGTATGGAAGGTGACAAGGCAAGCAGTAAACCCGGCATAGGGACCGAAATCTTGGGATACATACAGAGTATTTCCAACTGAGAGGAAATAACAGGGGCAACCGAAAATTCCGAGGGACAAAACCATGGTTTAGCAGGAGCAGAGAAGCAAACAACAGTAGAGCTCTCCAATACTGGGAAATCTTCATTGGGAGATAGTATTGTCAGTGAATCAGGAATAGTCCTTGGGATCTTCAAATCAGTAGCTTGAGAAAAAGGCAGAGCCAGGGTAGTGGTGGGAGGGAAGCTAACATCAGAAGCTGAAGTCTGTACCTCAGTGACAGAGCCTTGAGAATCAACAAGCAGCAAGTATGAACTATGAAAACTCTTAATGACAGGCACCTTAGGAGTACAAGGAGTCTTTTCCGAAACTGCAATGGCCCTAACCACAGGGGTACCTAACCTGTCAAAAACATGAATAGGTGTGTTTTCTAGTGCAAAATCTCTGATCACAGGACTCCTAACCGATAGTGAGGGTGTCTGGGTTTGATTTGAGAAAAAATCAGATGTATTGATAAGTGACTTAGAAACAACGACTGAGGTTCTAGATTTGCTGGACATGTGAGAAAAAATACCCTTTAAGACAGGAGCTTTAATTTCCTCCCAGAGTAACCCCATGTTTGCTGGGACATATTTAGACACAGTACTGAGGGACTGGGTTTCAGCAAAGGCAGGACAGCTAAATAGCTCAGATTTAAACCCCAGGACTTGTAATATGTGCATGGTGACCTCAGACAGTACTAAGGGAGTTACCACAGATATGCTGATCCCCAAAGGATTAGCCTGGAGAGAGAAATCAGGGGGACCCCCAGACAGGATACTCATTGTAGAAAGAGCTTCAGAATCAGAAGGAGAATCATTACCTCTTAATAATTCATCCTCGACTCAGCATATGTCGGGATCATCTCCTGTTTATTAGGCGTTTACAGCCACGTTATATAGCCAAGCGAAAACAAAGATAATTACATGCCAATTTCTATTTCCCTTTTTTGTGCTTATGTTAGACATAACAAGATATTAAATCATTTATCTGGAAACTCCCGTACATCACATGATTCAAGATTAAATTGCTGAGACCGTACATAATTTCCCTGTTTGTACCTTGTTTGGTCAATACTTCCGATTTCAACACAGAAGCTCAGCCAACATTAGATACAGAAAAAGGGTAGTTGGAAAAATGTTAGTTAAATCGTGTGACTAAGCATAATGGCAGTGTTAGTATAAAATGGTTATACAGCAGACAAAATGGAGTCACCCCTGAAATATATATATTATCAGTCCCTCCTTTTGTCATCAAAATGACAACTCCTACACTTCGGGGGTCTCGTACTGGATTTGCATATTATCATAATCCACTAAAGGATAATCCACTAAAGGTATCGGGACACTAGTGGATGGTATTCTAGAGTTGTAGGTTATGGTTGCGGGACCAGGAATAGGGGCGTTAATGTTCAGTGAAGCATACGTGTGGCTAACTGACTTAACAGATGGCATCATAATTTTACATAAAGCCGAACACATGAACTTGCAGCATGTAATAATAACAACTAATATTACAAATATGCAAACGATAATTATCAATCCCAAAACAATTCTCTTTCCCTCATTCTGTCATGGGTCCATAACCTAACAACTACTATATTGTTTTTGATATTTTTGATATACTTTGTCGTACTGAATTAGTGATGCAGGTTTTGGGGATCAGAAAAAAATAAAAATATATATATATGGCCACAGGAGTTCTTGTTTGTATAGAGATATATATCGGTGTGGTTGGTATAATATCTTTTCTGTTTACCAAGTTGACTATTACGACAAAACCCATTACCAATTTCTAAATTACTATTCACACTGCTCTTCTATAACAACTAGCACATTATGGCGGCTAAAATTTGTGAAAATTGGTGGGGGCTAATTTCTACCGGGAGCGATTGCACAAATATCCATCTTGCACGCATCTTTCATACTGCATTTATTCAGAATGGCAAAACAGCAAAATGGCTGCTATGGTAAAACATGGCTGACTTATGATCCTTTCCTTGTGGCTGACACACGCCTCTGGGTGACCTCCCACTTTCCTCATATCCTCATATCCAATCTTCTTAGTCCCCTCTTATTCTTTAGAGACAGTCTATTTAAAGAACAGTTAACCATTGCATAGTCCTGCTGGACAAGGAGATTGTCCAATTGTGCCTTGTCATTCTTTTTCGGCCATTATATCGGCACAGTTGATTTCTTCTCGGTCTCTTCTTCTGGGGGACTGCTGACATCACCGAAAAGAGGCATAGCGTTGGTGGGGTGCAACGCACTTCTTGATCAAAGTTTACTGCATATGACACATACATAGAGAGTGATGAGTAGGACAGACACACACACAAAAGCATCCAATAGCTTCGCTTCCAGAGAACTAATCCAACCACCAAGTCCCAACAAATCCCATCCGTCATCTCTACCTTTAAACACTGGACTATTTTCCCCAAATAACATAAACTATTCTAGTTGCAGGGTAATATTCTATCTGTCCTCCTATCACAGAGTCAATAACTTCCCTAGGGCAAACTCGTATTTCTACACCCTTCGTAACCAATTTCTTATAGATGGTTCTACAAATGTCTTATATCATATTGTCTTTTTCTCAAGGGGTTAAATATAACACTCATTTTTCCTGGGGTGCAACCTATTGAATATAGATAGTACATTGGGTTACATTATATATAAAATATGGGCTTTGTTTACTAGGATTCCATTGTGTGACAAAAGGTGTGCATATATGCTATACACAAATCAATAAAAACAAAATAACAATTACTAAACAAAATATACCTGTTCCTACCCTATCGTCTTTGTGTGCACACTATTTACACAAACCTAATAGACTATACATTTATAATTAAAATAACAAAACCTGTAAAGAAAAAAGATTATTAAAAAGTTCAAAGTTCATATGTTGAGGCCTGGAATTTTGGCTGTGTCTCTAGGCTTTTCCACTTTGGATACGGTGCAGATTGAAGCAACTGTGGGTGGTGCTGGGATAAGTTTCATATGCGTAACGTGGATCCAAAAAGAGACCTCTGCCATTTTATTTGCTGTAATGGTGATGAGTAGTACTTTTAATAGTAGTAGTAGCGCCTTTTCATCTGGGATGAAGAACGTTCTTGCGTAGGAAATGCTTGACCATTAACCCATCTCTCGTAGGTGCACTTTCAACTTTGACATGTGCCTAGAGAGACTCAAAAATATATTAGTTGCATACAATACTTACTAATTGTTTTACTAAACAGTCACTGTGGTCTTGACTTTGCTACAATTCATTAAAATTGGTGCCTCAGCTATTGCCAAACCAAAAGAAAAAATGACTAAAATAATTCTGTATAGAACTCCAAACTAATCACTTGTAATATAATTTCTTTGAAAAGTGCCGAGCACACTGCCAACCTTAAAAGGCACTCAGCATTATTCTTAAAAATAAAATAATAATAATTTCAGATTTCGTTCATCCCGGGCACTAAACCATCTAACTTCTGGGCATAGACAGCTATATGATAAACAGCAATAATACCCCTCCTTTGTTCACATAAGTTTTTATATATGTGAACAATATTACAGAAAGGATAACAGCATTCAAAAAGTAACTAACTATTGTTGCTCGATCTGTAGCTAAACTAACCTGAATCCTTTGGGTATAAAATTTGCATTAAAAAACCCTGAAAACACTACTGAATATACTGCACCGACACACTTTATTCGAGCAAATACCCAGTATGTACCTGGCAGATACCTGGAATGCGCCGCTCCTCACCTCTGACAAGCCCCGTTGCGTTTGCCTTCCCAGCCTGGGTTCATGCCTGGCTGACGGGCGGCTGATCTGTTAAATGATAATGATTAGGATTTAATAGGCTGCAATGCTTCGCGTGTCTACCAGATGGCATAAATTCATGAATTGTAATGCAGTATATATATATATACTGTGCAGTATTGCAGCCAGCGGGAATAAAATGCTTCAAACCATGTCTGGAAAATACCTCAATGCACTCGGGCAGAAAACAGTCACAAACCTCAATACACCCGGGTATACCCGAATTCGTGGGACTAGCCGAGCTCGAATAAAGTGTGTCGCCAGTGTAGTATAAAATGGTTATACAGCAGACAAAATGGAGTCACCCCTGAAATATATATATTATCATTACCTCTCAGAGTCTCAAAACTAGTAAGACACAATTCAGCGAAAAGGGAAACCGTGTGCAAGCTTTTTACTAATCTATATGAAAAAGCGTCACTTTTGGGAGAAAACCGTGTGTCAGCAAACATTCCTGGGAACACAATATGAACCCTAGGAGGAACATACAGACTACTGTATGCTTTTAACCCTAAGCATAAAGAGGAGAAGAACTCAGACAGTACACGGGGGTTAATCATAACTGTACTGGTCTCTGAAGTAGGTATTTGGTAAGGAATATCTGGGAAACCAGAAATTACTGCAGACTCCATAATGTGGGAACTATGCGCTGAAGCAGGGATCACCGCTATGTGGGCGACAGGCTGGTTCAGTGAAATACCCGGGAGAAGGAACTCTGCGACCAAGCTTAGGGAAAAACCTGACTCCTGACTACATTTATCAGGAACCAGAACTTTAGCCGAAGTCTCCGGAGGCGAAGCTGCGGAAACTTGAGCTGAAGCAGGGGATTTATAGCAAAGAATATCTAGGGACTCCGTACGGTTATAGGAATCCCTCAATGCAACCTCTGCTGTCTGACTTGTGGACTCATTCTCTGAGGCTAAAACGAAGGCATTAACTTGGAGGCAGCAAGAATTTACAGGGGTTAATGCAGACAGTGCCTGAGAGTAAAACACAGGAATTTTTTTCTCTGTATTAGGAGAGACAAGGGATCTCTCCTCTGGAGCTAGGGGCGTGACCGTGGCTGGCAGAGAACAGGGAATTATCAAAGGAGACTCAGAGAGCTGCCCCTCAGGGGTTAATACAGAAATGACCCTGGGAACAGAACTTAGGGATTCTTTCTCTGACGGGGAAAGCGCACAGGACTGCCTAGCAGAGTTTAAAGCTGGAAAACCCTCAAGAGCTGGAGTGACAGATTCGGAGTTAGAAATAGGGGAACAAAGGGACTTATTCTCTGATACAAGAACATTAGTGCTGGGTAGAGCAACATATGTATTCTCCAGGGGGACCTCACAGGACTGATCGGCAGGGGTTAACGAAAACATATCATTGGTGTCAGGGAACCCGGCCATACACTCAGGGCAAGGATCCGTGGTAGACCAGGGATACAGCCAAGCGGCAGCGAAGCTGGCGAGGGGAGGATCCTGTTCCTTTATGCAAATGTCCAATGTCATGGAAAGGATATGGAGTGTTTTTTGGGCATCAGCCAACATGAGGAGAGGGTCCACTTTTGCTATATAAATGTCTAAAGACAAGGCCAGGGAAGAGAGTTCCTTTTGGGCGTCGTCCAATTCTAAAGGGTACACATTTTCCCAAGTTAAGGGGTAACCAGGAAAGCAAATACAAGCGGCCAGCGATTGTTTTAAGTCCCGGAGGCGGTAAACCTTCATCATGAGATCACTACGGCATTTGTTTTGCAAAGGGGTTAAACCTACAAACACAATCAGATCCTCAAGCATGGGTAATATCTCACATAGAAACTGGTATTCACACTGGGACTGGTTTACAGGCTGGGACAGGCTTTCAGACAGAAACTTACCAACCCTCACCACAGGGCGGTCCGAGTTTGTGCGGCCGAGCATACTGTCAGGGTTCTGCTCGCCACAAACCAGGGTCGGACCGCGAGGCTGAGGTGGGGTTGTAAAAGCACCGACCTGAGACCGCGCAGGCTGATCCGGATTGCGCAGTTCGTTGTCAAACGTAGCAGGATCAGGAAAGGAGAAGACAGCGTCGTCGTTGTACAAGCCAGGGTCAGGACAGGAGATATCAGGATAACCATTGTTCAGGCAAGAGTTCGGCAACAGGTAGTCAGGAGAGCCCTTAGGAGCTTAGGAGCGCGGGGTTGGCCTCTGCGCGAGCGACGACCATGGCCCATGGTACTGGTCACAGGAGATGGTAGGCAGACCAGAATAGCACACCGCTTTGCTGCACGGGTGCACCAGTGCTACAGCGCAAGAGTCCTGAGCGGCTGGGGAATCCTCTGTAACAGCGCAGGAACCAGGACACGGCCTCTCTAGATTAGGGAAAGAGTAGGCCCCAGGAACCAGGAAGCTGAAGATCCACAGGGAAACCTCCGCTACAGTGCAGGAATCAGGAGACTGAAGAGCGCGGGGGATACCTTTGCCTCAGTGCAGGAAAGCAGGAAGCTGAAGACATAGGGGATACCTTTGCTTCAGCGCAGGAGAACAAGCGGGAACTTGAAGGAAGCTGAAGGACGCAGGGCGGAACCTCCGTATCAGCATAGGAGAACAAGCGGCTTGAAGGGAGCTGAAGGACGCAGGGCGGAACCTGGTATCAGCATAGGAGAACAAGCGGCTTGAAGGAAGCTGAAGGACGCAGGGCGGAACCTGGCATCAGCATAGGAGAACAAGCGAGGGCTTGTGGCAAAACAGTAGACATCCAGTTAGGACTATGCTCGGCAGGGAGCATTATGGGAAGACAGTACTTAAAGGCCAGCGGGCCAATCCCCGGAGGGGGGTGTGAAGGTACTGCTCCAATGAATGAATGCAAGTCTAGGTTGCAGTGATAGGCTGCACAGCTGCAGTAGATACCAGAGGGAGTGTGTATTGCTTTGATGAGTGAATCCAGGCTGCAGCAAACCTCAGGAGAGCTGATCCAGAACTGCACCGGTCTGCAAGGTAAGGCAACCAGTAAACCGTGGAGCAGATTCCTTACACCTTCACAGTATTTATAGGGAGAAATTTGCATTGATTGATTAATTAGTTAAACACATAAATCACAACTAATAATTTTAATATATATCATATAATGTTATGAGGACCCAACTGAGTTACTAGAGAATAAGTCCAAAATTGGGACATAAAGGGAGAATGCAATTTGATTGGAAATAATTAAAATGACATATGTCAATAGTATATTGTTCTTATATATGTAATCAACCATCAATTAATTTGACAATTGATATTACAAATCTTAAATAAGAAAAAATGGAATTTGAAGGGGAAAAGAGTAAAAAATATATATATATAAAATATATTTATAATAAATATAATATTTATCATGTTTGTAACTTACACCAAAAGTACAATATATGTTGTAGACCTAAATTACTGTACCAAAAACTAAATGACACCAGTTTATGTGTTTTAAATTGGCACTTAATCTCTGAGTTATTTAAATTTTCAGGATCTGGAAAAGAATAGTATTTATATTTAAGCAGACATTGTAACAGTATAATTCAATCAATAGTATTGGCCACATCCCCTACAATTGAATATTATCTGTCTATCAATAGAACCAAAAATTAGTAACCTACAAAGTACACATATTCAACATACCAAATGTCACACATCCAAACATTAGTGTGAGTACCAGGTTTAACGATTCCAATGAGGAGCCAGAGGAGCAGCAGCAGATGGATTTAAAGCAAGAACAGAAGAAGAACATGGCTTGCTTATATGTTTGTATTACAGTGCTAAAAATGTGAATGTATTATGTGTATGATCATTACATTATATAAAACCTAACTATATATTGTTATAATTAAAACTGTATGTGAAAAAATGTGATTAATGAATGTGCTAATATGGTTGTGATGTGACCTATATATGTGTATATAATGTATGTGACTCATATCTAGAATTTTATATTTATGTTAAATGTGTAGTGTATATGAATTTTTTTATTATTATTATATAAAATTATATTAATCTAACTAAATATTAATATAAATAAACCTAAAACTTTATATAAATATAAATATGTAAAATATTGATGTGTGCTTGTTGTGTATTGTGTAAATTAAATGTGTATAATAAGTGAAACCTATATATTTAAATGAAATTATTATAAGACCATTTGTGAATAAAAACCAGATACAACAATATAATTAGTGATGTACATCCTATAAACTGACCACTAATACCATTTCAATATTACAATATTAGAATTATTTTTGAAAGTGCATAATCACATAGTGTATATATATATAAATCGACCCTCAATGACCAGACATATGACCATAGCCCGGATGTGAATGCAAAAGCATTCAACCCAGACCTCCGGAAGATCACCCAATGTTTTGAGTGATCAAACTATGGTACTTATGTCAATATGGTCATTGTGTCCCTTTGGGTATGTGGTATCCAAAATGTACATCCAATACGTTTCTCTTGTACATAATCTTTGGAAACGATCCCCTCCCATATAGGAAGGGGGAATGAATTCAATGCCCATAACAGATAGGGATTTTGGATCCTTGTGATGATTAATACAAAAATGGCGGAGAGGCTATGTGTTTGGCACCCATGAATAACATTTCTTCGGTGCTCCAAGAACCATGTACTTAGAGCCCTTGATGTACGGCCTACATATTGTAGGCAGCATTCACATGAAATAAGATAAACAACATATTCACTTAAGCAGTTGATGTAATCTGTTATTTCATATGAGGTGCCATTTGAATATGATGAAAATGTATTTGTTTTTATTATATGTCTACAAGTAAGACAGCGGCTTCTCCCGCATCCAAAGTTCCCCACTTTTTTGGTTGAATCGGAATGATCTATTCTCTTAGTTTTTAATTTACTTGGGGCTTTCAAAGTTTTGATACTCCTTGCTTTTCTGAATACTATGGGAGCATATTTAGGTAATAGATGACCAATTACGGGATCGTTGCGTCCAATATTCCAGTGACAGTTTAGAATATTTCTAATTTGGTGGGCAGATTGATTAAATTGAGTAATAAATTTTGGTGTAATTCCCCCTTTTTTCCCCCCATTCCTGGTTTTAAGCAGCGACTCTGATTTAGCTTTAGATTGTTCTAGTAATGTGTCCCGATTTAAAAGGCTGGCATCTAAAAATGCTTTACACTGGCGACACACTTTATTCGAGCTCGGCTAGTCCCACGAATTCGGGTATACCCGGGTGTATTGAGGTTTGTGACTGTTTTCTGCCCGAGTGCATTGAGTTATTTTCCGGCAGGGATTGAAGCATTTTATTCCCGCTGGCTGCAATACTGCACAGTACATGTAAGAAATCCAATTTAGCAATAATTATATTGTAATGAATGAATCTGTTATCAAAGGCAGAATGTTAAAGTATACAGTATAATAGTCTGGACTTTCCTTCATATCTATATATTATCTGATTGTATATTCAGTTATTGTTACATGTGCAGTATTCTAAGTGAAAGGTCAGATCTATTCTGACAGACAGAATTGACCCAAAAGGTCAATTCGTGGCCTCAAGTTGTTGAACAGCTGCAAGTCCTAACTGGGAAAAATGCTGCATAAGACTTTTCAATTCAGTAAGTTTGAAACTACTTATATGTTCAGAAGTAGTTCATATGACATCAGTAATGTGGGTAAATGCCATGTTAGGATATACCATCTTCAAGGTTAAAATGGCTGACTGGGTGGGTCTTTATGGATAAATACAGCAGTGAGTTTAGGAAGGAAGGATGGAGAGAAGATAGGCCAGACGCAGAAAGACCAGGCCAGATTGATAATACCATGAAGAGGAGAAAAGGACATGTTAATACCTGAAGAGAATATTAACAGAAAGAAGGTTACTATGTGCAACTATTCTTAAGAATATCAATCTATTTGAAACATCACCATCGTCATTCTTACTATTTTTGTATGTAAGTAATTATTTTCAAAATAAACGTTTTGTTTTTGTGTGCAAACGACAAGAATGCTGAATTCTGTTATACTGATGTGAATCTACAGAAAAAGCGAATTTAAGGACATTTAACATTGGCGAGCCAGCCTTCATTCAGTTTTTTCGTCACATTTGGATTAGAGGGGGTGTGGTCGATACATCCTGGATCCAAGATTTGAGAAAAAATTGAAACGAACCGAAGAATAAAAGAAGTGTCAAGTTTTTGGTAGATTTGACTACAGTTGATTAACAGATCAGAGACAGAGAACCACGTTTCACGAATCTCCTAGAGGGAGACGGACTGTTCGGGGGTTGCCTTTGTCTGGTCAAGTTTCCCAAGGAAGAAGGTACATTTGCGGGACGTGCAGGGAGCATTGTCTGGAGCATTTGTATGCGCTGAATGGAATAGCGTGGAATTTCTTCAAAGAAACGTTGCAACGTTTGTGGGGGAACAATTCGAGTTTTTGCAGCACAAGTTTTCGGTGAAAGAAAATACTTAACAAAACGTAAGTAATGGAATTTATTAATTCATATGCAAATGACAGTAATATGATGTTAAATGTGTTACCTCATACATCTACTGACACTGAATTATGGAATTCTCTGTGGAATCAGGTGCAAATAGAAAATGAGAGAATAGATAAGAAAATACTAACTATGCATAAAGATAAGAAAAAATTAAGAAATGTCATGAAAATGATCAAAGTGTTTAATTTGATGGTTTTCAATGATGAGAATTCGCATAAAATTGAAGTTGTAAAAACTGATCAATGTTCAAATTGTAACATTTTACATAAACGCATACATGAGTTAGAAAAACAAATTGAAACATCCAATATCAAATTTGCATGCGCTGCTGGTAAAGACAAAAAGAAAAAAGATACTCAAGGGGCGTCTTTTATTCCTAGTTCTAGTGCAGACGTAGATATGACTGACATTAGCAGCACAGAACTGACAAGGAAAAAGTTCCATGACAAAGCAGCCACACTGAATTTAAAGATTCACGATCATTTAATGAAGGTATTAAAAGATATACCTGATTATGAGAATCACCTGGATGCATTTCATAATGCAGACATTTTTGAATCTTATACAGATCGATTTAATTTGACTGAGGAACAAAGAAATAAGATTTACAAACTGTGGTTACCAACTCACATGAGTCGAAGGTTAAAAATGCCTGTCAGCATGCCTCAAGAGGATGATAACGGTGATTTTATACAAGGGTCCTGCATTGACAGGCTTAGCCAATTAATTTACATTTCCACCGGACATGCCATTACCGTTGATATTTTGGAAGATCTTAAACCCAAAATTACAGAGGATACTTTTGAGTTTATGTTAAAATTCCAGACTGCATACAAATTACTGTTTTCTGATCAAGATTCTGAAGAGAAAATGATTAGAGCATTTGTAAAAAAATTTACATTTTTTGATCCAGTAACATTAGCAATTGCTTCTGAGAAAGAATCATTAGAAGTTGCTGCTCTTTTTATTGATAATATTAGACGTCAGCTTTTGCAGAATAATCCCAGACTTAAAATCTCAGAAGTTGTTAATGATAGAAATGCCTTTCATGCCACTCAAAAAAGTAACAGCTCTTGGAACAGTCAGAGTGACAGGAGTGACAACTGCAGAACAGACAAGCCTTTCCGGCTGCAAGGTTTTAAATGTTTTCATTGCGGAGAAATAGGGCATTATAGAAGAAACTGTGACAAATTCTTAGATCTACAAAAAAGTTTGCGGAAAGAGAATGTATTTGTTCAGCACACAGACACTAATGATCTCACACACAAACAGGTTTGTAACATAACTCACATAGACGAAAGACTTAATTCATCCTGACTAGACTATCTGAAACCACGTCCTCTTGAAGTATTAACTCCAGTAACTTTGGATAAAGAAGGAACCTTAGGGGGGTTTGATACAGAGTTTTTAATAGATACTGGGGCACAGTTAAGTGTAACAAAAGAAAAGTTACCAATGTTGTCAGGAACATCTCTTTGTAATATTGTGGATTTAGGCAATAAGGCAATTTGGAAAAATTCTAAAGGAAGAAAGCCTGTGTTAATTAATCCTTCTAAATATGGTAACGAGAGAAGTGTTTGTCCAATTAAAATGGTCACCAGTGAGTTTCAATTACCTGAAATCAGTGATAATTTTTGTGTCAAGCCAACACTTAAGAAAGATTTCCAAATAACACAAAAAACAGGACAGGATTTTCTCACTGAAGGAAATGCAATAGTTGATTCCTTGGCTAAGGAAGAGGTTTTAACAGAACAGAATGTAGTGCTTACAGAGACTAGTGCCACAGCGATAGTCAGACACAAAGATACGCAGCTCCTTTCCTTTACAGAGAAACAGGCAAAGGATACGTCCATTGCTATTTCCCGGGTTGATTTAAAGCCTTCTCGTGTCCATAAAGAAAAGGCCATAAATCATGAAAGTTTGGGTCACGTAGGACAAGAGACACTTTTGGAAAGTTTAAAAGGAAATCCTGGGCTCAAAAGGCAAAAACCACCTTTCCAATGTATTGCACCAGCAATGGCCCATGGTACACATTGCAAATTGATCACAATGGTTCCTTACCCTCAGGGAAGAATGGGTTAAAACATGCTTGGATTATGGGAGCTGTCTTTTCAAAATGGGCTGAGAGCATTCTGGTCAAGCAAAATGATGCAATTACTACAGCACGAGTTTTTTGGCATCATATTTTTTCTAGATGGGGTTTTCCTCGCATTCTTGAGTCAGATAGGGGTTCTCATTTCACAGGTTTAGTGATGAAAGTTTACATGTGAAATTTTAGGGATTAAATAAAGATTTAAAGTATCATCCATAATCAGTTGGTAGAATAGGATTTAAAATTTAGGAATTAAAATAGGTCTTCTGTATTTCCAAAATTTTAAAAAGGGGGGAAGTGAAGTAGATGACAATTATGATCATTTTTTTTATGAAAAAAAGTATTTGGTAAACAAATTGAGAAGGATCTTATGATATAATTAACATTATGATAAAGGTTATGTTTGTGATTTATTTACGTAATATGTCGATTGTAAGTGTATGGTCCAGATGGACTAAGGTTAAATATATTTACCAATATAATGATACTGCTATATTTTTACAGGTCATATGTAATTGTGTGATGAATAAAGAATACGATTGGATGATCGGAGTCAAGAAGAATGAGGAAAATCAACAAGAGTCATCACCTATGGGACTGAATATTTTTTAATTTTTTAGGAAAAAGGACAAAATGACTATTTTTTATTATATTTATTACTACTGGGACTATTGAAAGAAATAATCAATACTGAAAAAGTACAACGGGGAATTACATCTCTAGGAGTACAACAAAGTTTGCTAGAAGAATTGTTATTGGTTCAAAATTATACAGATTTATGGGTGCGATGTACAGTATGTACAAGTATTATTATTTTTTCTTTAAATGTTCATATTAGGAAAAGAAAGAGTTTTATTTCCTATAACAGTACTAGAAATAGTGGTAATAATATTCAGTTATTATTTTATAGTCTCCAATATCCAGATTTTTATTTTTTACACAATTATAGCAAGACTTAACGGATAGATTTTTTACGCTTGTTTACATTTTTATTCTAAAATACTTTGTTTATTACGCCAGGTCAAGATTATTTATCATTCATGCTTACTTTGTATTGAAACCGTAAAAACATTTAATGTTTGAAGAATTAAATTGTATTGGAGGAAATCAGTAGGAATATATTTACACATTTTTGAGAGATGTAAATATGCTTCCATTACAATTTAATATAGCTCAAATAAATGAGTTTGAGTTCTCTTGAGAGAAATGGACTGAAGAACTTTAAAAAGATTAAGGTTTACTTCAGATGTTACAAAAACAATAAAAAGCAGAAATTGTTTTTCAACATGAAGAAGGTAAACTAAAAGAGATAGAACATGATGGGTAATTACAGGCTCAATGGGCAAAGTTTTAAAGAAATCTGTTATAATGTATCAGTATTGGGAAATATTTCATTTGTCTTCATCATTGTACGTTGTTATAACATGATATATTGTTTTTCAGCAATTGGTAATGTGTATTGTGAGGGCAGAGTAATTCAGAGGTATGCTGTATTCTGACATTCTGTTTGATAAGTTTTGAATGTGATATGTATGGTTGTTTGAAAGATTTATAGTGATTCTATTACAATCTAATTTAGGGGGGCTGTAAGAAATCCAATTTAGCAATAATTATATTGTAATGAATGAATCTGTTATCAAAGGCAGAATGTTAAAGTATACAGTATAATAGTCTGGACTTTCCTTCATATCTATATATTATCTGATTGTATATTCAGTTATTGTTACATGTGCAGTATTCTAAGTGAAAGGTCAGATCTATTCTGACAGACAGAATTGACCCAAAAGGTCAATTCGTGGCCTCAAGTTGTTGAACAGCTGCAAGTCCTAACTGGGAAAAATGCTGCATAAGACTTTTCAATTCAGTAAGTTTGAAACTACTTATATGTTCAGAAGTAGTTCATATGACATCAGTAATGTGGGTAAATGCCATGTTAGGATATACCATCTTCAAGGTTAAAATGGCTGACTGGGTGGGTCTTTATGGATAAATACAGCAGTGAGTTTAGGAAGGAAGGATGGAGAGAAGATAGGCCAGACGCAGAAAGACCAGGCCAGATTGATAATACCATGAAGAGGAGAAAAGGACATGTTAATACCTGAAGAGAATATTAACAGAAAGAAGGTTACTATGTGCAACTATTCTTAAGAATATCAATCTATTTGAAACATCACCATCGTCATTCTTACTATTTTTGTATGTAAGTAATTATTTTCAAAATAAACGTTTTGTTTTTGTGTGCAAACGACAAGAATGCTGAATTCTGTTATACTGATGTGAATCTACAGAAAAAGCGAATTTAAGGACATTTAACAGTACATATATATATACTGCATTACAATTCATGAATTTATGCCATCTGGTAGACACGCGAAGCATTGCAGCCTATTAAATCCTAATCATTATCATTTAACAGATCAGCCGCCCATCAGCCAGGCATGAACCCAGGCTGGGAAGGCAAACGCAACGGGGCTTGTCAGAGGTGAGGAGCGGCGCATTCCAGGTATCTGCCAGGTACATACCGGGTATTTGCTCGAATAAAGTGTGTCGGTGCAGTATTAACAATAGACATGTCATAGCCTTTCTCCTGCAATTTATTTGACAGATCTTTGCCTTGTAACAAAAAATCAGTATCCATTGAGCAATTGCACCGAATCCTGTGAAATTGACTTTTTGGTACATTGTTTAGCCATTTTTTATAATGGTTACTGCCATATTGTAAGTAACTGTTGGTCGATACAGATTTAAAGTGTGTTTTTGTCTGGATTTGCTGTTCACCACTTATAAATAACTCCAGGTCCAGAAAAATGATGGTATCTGGATGTATAGTTTAAGTGAATTTCAGGCCCATCTGGTTATCGTTGAAAGAAGTTAGAATCTCCTCCAGGATCTCCCTCTCACCATCCCAAATAATAATAATATCATCTTTGAAACGGCCGTAGAACCCCCCCCAGACGAGCATTCTCCCAAACATGGATACTCTCCCACAGTCCCATGTAGAGATTAGCATAACTGGGGGCGAATCTGGTCCCATAGCCGTTCCACAGATTTGTAAATAATAAGTGTCTTCAAACAAGAAATAATTGTGATTTAAAATAAATTTAATGCATGCTAAAAGAAATAACCTCTGTGAAGGGTGCATATTTAAATCTAATTCAAGATAGTGGTTAATAGCCTGGATACCTTTTGTGTGATCTATACATGTGTACAGTGAAGATACATCGCATGTTGCCCAGTGAAAGGTATCTTTCCAAGTAATACCGGAGGTGGAATCAATGATATGCAATGTGTCCCGTATATATGAACGTAAATTGGTGACATATGGTTGTAAATAATAGTCAACATATTGGGACACATTCAATGTCATCGACCCCACCCCCGATATTATAGGCCTCCCTGGTGGATTTACTGTGTCTTTGTGCAATTTTGGAATGTGGTAAAATATAGGTGTTCTAGGCTGTTTAATAAATAAAAATGTGTGCTCTAATTTAGTAATAATCCCTTTAGTGAATGCATCCTGGAGGAGATTCCGAAATTCCAACTGATAACTCACAACTGGGTCCTCATTTAGAACATCATAAGATATGGAATCATGCAGAAGACGATAAACTTCACGTAAATAGTCTGCACGGTCCTGTAGGACAATTGCCCCACCTTTGTCTGCTTGCCGAACAATGAGCTCATAATTATTTTTTATATTTGTCAGAGCTAAATTTTCTTCTTTGGTCAGATTTTTTTGTTGTGATTCCACATTATTTTGGCACAACCGCTCAAGGTCCCTGAGAACTACTGTATAAAAGGTATCGATAAAGTTCCCCTTTGATTGATAGGGAAAATATATCGATTTTGGAACGAATGGAGATGATCTATACTTTAATGTACTTTCAGGGTCAGTTATATTCAAAACTAGGTTGGGATCTGTCAATGTATTAAACTCTTCTTCATGAGTTGTAAAATCTAGCAAGGAGTTTTCCCTTAGTTAACCCTCAAATGCTGTTCTTTTCATAAGAGGATCCATCAATGTATCTATAATGTCTGATTTCTGTGTTCTGTTGCAGATAATATCAGTATTATCCGATGCAACCAAAAAAGAGGTAAGGGCATTGATACATTCTATTTCTTGAGTATTGAAATTTAATTCCAGATTTTGTTCCCCTTTTAGAGAATAATGCCGCATTAGGGTCAGTTTACGGATGTACCGGTTTAAATCCACAAATAGATCAAACCTATTAGGTATACTATTTGGAGAAAACGATAATCCTTTAGCTAAAAGTGATATGTGATATGGAGTGAGTGTATGTGATGAAAGATTATAAATACCATAATTGGTTGGCTTGGCTTCCATCGTTCTCATTTTCTTCTGTCCTTGCTTTTTTGCTCCTCCTCTGACTCCCCTGAATCTCGTTTTCTTCGGGGTTGTTGTTGAGACTGTTTCTCCTAAAGTGGATATTTCTTCTCCTTTTCTCTTTGCTCTAAAAAAGAGGTGGATTTATTGGTTCTATTTGGTGAAACAGTATTTGTTTGATTAGAACCCTTAGAGGTAATCTTAGATCTTGCACCTTCCCTTGGTCCCTCCGCACCTTGCTCTTGGGTTTCCCCATATTCTCACAATCATCCCTCAATACAGAGTAATGATTGGAGGTGGAGCAATTTGCAGAGGGAGTAGTGGGTGGAGCCTTCGAATTCTCTTTCTTATCCATCCTAGCCTCTTTTATCAATGTGATGATTTCTTTTTTCTCTTTCTCATTAGATATAGGTTTTTTCTGATGTTTGGTATCTCTGTTCTCATCTCTATAACCAGAATTAGATCCACCATATGTACGATGTTGATGAAAATCTTTTTTCCTTCTCCAGTTCCTTACTCTATCATTTGCGTAATCGTCCTTGTCACGTTTGAGTTTATTTGTTTTCCTCTCAATGATTTCTTTCTCAAATGCAACCACCCTTTTATGTACCCTTTCATCCAATGAGATGAATTCTTCCGTACCTTCAAATGGTTTAATAACCTCCTGTACCTGGGCTATCTCCCTCCCCAACACTTCTAGTCTCTCTTGTCTATAAGAGACCAAAAGCTTGATGAGGGAGACAGAGCAGGCCTCCAGAGTAGCATTCCAACTGGCTGAAAATGTCTCATTTGTCTCAAATGTTGGTTTTTTGTAATTCTCAAACCTCTTGGGACTAATTTAATATCCAAATAATTCTGGAGGGAGAGCAGGTCCAACCATCCTTTGTAAAATTCTCCTGTTCCTGAAAATTGTTCTTTAAATCAACATTTTTCTCTAGAACTACAACGGGGTCCTCATCTATAATATTTGCAAATGTATTCCTCCTGGCTAAACGTTCTTCACAGCTTTGCATCATTTTAGTAATTGTAGTATAAAGGGATTTATAACATGAAACAATTTCCCAATAATATGTAACTAAAACAGACAATATAATAATTAGTCTAATTTATATGCAAATAATTCTCAGAAATATAAAATGGCTGCTAACTTCTGAGTGATATATATAGAACAAAAACAAAAGACAATGAAGTAGCGCCTCTAATATATCCTGACCAAAGCTATTAAAATGAAGAACTATTTAACCTAACCATGAATGTGTCTAGTGGGGCGGTGTGATGATGGCTAATACACAATGATAAGAACCTGTGATCTCAAAAGGGATACAAGTACATAATTAACTAATTGATTAAACACAATACTATTTAATAAAGATGAAAAAATAAAAAGTAAAAAGTATATAAAAATATACTGAATAAAAAATCTTAAGAAATGAATGAATGAAAAAACCTTTGAAAAAACAAAGTCCTGTTCCAATGTCAATTGCATCTAGGTAATTGCAGCCCGTTTCAAAGGGATAACCAATCCCTGACCAAATCTGTGAAAAAGAAGAAAAAAACAGGCGCACACCTAGTGCATTAACGTAATAAATTATATATTGAAGGAACATAAAATCAAACAAATGCCCACTCACAAGAGTACTGCAAAATAAAGCATTTATGAGATAGGCTCTCATGTGCCAGCAACGCGGTCCTCTCGGTCCGGCTCGAGGCAGCAGCGTCCTCCCGTGACCCTCCTTCGTGTAACCGGATAGCCAGAAATAGAGTCCCTCCTATTGAGTGTTCAGCGAAAAGAGTCCTTCCGGGAACCAGCAAATAGAAATTCTCTGTGCCGGTAGCAGAATCGCGGGAGACACAGGAGCCAACGTCTCACATCCGATAGTAACAATGTTCATGGGCAAATGACGGCCTCAGTCAAACCACGCCCTACGTGTTTCGTCATCGATGATGACTTCATCAGGGATTCCCACTAAACACCCCTTCACAGTATTTATAGGGAGAAATTTGCATTGATTGATTAATTAGTTAAACACATAAATCACAACTAACAATTTTAATATATATCATATAATGTTATGAGGACCTAACTGAGATACTAGAGAATAAGTCCAAAATTGGGACATAAAGGGAGAATGCAATTTGATTGGAAATAATTAAAATGACATATGTCAATAGTATATTATTCTTATATATGTAATCAACCATCAATTAATTTGACAATTGATATTACAAGTCTTAAATAAGAAAAAATGGAATTTGAAGGGGAAAAGAGTAAAAAATATATATATAAAATATAATTATAATAAATATAATATTTATCATGTTTGTAACTTACACCGAAAGTACAATATATGTTGTAGACCTAAATTACTGTACCAAAAACTAAATGACACCAGTTTATGTGTTTTAAATTGGCACTTAATCTCTGAGTTATTTAAATTTTCGGGATCTGGAGAAGAGTAGTATTTATACCTAAGCAGACATTGTAACAGTATAATTCAATCAATAGTATTGGCCACATCCCCTACAATTGAATATTATCTATCAATAGAACCAAAAATTAGTAACCTACAAAGTACACATATTCAACATACCAAATGTCACACATCCAAACATTAGTGTGAGTACCAGGTTTAACGATTCCAATGAGGAGCCAGAGGAGCAGCAGCAGATGGATTTAAAGCAAGAACAGAAGAAGAACATGGCTTGCTTATATGTTTGTATTACAGTGCTAAAAATGTGAATGTATTATGTGTATGATCATTTAAAAACAACAAAACAGGTAGCGCTAACCAAAAAGATGTGACGTAGTATATAATGCCCTATGTTTAAATGGTCAATTATACATAATGGGCTGCCTAGGATACAAAAAACAGACCCCCTGGTCAGAACTAGAGTGTGGATAAGGGATAGTATCTGGAGGCGCCTATGATAACAATTACTACAAAAAGGATATATGAAAACCAAGCCTGTTGGCTGATGGAACGTGGCTCCTCACGGTGTGCTTTAAAGAAAAGAAAAAGCACAATACATAGCGTAATACTGTGGATGATCGAACAAACAACACTTAAGACAACATATAACAGCTGAGAAGTAGATTGGTGAAATTACACAATAAAAACATTTAATAACAATTAATAATAATTCATAGTACACATGGACATGTGATATATGGACAAGTTAAAATGAAATATTGATTTAAGTGCTCCGCAGCACCGATGGTGACAATTGCAATGCCTACTCACCAGATGGAATAGGTAAGCAGGCGGTGGATATTTTAGAGAGTATCCCCTCTCGTTTCGGTAAGCTGCTCTCTGCTGGCTGGCGTCTCCGTCAACGTGTGTGTGTTGATCTTCATGCAGGATCTCCCGCGGCACGCTGGGAAGGACGCCCAGATGGTTAGGAACGGCAGCAGCTGATTCGGCTCGCCGTCAGCAACAGCAGACGAGCTGGTTAGCAGCGAACGCAGATTCGCAAATGCGTGGGGATAAAACCACCAAGGGTCAAGGTGCAGAGTACTGGAATCGCCACCCTACACGTTTCGAAAGCTCTCTGCTTTCTTCCTCAGGGGTATATGAAGTAAAAAGTCCAGCAAAGTCCCTTAAATACAGAGTCACCAATTATAGGGAATGATTTCACCTGCAGTCTGATGCACATGCGCAATAGGCGAAATGAAGTAGTTCTTGGGCATGATTGTGTGATCAGGCACATGCGCATTGAAATGTTCATGGTGATATTACAAAGTGCTGCTGCAAATCGGTATAATCAGCTGTTATACATGACAAACGACTTTAAACATGACAAACTCATTCTATAAACAACAATAAACATATATAACTATCGTGATATATTAATATAAATACAATATAACTCATTAAGGAATTTAGATGAATCCTAACAATATTCTAAGTGATACACACTTTTATAAACATAGTGATAGTGGACTATAGTGAATTATTTAAACCTATTAATTATAAGTGTGGATTCTACATAAGGTTGTGCTCAAAATACATACGGATATTAATATGCAAGTAATAGTATTTTAAAGTATGTGTGGAGGAGCCTGATACTAGAAATAAATGGACAATGTTAGCTAAAGTATGCATACTAAATGAATGCTGCTGTTTCTATCCTACCAAAAAGGATTTTAAATCAAATTCTACATTTAAGCCCATTGGGGATAGAGTGCGTAATTCATATATCCAATAAGATTCTCTTCTCCCCAATAGGCTCAAAGTATTACCTCCTCTCCAGTGTGGAGTGATACACTCTATAGCTACGCATTTTAGACCCTTTGGATCTCGATTGTGCACTTGAAGAAAATGATTGGACACATTGTGTGTGACTAAACCGATTTTAATATTGTAAATATGTTCATACAAACGTCTTTTAATAGCTCTAGTGGTCATACCCACATACTGCAGACCACATGGACATTCAAGTAAATAAATTACAAAAGAACTGTTGCACGTAATGTGTTGCTTAATTTTATACATTTTTTGATTATTGTTTGAAATATAGTCAGATTTTTTAATACTATATTTGCATGCCGTACATTTATTACAGATGAAGTATCCCCCACAGAGTGCCATTCTACGATGGATAGGTTGCAGTGATGGACAGCTAGGTGCCAGTCTCTGTCCTATATTGGGAGCTTTAGTAAATATAATATGTGGATATTCGGGTAAAATGCCCTCCAGTTCTTTATCCTTTTTTAATATTGGCCAGTATTTTCTAAAGATTTTGCGTATATTTGGGGCCATTTGATTAAATTGAGTTACAAATTACAAATTGCCTGTTGTGTTAATGTTTTTATTTTTATTTTTGTATTGCAAAAGACTGGTTCTGTCCATCGCTGCAACCTCAGCAATGGTTCTATCTAAGTCTTGTGGGGAATACTTCCTCTCCATAATTTTTTTCTTAAGATCTTCGGCCTGAATTTTAAATGTGTCTGGATGTGAACTGTTTCTTTTTAGTCGAATAAACTGTCCCTTTGGTATATTTTTGACCCATGTGGGATTGTGGTGACTTAGTGCATGCAAATAATTATTAGATTGAACGGGTTTAAAGTATGTGCTGGTGTGAATACAG
The DNA here is from genome assembly GCF_040206685.1 of Ascaphus truei. NCBI lineage: Eukaryota > Metazoa > Chordata > Amphibia > Anura > Ascaphidae > Ascaphus > Ascaphus truei. Next base: position 233,838,545 of record NC_134487.1, on the reverse strand, counting down.
TTATTATCGATCGTTATCTCTAAATCTAAAAATTCTATTTTATTGGGACTAGTGACAAATGTGAATTTTAAATTATTATTATTATTATTCATATATAACTGAAACTGTGCTAACTGTGCTAGTGTACCTGACCAAATAAAAATAATATCATCTATGTAGCGCCGCCACAGCACCAAGTTTGCTCCATAAGGACAACTGGACCATATATGTTGTTCCTCCCAGTTGCCCATAAATAAATTAGCGTAGCTAGGTGCAAACTTGGTGCCCATGGTGGTGCCACACACCTGTAAATAAAAAGATTTATTGAAATAAAAAAAATTGTGACAAAGAATTAATTTAATTCCTAAAATAAGAAAATCTTTATACTCTTTGGAAATATATGGGTCATTATTTAGGGTATTCAAGACTGATTCACATCCTTGTTCATGGTTGATTATTGTATATTAGTTAGTTAACGTCTGCAGTAACAAAAAATAATGAGGTTGCCATTGAATGTCCTGGAGGGTCTGCAGTATGTGGGTAGTATCCCATAGATATGAAGGTAATTGTACCACATATTTTTGAAGTTGCCTATCAATGTACTGAGATAAGTGTGATGTTAAGGACTGAATGCCCGAGATGATGGGGCGACCGGGAGGAGAATTTATATTTTTATGTATTTTGGGTATTATGTAAAAAAGGGGTAATTTGGGGTGATTATTGTAAAGGAATTCAAACTCTTTTTGAGTAATTAAATGTTGGTCTAAACCTGATGTTAGATAATTAAATAATTTTTGTTGATACTGTGTGGTAGGGTTTGATGGGAGGAGCTGGTAAGTGGACCTGTCACCTAGGATTCTTAGTGACTCGTTGATATAGTAAGATTTGTCCATCATTACCAACCCCCCCCCCCCCCATTTGTCTGCCGGTTTTATGATTATGTTTTCATTTTCCTCAAGTGCACGTAACGTCAATTTTTCGTCTTTACTAAGATTATCTGTTTTGACTTTAAAATTACGGCTTAGGGTCTCTAGGTCATCCGTGACCATTTGGGCGAATGTGTCCACAAAAGGACCGCTTACAAACTTGGGGAAGAAGGTAGAGGGATTCCTGAAAGTAGATGTGCTAGCAGTTATTGGTAAGTTGGTATTAGTATTAATTCTGGATACAGCATCTCTTTGAAAATATTTTTTGAGACATAGTTTGCGTACGTATCGTTGAACATCAACGTATAACTTAAAACTATCTGGCCCAGTAACTGGAGCAAAGGATAATCCTTTTGATAATAGCTTGGTTTCCTTAATGGAAATTGGATGTTGGCTTATATAGAAAATATTATTATAAGCACTTTTATTTAATGTTTTAACACCTTGCCCAATTTTTCTCCCTCCTCTCGTTCCTCTAAAGTGTTTTTTCTTTTCCTGGTGTCTTTTAGGGAATTTTCTTTTCCCAATAAGTCTCTTATTGCATCCCTTGCCTGTTTGGGTTCCCTCGTTGGTCACCAGTCTAAAAAAGAGAATGTATTTTTCTCTTCTTCCCAACTGTGACTGGGGAGATGTTGTTCCCTATCTAGATCAATAAGGGGTTGGTACTTGTTCTGGTGATGATACTGGTCAAATATGTTATCAGTATCTTTCCCTGGTATATGGACTAGTGTAATTGGAGGAGCAGGGGGGACAGGATTTTAAAATTTAACACTACCAGTAACTGATTTCGTAGTGCATGGTGTTGATGGTCTTCTAGACATCTTGGGAGCTATGAATTGTACTGGTTCAGAAGATGTATCTTTTGTACTGGCAATGGTTTTTCTATAGTTAGATGGGATTTTGTGTGAATATTCCTTATTGTATCTATATTTTTCATTGTCATGTCTAGGTTTTTTCCAATTCCTATAGCATCCTGTAACATAATCAGTTTTGTCCCTTTGGAACTTTGTTTTGAAATAATAGTATCCTTTTGTAATTTATCCATTTTGTTTTTAATTCTAGCTTCCAACATAGGTAGTTCACTATTATCTTTATATTTTTCAAAGTATCCCTTCATGTCATTAATTTCTTTATCAAGTGTTTGAAGGCAAATCTTACGTTTGGATATTAGTAGACGCATTAATTCAAACGAGCAGCTGTCGAGGATGCGATTCCACTCCAAAATAAATGATTCACTTTGGAAGTCAGTAGTTGGCTTTTTGAATAGCCGAAGACCACGTGGAATACGTTTTTGTTCAATATATTTTTCAATGGTAATCGCATCCCACAGCTGCTTATTTTCATCAATAAGTAGTTTTTCTAATTTGTCAGCCATATCTTCCATATCATGTGAAACATTATCAACTACAATAGGAATTTCTTCATCTGCAAATATGCTATTGATATCTATGTTTCTGCTGACTCTCTGAGCAAACAATTGAGACATAATTGTCCTGGAAAGCTCCTAACCTAAAAGGGGAGAATGCACATAAAAACAACAAAACAGGTAGCGCTAACCAAAAAGATGTGACGTCGTATATAATGCCCTATGTTTAAATGGTCAATCATACATAAGGGGCTGCCTAGGATACAAAAAACTGACCCCCTGGTCAGAACTAGAGTGTGGATAAGGGATAGTATCTGGAGGCGCCTATGATAACAATTACTACAAAAAGGATATATGAAAACCAAGCCTGTTGGCTGATGGAACGTGGCTCCTCACGGTGTGCTTTAAAGAAAAGAAAAGAAAGGGCTTTCGAAACGCGTAGGGTGGCGATTCCAGTACTCTGCACCTTGACCCTTTGTGGTTTTATCCCCACGCATTGGCGAATCTGCGTTCGCTGCTAACCAGCTAGTCTGCTGTTGCTGATGGCGAGCCGAATCAGCTGCTGCCGTTCCTAACCATCTGGGCGTCCTTCCCAGCGTGCCGCGGGAGATCCTGCATGAAGATCAACACACACGCGTTGACGGAGACGCAAGCCAGCAGAGAGCAGCTTACCGAAACGAGAGGGGATACTCTCTAAAATATCCACCGCCTGCTTACCTATTCCATCTGGTGAGTAGGCATTGCAACTGTCACCATCGGTGCTGTGGAGCACTTAAATCAATATTTCATTTTAACTTGTCCATATATTACATGTCCATGTGTACTATGAATTATTATTAATTGTTATTAAATGTTTTTATTGTGTAATTTCACCAATCTACTTCTCAGCTGTTATATGTTGTCTTAAGTGTTGTTTGTTCGATCATCCACAGTATTACGCTATGTATTGTGCTTTTTCTTTTCTTTAAAGCACACCGTGAGGAGCCACGTTCCATCAGCCAACAGGCTTGGTTTTCATATATCCTTTTTGTAGTAATTGTTATCATAGGCGCCTCCAGATACTATCCCTTATCCACATGTGTATGATCATTACATTATATTAACCTAACTATATATTGTTATAATTAAAACTGTATGTGAAAAAATGTGATTAATCAATGTGCTAATATGGTTGTGATGTGACCTATATATGTGTATATAATGTATGTGACTCATATCTAGAATATTATATTTATGTTAAATGTGTAGTGTATAAGAAAACATTTTTGGACTTATTCTCTAATAACTCAGTTGGGTCCTCATAACATTTTATGATATATATTAAAATTGTTAGTTGTGATTTATGTGTTTAACTAATTAATCAATCAATGCAAATTTCTCCCTATAAATACTGTGAAGGGGTGTTTAGTGGGAACCCCTGATGAAGTCATCATCGATGACGAAACGCGTAGGGCGTGGTCTGACTGAGGCTGTCATTTGCCCATGAACATTATTACTATCGGATGTGAGACGTTGGCTCCTGTGTCTCCCGCGATTCTGCTACCGACACAGAGAATTTCTAGTTGTTGGTTCCTGGAGGGACTCTTTTCGCTGAACACTCAATAGGAGGGACTCTATTTCCGGCTATCCGGTTACATGAAGGAGGGTCACGGGAGGACACTGCTGCCTCGACCCAGACCGAGAGGACCGCGTTGCTGGCACATGAGAGCCTGTCTCATAAATGCTTTATTTTGCAGTACTCTTGTGAGTGGGCATTTGTTTGATTTTATGTTCCTTCAATATATGTATGTATGTATGTATGTATGTATGTATGTATGTATGTATGTCTTTATTTGTATAGCGCCATAAAATGTACATAGAGCTTCACAGTAGTAATACATGTCAGATAAATAACAAATATAAATAACAGATCATGGGAATAAGTGCTTCAGACATACTGTAAAAGTAACATTAAGGAAGGAGTCCCTGCTCCGAGGAGCTTACAATCTAATTGGTAGGTAGGGAGAACGTACAGAGACAGTAGGAGGGAATACTAGTAAGTGCGTCTACAGGGGGCCAAGCTTTGTGTCATGTGTCCATGATTATCCAGTGCTACTCATATGCTTCTTTAAGCAGATGTGTCTTAAGGTGGGTCTTAAAGGTGGATAGCGAAGGGGCTAGTCGGGTATTGAGGGGAAGGGCATTCCAGAGGTGTGGGGCAGAAAGTGAGAAAGGTTTAAGGCAGGAGAGAGCTTTAGATACAAAGGGGGTAGTAAGAAGACTTCCTTGAGAAGAACGCAAGAGTCGTGATGGTGCATAGCGAGAAATTAGGGCTGAGATGTAATGAGGGGCAGAAGAATGTAAAGCTTTAAAAGTGAGGAGGAGAATTGAGTGTGAGATACGCGATTTAATCGGAAGCCAGGAGAGGGATTTCAGCAGGGGAGACGCTGAGACAGATTTAGGAAAGAGTAGAGTGATTCTGGCAGCAGTGTTTAGGATAGATTGTAGGGGAGACAGGTGAGAGGTAGGAAGGCCGGACAGCAGGAGGTTGCAGTAATCGAGACGTGAGAGAATGAGGGCCTGAGTCAGAGTTTTAGCAGTTGAGTAACAGAGGAAAGGGCGTATCTTTGTGATATTGCGGAGGAAAAAGCGACAAGTTTTAGAAACGTTTTGAATATGAGAGGAGAATGAGAGAGAGGAATCAAGTGTGACCCCTAGGCAGCGTGCTTGGGCTACTGGGTGAATGATCGTATTTCCAATAGCAATGTGGAAGGATGTAGTAGGGCCAGGTTTGGGAGGTAGTATAAGGAGCTCTGTTTTTGCCATGTTAAGTTTCAGTCGGCAGATGGCCATCCAGGATGATATTCCAGAGAGGCATTCAGAAACTTTGGTCTGTATAGCAGGTGTAAGGTCAGGGGTTGAAAGGTAAATTTGTGTGTCGTCAGCATAGAGGTGATATTTAAACCCAAAAGATGTGATTAGGTCACCTAGAGAGAGTGTGTAGAGAGAAAAGAGAAGGGGTCCCAGGACAGAGCCCTGGGGTACCCCCACAGAGAGATCAATAAAGGAGGAGGAGGTGTTAGCAAAAGAGACACTGAAGGTACGATGGGAGAGGTAAGAGGAGATCCAGGATAAAGCTTTGTTTCGAATACCAAGAGTATGGAGAATGTGAAGGAGAAGAGGGTGGTCCACGGTGTCGAATGCTGCAGAGAGGTCGAGTAATATGAGCAGAGTGTAATGACCTCTGTCTTTGGCAGCGTGGAGGTCGTCAGTTATTTTAGTGAGGGCTGTTTCAGTAGAGTGAGCAGTGCGGAAGCCAGATTGTAGAGGGTCTAGTACAGAATAGGTGTTGAGAAAGTGTAGCAATCGAGAGAATACAAGACGTTCAAGGAGTTTGGAGGCAAAAGGCAGGAGGGAGACAGGTCGATAGTTAGAAGGACAGGTAGGGTCAAGCTTGCTGTTTTTGAGTAATGGTATAACGGTTGCATGCTTGAAGGATGAAGGAAAGGTACCAGAGTAGAGGGAAGAGTTAAAGATCTGTGTGAGCATAGGGATTATAGAAGGAGCAAGAGGTTTTAGGAGATGGGAGGGAATGGGATCAAGAGGGCAAGTGGTAGAGGGAGAAGAGGAGATCAGCAGTGATACATCCTCCTCTGAGATAGCAGAAAAAGAGTCAAGAAAGACAGGAGGAGAGTTGGGAAGCATTGTGGGATGGGAGGAGGCAACAGATGGGATGTTCTGCCGTATGGACTCCACCTTTTTCTTAAAAAAAGTCAGCAAAGTCCTGAGGTGAGATGGAGGAAGAAGAGGAGGCAGCTGAGGGTGGTCTGAGTAGAGAGTCAAAGACAGAAAAGAGACGGCGTGGGTTAGACTTGTGTGTGTTGATTAGTGATGAAAAGTAGGTTTGTTTAGCCTGAAAGAGGGCAGAGTTGAAACAGGATAGCATAAATTTGTAGTGAATGAAGTCTGCGAGCGTATGAGATTTCCTCCAGAGGCGTTCAGAGGAACGAGTGGAGGAACGCAGCATGCGTGTGTGGGAGTTTAGCCAGGGTCTGGGGTTAGAAGGGCGAGGACGGCAGAGAGAAAGTGGGGCATGAAGATCAAGAGAGGAAGATAAGGCAGAGTTATAGTTCCTGACCAGGTTGTCAGGGTCTGAAGCAGAACTGAGAGAGGAGAGGGAGGAGCGTAAAGTGGAATCAAGAGCTGGTAGGTTAATAGAGCGCAGGTTTCTGCAAAAACGAGGGCGAGATGGAGATGGAGATGGAGAGAAGCGAGAGAGAGAAAATGAGATGAGGTGATGGTCGGAGAGAGGAAAAGGGGAAATGGAGAAGTCGGAGAGAGAGAAGTTTTTAGTGAAAAACAGGTCTAAGTAGTGGCCATCCTTGTGGGTGCTGGCTGCAGTCCACTGTTGAAGGCCAAAAGAAGAGGTTAGAGAAAGAAAGCGGGAAGCCCAAGGGAGAGAGGGGTCATCAATGTGGCAGTTGAAGTCCCCAAGGAGACGAACAGGGGAGTCTGAGGAGAGAAATAAAGAGAGCCAGGATTCAAAGTGAGAGAGAAAGGCAGAAGGGGGATGAGTAGAGGAAGGTGGGCGATAGATGACCGCCACATGGACCGGGAGAGGAGAGAAGATCTGGACTGTGTGAGCCTCGAAGGAGGGAAAAGCAAGAGAGGGGGGAATAGAAACTGTTCTGTAACGGCAGAGAGAGGAGAGCAGGAGCCCCACGCCTCCACCCCTGCCACCAGGGCGTGGAGTGTGGGAGAAGGAAAGGCCACCATAGGAGAGGGCAGCTTCCAGAGCAGAGTCAGACTGAGTGAGCCAGGTCTCAGTTATAGCAAAGAGAAGCAGGGAGTGAGAGAGAAAGAAGTCATGCACAGAGAGGAACTTGTTAGAGAGGGAGCGAGCATTCCAAAGGGCACAGGAGAAAGGGAGAGAGGAGGGAGGGTGGCAGGGGATGGGTATGAGGTTGGAGGGGTTGACACCAGAAGGAGTAGAAGTTGCATGTGGAAGGCGAGGACGAGAGCAAGTAGAAATAAGGCAGGGACCAGGATTGGGAGAGATATCCCCAGAAGCAAGGAGGAGAAGCATGGACAGAAAGAGAATGTGAGAGGATGATTTGTAGGGGTGTGTTTTAGTGCAGCTGTGGTATAGCTGTGTGGTGACAGAGGGCGCAGGTAAGAGAGGAGTTCATGTGAACTGAGAAGTGGTGAAGTAAGGAGAGATGGCGAAATATGAATAGAGTTAGAGACATGATGAGGCTGGTGGAAGGAAGTGCATAATTTGAGAATAAGTGAGGTTACAGAAAATATAAAAAGTAAAGGTGGCATCACAGCAATAGTAATGTGTTGAGATGTGCAGTGTGGGATGATAACCTCCTTTCCAGCGTAGTTCAAATGCAGGAATCAGAAGCAGTAGATTGTGTTCACTTTTTCCACTTCTTTTTTGAACTTCCTTTTTTAAACTTCCATACTACTTGAAAGATTTCTACTGTTTTTACCTGAGAAAAGACAAGAGATGAGATGAGATGAGAAGCAGATCAATGGTCCCAACTTCCTTTTTTAAACTTCCATACTACTTGAAAGATTTCTACTTAAAAGCATTTCTGCTTAAGAGCAAAGGCTGCAAGCAGCAATGGCTGTTGTAAGTTTACTTATATACATTTAGAAAGTCACCTGGTTGGTACAACAAACTTAATTAGCACATGTGAGGGTAGTTAAACCAAATTGTTTTTCAAAGGTGGGTGTTGTCTTGCACAAGTGTGAAAGATGAATTAAATTAAGGCAATAGGGGGATGATTTCCATACAGACAATTTGAGATGTTTTTACCTAAATTGAACTAAAATGAGCTAAATAGACAGCAGGGTATGAGGATTGCAGGACACACAGACAATTTGAGATGTTTTTACCTGAGAAAAGACAAGAGATGAGATGAGAAGCAGATCAATGGTCCCAACTTCCTTTTTTAAACTTCCATACTACTTGAAAGATTTCTACTTAAAAGCATTTCTGCTTAAGAGCAAAGGCTGCAAGCAGCAATGGCTGTTGTAAGTTTACTTATATACATTTAGAAAGTCACCTGGTTGGTACAACAAACTTAATTAGCACATGTGAGGGTAGTTAAACCAAATTGTTTTTCAAAGGTGGGTGTTGTCTTGCACAAGTGTGAAAGATGAATTAAATTAAGGCAATAGGGGGATGATTTCCATACAGACAATTTGAGATGTTTTTACCTAAATTGAACTAAAATGAGCTAAATAGACAGCAGGGTATGAGGATTGCAGGACACACAGACAATTTGAGATGTTTTTACCTGAGAAAAGACAAGAGATGAGATGAGATGAGAAGCAGATCAATGGTCCCAACTTCCTTTTTTAAACCTCCATACTACTTGAAAGATTTCTACTTAAAAGCATTTCTGCTTAAGAGCAAAGGCTGCAAGCAGCAATGGCTGTTGTAAGTTTACTTATATACATTTAGAAAGTCACCTGGTTGGTACAACAAACTTAATTAGCACATGTGAGGATAGTTAAACCAAATTGTTTTTCAAAGGTGGGTGTTGTCTTGCACAAGTGTGAAAGATGAATTAAATTAAGGCAATAGGGGGATGATTTCCATACAGACAATTTGAGATGTTTTTACCTAAATTGAACTAAAATGAGCTAAATAGACAGCAGGGTATGAGGATTGCAGGACACACAGACAATTTGAGATGTTTTTACCTGAGAAAAGACAAGAGATGAGATGAGATGAGAAGCAGATCAATGGTCCCAACTTCCTTTTTTAAACTTCCATACTACTTGAAAGATTTCTACTTAAAAGCATTTCTGCTTAAGAGCAAAGGCTGCAAGCAGCAATGGCTGTTGTAAGTTTACTTATATACATTTAGAAAGTCACCGGGTTGGTACAACAAACTTAATTAGCACATGTGAGGGTAGTTAAACCAAATTGTTTTTCAAAGGTGGGTGTTGTCTTGCACAAGTGTGAAAGATGAATTAAATTAAGGCAATAGGGGGATGATTTCCATACAGACAATTTGAGATGTTTTTACCTAAATTGAACTAAAATGAGCTAAATAGACAGCAGGGTATGAGGATTGCAGGACACCGACAATTTGAGATGTTTTTACCTGAGAAAAGACAAGAGATGAGATGAGATGAGAAGCAGATCAATGGTCCCAACTTCCTTTTTTAAACCTCCATACTACTTGAAAGATTTCTACTTAAAAGCATTTCTGCTTAAGAGCAAAGGCTGCAAGCAGCAATGGCTGTTGTAAGTTTACTTATATACATTTAGAAAGTCACCTGGTTGGTACAACAAACTTAATTAGCACATGTGAGGGTAGTTAAACCAAATTGTTTTTCAAAGGTGGGTGTTGTCTTGCACAAGTGTGAAAGATGAATTAAATTAAGGCAATAGGGGGATGATTTCCATACAGACAATTTGAGATGTTTTTACCTAAATTGAACTAAAATGAGCTAAATAGACAGCAGGGTATGAGGATTGCAGGACACACAGACAATTTGAGATGTTTTTACCTGAGAAAAGACAAGAGATGAGATGAGATGAGAAGCAGATCAATGGTCCCAACTTCCTTTTTTAAACTTCCATACTACTTGAAAGATTTCTACTTAAAAGCATTTCTGCTTAAGAGCAAAGGCTGCAAGCAGCAATGGCTGTTGTAAGTTTACTTATATACATTTAGAAAGTCACCTGGTTGGTACAACAAACTTAATTAGCACATGTGAGGGTAGTTAAACCAAATTGTTTTTCAAAGGTGGGTGTTGTCTTGCACAAGTGTGAAAGATGAATTAAATTAAGGCAATAGGGGGATGATTTCCATACAGACAATTTGAGATGTTTTTACCTAAATTGAACTAAAATGAGCTAAATAGACAGCAGGGTATGAGGATTGCAGGACACACAGACAATTTGAGATGTTTTTACCTGAGAAAAGACAAGAGATGAGATGAGAAGCAGATCAATGGTCCCAACTTCCTTTTTTAAACTTCCATACTACTTGAAAGATTTCTACTTAAAAGCATTTCTGCTTAAGAGCAAAGGCTGCAAGCAGCAATGGCTGTTGTAAGTTTACTTATATACATTTAGAAAGTCACCGGGTTGGTACAACAAACTTAATTAGCACATGTGAGGGTAGTTAAACCAAATTGTTTTTCAAAGGTGGGTGTTGTCTTGCACAAGTGTGAAAGATTAATTAAATTAAGGCAATAGGGGGATGATTTCCATACAGACAATTTGAGATGTTTTTACCTAAATTGAACTAAAATTAGCTAAATAGACAGCAGGGTATGAGGATTGCAGGACACACAGACAATTTGAGATGTTTTTACCTGAGAAAAGACAAGAGATGAGATGAGATGAGAAGCAGATCAATGGTCCCAACTTCCTTTTTTAAACCTCCATACTACTTGAAAGATTTCTACTTAAAAGCATTTCTGCTTAAGAGCAAAGGCTGCAAGCAGCAATGGCTGTTGTAAGTTTACTTATATACATTTAGAAAGTCACCTGGTTGGTACAACAAACTTAATTAGCACATGTGAGGATAGTTAAACCAAATTGTTTTTCAAAGGTGGGTGTTGTCTTGCACAAGTGTGAAAGATGAATTAAATTAAGGCAATAGGGGGATGATTTCCATACAGACAATTTGAGATGTTTTTACCTAAATTGAACTAAAATGAGCTAAATAGACAGCAGGGTATGAGGATTGCAGGACACACAGACAATTTGAGATGTTTTTACCTGAGAAAAGACAAGAGATGAGATGAGATGAGAAGCAGATCAATGGTCCCAACTTCCTTTTTTAAACTTCCATACTACTTGAAAGATTTCTACTTAAAAGCATTTCTGCTTAAGAGCAAAGGCTGCAAGCAGCAATGGCTGTTGTAAGTTTACTTATATACATTTAGAAAGTCACCTGGTTGGTACAACAAACTTAATTAGCACATGTGAGGGTAGTTAAACCAAATTGTTTTTCAAAGGTGGGTGTTGTCTTGCACAAGTGTGAAAGATGAATTAAATTAAGGCAATAGGGGGATGATTTCCATACAGACAATTTGAGATGTTTTTACCTAAATTGAACTAAAATGAGCTAAATAGACAGCAGGGTATGAGGATTGCAGGACACACAGACAATTTGAGATGTTTTTACCTGAGAAAAGACAAGAGATGAGATGAGATGAGAAGCAGATCAATGGTCCCAACTTCCTTTTTTAAACTTCCATACTACTTGAAAGATTTCTACTTAAAAGCATTTCTGCTTAAGAGCAAAGGCTGCTAATTTATTACGTTAATGCACTAGGTGTGTGCCTGTTTTTTTCTTCTTTTTCACAGATTTGGTCAGGGATTGGTTATCCCTTTGAAACGGGCTGCAATTACCTGGATGCAATTGACATTGGAACAGGACTTTGTTTTTTCAAAGGTTTTTTCATTCATTCATTTCTTAAGATTTTTTTATTCAGTATATTTTTATATACTTTTTACTTTTTATTTTTTCATCTTTATTAAATAGTATTGTGTTTAATCAATTAGTTAATTATGTACTTGTATCCCTTTTGAGATCACAGGTTCTTATCATTGTGTATTAGCCATCATCACACCGCCCCACTAGACACATTCATGGTTAGGTTAAATAGTTCTTCATTTTAATAGCTTTGGTCAGGATATATTAGAGGCGCTACTTCATTGTGTTTTGTTTTTGTTCTATATATATATGTAGCCAGGTCTCCCCAGCCTGTCAGCACCCCCCTCACCTTGCTGACAATCGCGGGTGAAGCCGAGTCAAATGGCGGCACCGCGCAGCGATTGCAGGGGTGAGGGCGGTCAGGCCCCGGCTCGGGGGTTGTCGGGGACGCGTGCGGCTGGTTGCCAAGGCCGCACGCACGTCACAGGGCTCCCGGCGCTCCCGGAGCCGGGTGAGGAGGGCGCCGCCATTGTGCATCGGTTTGCGCATGCGCAGTGGTCGCGCATGCGTAGGGAAGCCTCTAGAGCCAGGGAGAAGTCGCGCGAGTGTAGGGAGAGGCCAGGGAACAGTGAGGCAGCCCCAGATAGCCTGCGTATGTGCAGGGAAGCGCAACAAAAGCCCGCGAAGCCCTAGCCTACCAGGGAAGGCTCTGAGCAGGGACTACGAGTCCCATGAGCCTCTGTATGCCCCACGTGACCCCAGGGAGCCAATAGGGCGTAGCATGACTTGGCAGAAGAGAGGAGAAGAGATACATTGTTTGGGCTGCAGCTACGCAGTTAGTTGGAGTCCGGGAGCTGTGAGGGAAGCAAGGGTGCGGGGAGTGAGTGCAGCTACTGCATCCAGATAGGTACCCACATCCCAGGTAGGCCCCAACTCCCCACCAGTTTAGGGGGTAATTATAAGGGACAGCCCCAGTTAGGGACTCTGCCCTTAGTGTGAGTGCTGCCTTGTCAGAGTCACGGCTGTTAGTGCTGTGAGGTCTGACAGGCAGGCACCATGTTGTACAGCCGGTTGCTGTACGTACCAAGTACTAGGTCCCAGTCACCTTGAGGTAGCGCTAGGGGTAGGATGCCTGAAGGGATAGCCTGTTAACGAGGTCAGGAATTCTGGAGAGGATCTGCACTAGGCTAGCTAACAGTAGGTAGACGCCTGGGGGCAGTGCGTTACTGCAAGTACTAGGTGCTAGTTAGCTAGAGTCAGGACCGGGAGAGCTAGGGGGACAGGATAGGCTAGTTAACCCCTTAGGTCCCAGGTAGGTCCTCACTCCCCAGTTAGTGGTGCTCCAGGGACAGGCCCTAGGTGAGGGACTGTGTCATGTTAGAGTGCCAGTGTTAGATAGGGATCAGCGGATGCTGCGCTTCCTGCCAGGAGACGTGGGCTTAAGTCTGTGCCCAGAGAGAGACTATCTTCAGGGGATCGCCCCTGTGGACCCCAAGCAAGGAACCACCGGATCAGACGGGATCCAGGTCGACAGATCCTTTGAGAAGTAGTTGCAGGCCCGAGTGCAGGAGCGCTCGGCAGGTAACCCCTTTTGTCAACAAGTGCACCAACAGTTCCATTAGTTAGTGACTGCGCAGTCACCCATATTCTAATCTAAAGAGTGCGGGACACATTGTGCGGGGATTGATGGACACGGGGTGGGATCACCCGGTGTAGGGGGAAGCGTCCTGCGAGACGCAAGAGTCTGTGTCCCCTCTAGAGAGGGACACCCGTTATTATGTTGATGTTATATGGTTCATGTGAGCACAAGTAAAAAGGTATTGGTTATCATACATATGGTGTACTGATTATTTGCATGTGGTTCCTATGTTAGGGTCATTCTACATTTCCATAGAATCCTACATAGGTGGAGGCGCTGAAATCGAGACCGTTCCAGAGGATTCACCCCCAGGCTCTCACTAGCGGAGGCTCAGGCCTCCTGTGAGCCTGCAGGTATATGCACCACACCGGGTAACACCGTATATTCTACGCACCCACACTATATATGCGATTGGGTGGGTGGAATACCCGTTACATATATATATATATGCAGTGCTTGACAAATCACCCAAAAATCTACTCGCCGAACCAAAAAATCTACTCGCCACCTAGTCCCGCCCCCAACTCCGCCCCTAGTCCCGCCCCCAACCCCGCTTTAAAATAAAATATATAAATAAAATATTTAATAAATTCCTAGTAAGAACAACATTCGTTTTTGACATAAATGTATTTATTGTATTACATTATACTACAATTAGTCCTTGTTACGTGTGTGTGTGTGTGTGTGTGTGTCGGATGTACAAATAAAAGCCAGATGTGAATGACTAGTTTCCCGAACCCCTTAACCAGTGTCTGGACGTCGCCGCTTCACAATATCTAAAGCAGCAATCCCGCCTGGGATCTTACCTGATTCGCAGTCCCTCAATGTCCATGTACCCTCATTCCCGCAATGTTATACATTGGAGGGGATGTGTTCCCTACCTGTCTTCTGGGTTAGGGGGGGGTTCCGATGTCTTCCGTGTGAAGCTTGAGTCAGATCTGGAAGAAAGCAGTATAAGTTATTTCTGTGTAGTTAGGGCAGTTAAGATATATAGGGTAAATAAGATATCCAGATCCAGAGTGTGAGACAGACATAGAGTGTGGGTGAGAGACACAGAGTGAGACACAGAGAGAGGGTGAGAGAGGGTAAGAGAGGGTGAGCGTCAGAGAGAGAGAGAGAGAGAGAGAGAGAGAGTCAGAGAGAGAGAGTCAGAGAGAGAGAGAGTCAGAGAGAGAGAGTCAGAGAGAGAGAGAGAGTCAGAGAGAGAGAGAGTCAGAGAGAGAGAGAGAGTCAGAGAGAGAGAGAGTCAGAGAGAGAGAGAGAGTCAGAGAGAGAGAGAGTCAGAGAGAGAGAGAGAGTCCGAGAGAGAGAGAGAGTCAGAGAGAGAGAGAGAGTCAGAGAGAGAGAGTCAGAGAGAGAGAGAGAGTCAGAGAGAGAGAGAGAGAGAGTCGGAGAGAGAGAGTCAGAGAGAGAGAGTCAGAGAGAGAGAGTCAGAGAGAGAGAGTCAGAGAGAGAGAGTCAGAGAGAGAGTCAGAGAGAGAGAGTCAGAGAGTGAGAGAGTCAGAGAGAGTCAAAGAGAGAGAGAGAGTCAAAGAGAGAGAGAGAGTCAAAGAGAGAGAGAGAGTCAAAGAGAGAGAGAGAGACAGAGAGTCAAAGAGAGAGAGTCAAAGAGAGAGAGGGGGGGTCAGAGAGAGAGGGTCAGAGAGAGAGAGAGAGTCAGAGAGAGAGAGTCAAAGAGAGAGAGAGAGTCAGAGAGAGAGAGAGAGTCAGAGAGAGAGAGAGAGTCAAAGAGAGAGAGAGTCAAAGAGAGTCCAATAGTCAGAGAGAGTCAGAGAGAGAGTCAAAGAGAGAGAGAGAGAGTCAAAGAGAGAGAGAGAGTCAAAGAGAGAGAGAGAGAGTCAAAGAGAGAGAGAGAGTCAAAGAGAGAGAGAGAGAGGGTCAGAGAGAGAGAGGGTCAGAGAGAGAGAGGGTCAGAGAGAGAGAGGGTCAGAGAGAGAGAGGGTCAGAGAGAGAGAGTCAAAGAGAGAGAGAGAGAGGGTCAGAGACAGACAGAGAGAGAGAGAGAGAGAGGGTCAGAGACAGATAGAGGGTCAGAGACAGATAGAGGGTCAGAGACAGATAGAGGGTCAGAGACAGATAGAGAGGGTCAGAGACAGATAGAGAGGGTCAGAGACAGACAGATAGAGAGGGTCAGAGACAGACAGAGAGAGAGGGTCAGAGACAGACAGAGAGAGAGGGTCAGAGACAGACAGAGAGAGAGGGTCAGAGACAGACAGAGAGAGAGGGTCAGAGACAGACAGAGAGAGAGGGTCAGAGACAGACAGAGAGAGAGACAGAGACACACAGAGACAGAGAGGGCGAGAGACAGAGACAGAGAGGGCGAGAGACAGAGACAGAGAAGGCAAGAGACAGAGAGGGCGATAGACAGAGACAGAGAGGGCGAGAGACAGAGAGAGGGCGAAAGACAGAGGGTGAGACGGGGTGTGATTGGGTGGGTGGGGTGACAGGGTAATTGGGTGGGGTAATTAGGTGGGGTGATGGGGTGATTGGGTGGGGGGACGGGGTGATTGGGTGGGGTGATGTGGTGGGGTGACACTTCAGGTATCCTACACCTACACACGCACACACACACACACTCTCTCATACATACACACTCATACACACACTCGTATGCATGCACACACACACCCACACACCCAGCATGTCACACACACACACACACCCAGCATGTCACACACACACCCAGCATGTCACACACACACCCAGCATGTCACACACACACCCAGCATGTCACACACACACCCAGCATGTCACACACACACCCAGCATGTCACACACACATCCAGCATGTCACACACACACACACACACATCCAGCATGTCACACACATCCAGCATTTCACACACACACACACACACACACACACACACACACACACACACACACACACACACACACACACATCCAGTATGTCACACACACACACACACACACACACACACACACACACATCCAGCATGTCACACACACACACACACACATCCAGCATGTCACACACACAGACCCAGCATAGCACACACACAGACCCAGCATAGCACACACATAAAGACAGATAGACACAGCATCCTTTGGACACAAGGAGGGAGGGGGGGTCGGGCGGGCTGTGGAGATGGTAATGCATGAGGCAGGGGGAGCACTTACTTCCTCTATAAACAGCCCTGGAAAGGATTGAGGACGTCACTGCTCCTGCTCATATAGAGCAAACCAGCCAGCCCAGGCGCTCAGCACACACACACACACACCCAGCATGTCACACACACACACACACCCAGCATGTCACACAGACCCAGCATAGCACACACACACAGACACAGCATCCGTTGGACACAAGGAGGGAGTGGGGGGGGGTCAGTGATGGTGCGTGGGCTCCTGATTGGGATCGATGCCGGGCTGGGAGGGGGGGGGGTTAGTGATGCTGCTTGGGTGCGTGGGCTCCTGATTGTGATTGATGCCGGGCTTGGGGGTCGGGAGGGGGGGGGGTCAGTGATGCTGCTTGGGTGCGTGGGCTCCTGATTGTGATCGATGCCGGGCTGGGGGGTCGGGAGGGGGGGGGGGGGTCAGTGATGCTGCTTGGGTGCGTGGGCTCCTGATTGTGATCGATGCCAGGATGGGAGGGGGGGTCAGTGAGGCAATGGTGTACTGTGGCAACGGTGTACTAACCTTCAAGCAGAATACAAAAGGAAGGATGATTCGTGTGCGTGGGCTTATATAGAGCCTGTAGCTGGCAAAAAAAAAAAAAACCTTGCATCGCGCCAAGTCCCGTCAAACCAATCAGGAAGAAGGATTTTGAAAAAAACTGTTTTTTTTTTTTTTTTTAAACAAGCATAGAACCGCGTGCGCTGCGCGGCCATGAGGCTGAGTCGCCAGGAGGCCAAATCTTGTTGGCCCTGGCGACCTGGCGACCGTATTTGTCGAGCACTGTATACTGTATATGTATATATATATATATATACAGTGTTCGACAATCCTATACATTTACACGCCCGGGGCGTGTGATTTAACCCCCGGGCGAGTAAATATTGGTCCAAGCAGCACACATGTTTTTTTTTTAAATTTCCCCCGTTCGCACTCAAATTTCCCCGTTCCCGCTCAAATTTCCCCCGTTCGCGCTCAAATTTCCCCCGTTCGCGCTCAAATTTCCCCCGTTCGCGCCAATTTTTTTTTAAAATAAATAAATAAGTAATCTCTTTCCCTGATTGGAGGAAGAGGGACAGCTGGCAGCTCTGGGTCCCCTTAGGTCCCCGGATGTAGGCTGGGAGGGGGGGTCCCCAGATGTAGGCTGGGTGGGGGGGGTCCCCGGATGTAGGCTGGGAGGGGGGGTCCCCGGATGTAGGCTGGGGGGGGCTCCCCGGATGTAAGCTGGGGGGAGGTCCCCGGATGTAGGCTGGGGGGGGGGTCCCCGGATTTAGGCTGGGGGGCGTCCCCGGATGTAGGCTGGGGGGGGGGGTCCCCGTCCCCGGATGTAGGCTGGGGGGGGTCCCCGTGGCTGCTGCTGGTGCCCAGGGCTGGAAGACAAGGTAGGCGCTTCCCCTCCGTCCCACGCTCCTTTGGCACCCGCGCGGGCAGGGTAATAGGAGCGGGGAAGAAGGGAAGCAGCCTGGCGGGAGGTAGAGGGAGGGGGGTGCGCGTGCGCACGCGGTGGAGGGGGGGGGGTGTTGGCAATGTTCCCGGCCACGTTTCCTATCGGGGAGGTTGGTGTGGCCCGTGCGGCTGTTCCTAGCATGGCTGCCTGACCCCCCTCCTGGCTGCAGCCTGGGCGCACGTGCGGCTTGCCACGTTTCCCATCGGGGAGGTTGGTGGCCGTGCGCCTGTCCGGCTGTCCCCCCGCTGGTCCCCGATCCACCCGCTAGCCCCCCAATCCTCGCGCTGGCCCCCCATTCTCGCGCTGACCCCCCGATCCTCCTGCTGGCCCCCCCCATCCTCGCACTGACCCCTGATCCTCCCGCTGCCCCCCCCATCCTCCTGCTGGCCCCCCGATCCTCCCGCTGGCCCCCCGATCCTCCCGCTGGCCCCCCGATCCTCCCGCTGGCCCCCCGATCCTCGCGCTGACCCCCCGATCCTCACGCTGCCCCCCCCATCCTCCCGCAACTCCTGCCCGATCCCCTGGCTTGTGGAGAAGCATGTGGAGGACAAGCAGGCCCTGGAGGAACAGGTAGGCCCCCACCCTTCCAATGAATACCAACCCAGTCACCCACCCAGTGGGTGTGTGTCTGAGTGTGTGTCTGAGTGTCTGTGAGTGTGTGTGTGTGTGTGAGTGTTTGTGTGTGGGTGTCTGTGAGTGTGGGTGTCTGTGAGTGTGGGTGTCTGTGAGTGTGGGTGTCTGTGAGTGTGGGTGTCTGTGAGTGTGGGTGTCTGTGAGTGTGGATGTCTGTGAGTGTGGGTGTCTATGAGTGTGTGTGAGTGTGGGTGGGTGTGAGTGTGTGTATTTGTGTGTCTGTGAGTGTGGGTGTGATTGTGTGTTTGTGTCTGTGAGTGTGTGTGTCTGTGTGTGTCTGTGAGTGTGTGTGTGTGTGTGTGTGTGTCTGTCTGTGTGTGTGTCTGTCTGTGTGTGTATCTGTGTGTGAGTGTATGTGTGTGTGAGTGTATGTGTCTGTGAGTGTGTGTGTGTGTCTGTGTGTGTCTGTATGTGTCTGTGAGTGTATGTGTCTGTGAGTGTATGTGTCTGTGAGTGTTTGTGTGAGTGAGTGTGTGAGTGAGTGTGTGAGTGAGTGTGTGAGTGAGTGTTTGTGTGAGTGAGCGTTTGTGTGTCTGTGAGTGTTTCTGTGAGTGTTTGTGTGTGTTTGAGTCTGTGAGTGTGTCTGTGAGTGTTTGTGTGTGTTTGAGTCTGTGAGTGTGTCTGAGTGTGTCTGTGAGTGTATGTGTCTGTGAGTGTATGTGTCTGTGAGTGTATGTGTCTGTGAGTGTATGTGTCTGTGAGTGTATGTGTCTGTGAGTGTATGTGTGTCTGTGAGTGTTTGAGTGTGTCTGTGAGTGTTTGAGTGTGTCTGTGAGTGTTTGTGTGTGTCTGTGAGTGTTTGTGTGTGTCACCCTCTCCTGGTGTCACCCTCTCCCTGTGTCACCCTCTCCCTGTGTCACCCTCTCCCTGTGTCACCATCTCCCTGTGTCACCCTCTCCCTGTGTCACCCTCACCCTTTCGCCCTCACCCTTTCCCTGTCGCCCTCTTCCTGTGTCACCCTCTCCCTGTCGCCCTCACCCTTTCCCTGTCGCCCTCTCCCTGTCGCCCTCACCCTCTCCCTGTCGCCCTCACCCTCTCCCTGTTGCCCTTTCCCTGCCGCCCTCTCTCTGCCGCCCTCTCTCTGCCGCCCTCTCTCTGCCGCCCTCTCTCTGCCGCCCTCTCTCTGCCGCACTCTCTCTGTCTTTGTCTCTCATTCTCTCTGTGTGTGTTCTCTCTATCTCTCTGTGTCTCTCTCGTTCTCTCTCGTTCTGTGTCTCTCTTTCTCTGTGTGTCTCTCTTTCTCTGTGTGTCTCTCTTTCTCTGTGTCTCTCTCTCTCTCTCTCTCTCTCTCTCTCTCTCTCTCTCTCTCTCTCTCTCTCTCTCTCTCTGTCCCTCTCTACCCCTCCCTCTCTATCCCTCCCTATCTCCCCCTCCCTCCCTCTCCGTCTCTCTGTCTCTTTCTCTGTGTCTCTCTCTGTCTCTCTCTGTGTGTCTGTCTCTCTCTCTGTCTCTCTCTGTGTCTCTCTCTGTGTCTCTGTCTGTGTCTCTCTCTCTCAGACTCTGGATCTCTTATTTACCCTATATATCTTAACAGCCCTATACTACACCGCAATAACCTATACTGCTTTCTTCCAGATCTGACTCAAGCTTCACACGGAAGACATCGGAACCCCCCCCCTAACCCAGAAGACAGGTAAGAAACACATCCCCTCCAATGTATTACATTGCGGGAATGAGGTACCTGGACATTGAGGGACTGCGGATCAGGTAAGATCCCAGGCGGGATTGCTGCTTTAGATATTGTGAAGCGGGGGCATCCAGACACTGGTTAAGGGGTTCAGGAAACTAGTCATTCACACCTGGCTTTTATTTCTAGATCGGACATTTACACACACACACACACACACACACACACACACACACACACACACACACACACACACACACACACACACACACACACACACACACACACACACACACACACACACACACACACACACACACACACAAATTCATTTATGTCAAAAACGAATCTGGCTAGGAATTTATTAAATGTATTTTATTTATATATTTTATTTTAAAGCGGGGTTTGGGGGCGGGACTAGGGCGGGGTTGGGGGCGGGACTAGGTGGCAAGTAGATTTTTTGGTTGGGCTAGTAGATTTTTGGGTGATTTATCGAACACTGTATATATATATATATATATACCTCACACTGATAAGACCCATCAAGGTTGAAACATGTCTGTGAGTGGGTTAACTGACTTTGCATCTCCCAAGTCCTTGCTTAAAAGCTGTGTTTAAAGCAGCATGCATTGACTAAGGGTTGCTCATGTAATGTGAGCATGAGATAAAAGGTGGCACTGTGTGCTCATTTGCATGTCATTTCCCAGAATCCCTTGCTGCAGTGGAAGTGCTGTTTGCTGGGTGATAATGGTGAAAGACAGGGTTGCAGACCTGTCTAAGACATGCAAATGAATATACAGGAATATTTACAGTTGCTTTATGCTTTACTGTGGAGGGTTTTAGTCACTTTTTTTTACCCACCATAACCTTAATAGTCGTGTATATATATATATAATCCAATGCACAGCCGGCACACCATTTGCAAGTAAATATGTTTTGGTGCTTATCCCATAAAGCAATAACAGACCATATGATACCGGTTGCAACACGAAATCAAGTGACAGCACGCAGGTAAGTAAATCATACATTTTCTATATTTGATAGAAGACACTGTGTCTTCTATCAAATATAGAAAATGTATGATTTACTTACCTGCGTGCTGTCCCTTGATGTCGTGTTGCTACCGGTATCGTATGGTCTATATATATATATATTTATATATATATATATATATATATATATATATATATATATATATATATATATATATATATATATATAGCGCACTGTCCCCCACCCCCTGGAAGATGTGTGGCTACGGTATATGCGTGGTGCTATACCTGTGGTGTACAGGAGATCTGAGTCTCCGCTGCTGGGAACCTGGGGTATACGTGAGTGATTGTTCAGTAGCGCCTCCACCTGTAATGGGATTCTACTATGTGGAATTACCCCGTTACAGGACAATAAAGAATGCACACGTGTACAACATAACAGTTTTACTATACACAGCATAACAATACTGAGAATAATAGAATAATATACACCCTCTCAGACCTCGCTGGCACATAACCCCTCACCGTGCCTCCCACACCTTGTCCACACCCCGGTGGGGTTTGCCAAAATGTACTGAGGTACTCCAAGCACCGGACCGTCCCAGTGTCCCCCCAAGAGCTAACCCAACCAAATGTGTAAGACAGTGCTGCCCCACTAAAGTGTTGAGTTGGTGCACTGGTGAGTTGGGTACCTGCACACCCGGGGCGCGCAGATGAAGATGGGATCCACGGATCCGAAGTACTGAACCGCAAAACCTCCACCTCTATGTTGGGTGGATCCCACATGGACTGTCCCACCATGAAGAGAGTCTCTGTATAGATGGGTGATATGGTCCCAGATCACCTAAGGCCAGCGCAGCCGCGCCCTAGCTTTGTCTCTATGGTATGGCTCTGGACCGCAGGCTGCAATCACCGTGCAGCATCTCACTGTGTCCCTGACTCTGATAATGCTAAACGGGGCAGTGTCCCTGTCTTAGGGCATGTCCCTATAGCAACCACAAGCTATGTGGGAGTCGGGACCTAATAGGGGGTATCTGGCCTAGTGCAGGTGCCACAGACACCTGCACACACAACCTACCCCCTTCCTTGTCCCAGCTCCGACTTGTGTGGTGTTCACAGCGCGCAAAATGTATCTTATTCTGTGCAGGGGAATTCTGGAGCTCTATTGGCTCTATTGCGCCACGTGTCTGTCTGCCCCAGTGCCTTCTCGGGGCTGTAGTTCCCCATGTGGAGCTTAAAGTCCGCCGCTTGCAATGCCTTCAGACCGTACTGCGCATGTGCAAACTGTACTGCGCATGCACATTCAACATAGCAGCGCCCTGCAAAGAGAGCCACCGAAGCCTCCGGCGATGCGCTCGCCTGCACAACCTTCGCGTCGGAGCCTGCCCCCTGCCTCCGCTGCCTAGCGCACCTGCTCCAGGTGATAGGGGCAACGGGGGACCAGGGTTACATATATAATACAAAAATAAAAAATCCCCAAAAATAAACATTGCATTGGTAATATGATCTTTGCATATGGTAAATTGCATGTCTTTCAGAGCCTCCTTAGGAAG
The DNA here is from genome assembly GCF_040206685.1 of Ascaphus truei. Classification (NCBI taxonomy): domain Eukaryota; kingdom Metazoa; phylum Chordata; class Amphibia; order Anura; family Ascaphidae; genus Ascaphus; species Ascaphus truei. The sequence continues at coordinate 233,815,853 of NC_134487.1, read as the reverse complement.
TGTCACTCGCAAAAGGAAAATTAGCCGTGTTTTGCAGTGCCCATTTCATCGCTGAGGGACAGTTGGCCGCAGTCACTTAGCCACGGCTGTTTGGCCTCTTAGGTAGGAGTTACGGTTTAGGATTGATAGAGATAGGGGTTAAAGGCAGTGTTTTAAGGGTAAGGGGTTATGGTTGGGGTTTTGTAAGGAAGCAGGAGTTACGCCGTGCACGGCGTGCTCCTTACTCACCCGCGGCTCTGTCGGGGTCTCCCGCGACTCACAGGGACTCCTTCTCCATGGCGCCGAGCTCCGGTCCTTCTATGCGCGCGCGCGCGCACATCCAGTCTCTTCTTCTGCCCTCGGTTCAGGGCGTGGGGCCGCGCACGCAGCTACAGACGCTGCCACCGGGAGGCGCGGCCACACAGGGGCGCACCAACCCTTTAAAGAGACAGTACCCTTTTGCAATGCCACAATACAATGCACCAATACTTCTAGGATTTATAGCTCCTCCTCCAGGAACTCATCTAGACCTATCCCTGTCTCAGCCTGGCCCATTCACACACCCCCGCCTTGCTTCTTGGCTATTGGTTCCTCATACCTACATATACCCTCCAGATTCATTGACTCGTCGGCTGAGCATAGAACCAGTTGTTCTCATCACTCTCTGTCTCCCTAGTTCTGTTCCACAGATTTCCTCGTGTACCGGACCGGCTTCTGCTACGTCTTCCTACACCTCTGGCATCCCGAACTCAGCATACGGCATCACGACTCTTCTCATCTCTGGCATTCGGATTCTGGCTTACGGTAAACGACAACGTCTCTCTCTCTAACCCTGGACTTGGCTACCGCACCCTCTACCATCCGTACCTCTCCTACCCCGATCCCGGAATCCCAGACCATTCTTCAATCAAGACGTGTCCTCGTGGCTGTGGGTGGCGTAATTACCTTTCCCACCTCAGCACTGCGGTCCCGTCTCGTTTGTGGTGAGCACATCCTGACATTATGCTCAGCCCACCAAAAATGGACCCCGCTGAGGTGGAGCGCACTATTAATGCCCATTCTGCACTTTTTACCAGACTAGAGACTTATCTGGAACAAACGGATAGACGGACAGATACGTTGCAGCAAAGTGTTAACTCTCTTACGGTTCAAGTTCGAGCTCTCACTCGGCAACTTTCACCCGGAGCTTCCCCTGCACCTGCAACTCCCTTTCCCACTCCTACGTTTGCACTGGAACCTCGTATTCCACCTCCCAAACACTATGGTGGAGACCCCCAAGGATGTAGGGGCTTCCTTAACCAATGCCTCATCCAATTTCGTCTCGCTCCCTCTCGTTTTGCCTCTTCTGTTTTCAGGGTCGGTTTTATCCTGTCTCTCCTTACCGACCAGGCCCTGGCATGGGCTTCTCCCATCTGGGAACAACAAGGGCCTCTCACCCAGGACATCGATCTCTTCGTCGAGGAGTTCAGAAGAGTTTTCGACACCCCGGCACGGAAGTTAACGGCAGCTTCGGCCCTTCATCATATAACCCAGGGAGATCGTACCGTCGCTGGGTATGCCATAGAGTTCCGCACTCTTGCTGGTGAGACGGGTTGGAATAACGAAGCATTATCTTCTGCGTTTTGGCAGGGTCTGTCTGAGTCCCTGAAAGATGAGCTCGCTGCACGGGATCGTCCTACTGATTTAGAGGAGTTAATCACCCTGGCGGTTCGAGTAGATCAGCGTCTACAGGAACGGAGATTCGAACGCTCTCGTTACCAACAACGGGTGCCAAGAATCCTTGCTCCTTCCTTCATTTCCCCGTTACCTCCTTCCGAGAATATTCCGGAACCAATGCAGCTGGGGGGCAACAGGCTGCCTCCTGCCGAGAAACAACGTCGGCGTAATGCCGGTCTCTGCATGTACTGTGGCAACTCCAGTCACATGCTACCCCAGTGTCCTCACAAGCCGGGAAACGCCAACTCCTAACGAAATCCCGGAGAGTTTCGTTGGGAATTCTTATCCTTTCTCCTATTGTCAAGGACATACTACCCACCAGGATAATGTTGCCTATTACACTGTCTGGAGAGGGGTTTCACGCTCAAGCGCGAGTGTTCATTGATTCTGGGTCCGCTGGTAACTTTATTGATGAGACTTTTGCTAGGCGAAACAATATTTCACTTGTCACCAAGAAGACGCCTATAGGTCTGGAAGCCATTGACGGTCGACCCCTACAACCGGCATTTATCACACTACAGACGGTGTCTCTACAACTACAGTTCTTCGATCTCCATACGGAGTTCATTACTCTCGATGTGATCCACTCTCCCTCTGCTGAGTTGATTATGGGTCTTCCTTGGCTTCAACTCCATAATCCTCGCATCGACTGGACGGATCGGGAACCCATCCAGTGGGCTACTTCGTGTGCCAAAACCTGTACCAGGGTTTCCCAGAGGATTGGTGGGTTGTCTACTCTGCCAGAGAAGATCGACTCCTTACCTTCTGAGTACTGGGGATTCCGCGATGTGTTCGACAAGGCACGTTCCGAGATACTACCTCCGCACCGTTCTTTCGATTGTCCCATTGACCTACTTCCTGGAGCACCTCTTCCTAGAGGACGATCGTATCCACTCTCTATCCCAGAGACGAAAGCCATGAGTACCTACATCGCTGAGAATTTAGAAAGGGGTTTCATCCGAAAATCTTCTTCCCCAGTTGGTGCAGGCTTCTTCTTCGTCAAAAAGAAGGACGGTTCTCTCCGTCCATGCATTGACTACCGAGGCTTGAATAACATCACGCGCAAAAATCGCTATCCTCTACCTTTGATTCCGGAACTATTTGATCGTCTCCAGGGAGCTACTATCTTTTCTAAGTTGGATCTAAGAGGGGCTTATAATTTAGTAAGGATACGAGAGGGGGACGAGTGGAAGACTGCTTTTAACACCCATGACGGCCACTATGAATACCTGGTGATGCCGTTCGGCCTGTGCAACGCACCAGCAGTTTTCCAGGATTTTGTCAACGAGATTTTTCGGGACATTCTTAACAAATTTCTTATTGTTTACCTAGATGACATACTTATCTTTTCTCAATCCACTCAAGAGCACATCAAACACGTTCAGCATGTGTTGTTACGCCTTCGGGAGAACCATCTCTTTGCGAAATTGGAAAAATGTCAGTTCCATATCAAATCAGTGGCGTTTTTGGGTTACGTTATTTCTGATTCCGGTTTCAATATGGATCCAGAGAAACTTAAGGCGATTTTGGACTGGCCTCGTCCGAACACTCTCAAAGCTGTACAACGCTTCTTGGGTTTTGCAAACTATTATCGACGTTTCATCCGCAATTTTTCCTCTACAGTATCTCCCATAACTGCACTCATGAAGAAAGGTGCAGATCCTTCATCATGGTCTGAAACTGCCATACAGGCATTTGATCTGCTGAAAAGGGCTTTTGTTTCTGCGCCCATCCTCACACACCCGGATCCTAAACTTCCTTTTACCTTGGAGGTAGATGCTTCTGACATCGATGCTGGGGCTGTTTTATCCCAGAGGACATCTCCTTTAGCCAGACTGCATCCATGCGCCTTCTTTTTGAAGAAATTTTCATCCGCAGAACAGAATTACGATGTCGGGAACCGGGAACTTTTAGCGATCAAATTAGCATTAGAGGAGTGGAGACATTTCTTAGAAGGTACAGAGACACCCATAACCATTCTTACAGACCATAAGAACCTTCTCTACCTAGAAGGGGCACGTCGTTTGAACTCTCGGCAAGCCCGCTGGGCATTATTTTTTTCACGATTTAATTTCCTCATCTCCTTCATTCCTGGCTCCAAGAACCTTAAAGCGGACGCCCTCTCTCGACAGTTCCTTGCAGAGGACAAATCTGAAGAACAGCTAGAGACTATCATTCCTTCCAGATGTATCCTGTCCGCCAATTCCTTTGATATTATGGGCAAGATTCAATCCGAGCAATCTCAGATTCCTATAGGGCTCAAAGTTCCAGAGGGAAAACTCTACACGGCAGTCCAACACCGCAAAAAGGTTTTAGAATGGTGTCATTCTTCTAAATCTGCAGGACATCCGGGAATACGGAAGACTAACGATCTCGTTCAACGCACCTTCTGGTGGCCAGAGAGAGCTAAGGATGTAGAGGAGTTCGTCAAATCGTGTGGTACTTGTGCTCGCAACAAGGTACCTCGGGTCAAACCAGCAGGCCTTCTTCTTCCTTTACCCATTCCAGACCGTCCCTGGAACCATATTTCTATGGACTTCATTGTGGAGCTTCCAGATTCCAAGGGAAAGGATACGATTCTTGTGGTCGTTGATCGTTTTTCCAAACAGACGCATCTTGTGCCTTTGAGGGGTCTTCCAAATTCCTCCCGCCTTGCGGATGTCTTCATTCAGGAGATTTTTCGTCTTCACGGGGTGCCAGCAACTATTGTTTCGGACCGTGGATCTCAATTTGTATCAAGATTTTGGCGTGCCTTTTCCCGAAAATTGGGGATTTCACTTCAATTCTCTTCAGGATACCACCCACAGACCAATGGGCAGACGGAGAGGGCCAACCAAAACCTAGAACAGTATCTTCGATGTTTTATTACCGATACGCAGCAGGATTGGGTGGATTTGCTTCCTTGGGCCGAGTTTGCTCTTAACTCTCTTCGCAATGATTCCACTCAAGAATCTCCATTTTTTATTAATTGTGGCTTTCATCCTTCTCGTTTACCTTTTTCCTCCCTATCCTCAGGAGTACCAGCGGTGGACAAACGCATCTCCCGGCTGAAAAACTTATGGACAAGGATTCAGGAGAACTTAAAGGTAGCTACAGGGAGACAGAAACTCCAGGCAGATCGCCTTCGACGTCAAGTACCGGAGTTTGTTCCAGGAGACAAGGTGTGGCTTTCTTCCAGGAATATCCGACTAAAGGTTCCTACCATGAAGCTTGCTCCCAAGTTCCTCGGTCCCTTCACCGTAGTTAGGAGGGTTAATCCTGTGGCTTACCAGCTACGCCTTCCACCTTCGATGAAGATACCTTCGGTCTTCCATGTATCCTTACTTAAACCAGTATTTCAGAGTCCTCGCTTTTCCAAGAATACTTCTCCTCCACTTCCTCTTACGATTCACGGTCAACAGGAGTACGAGGTCCAGTTTATCTTGGATTCCAGGATCTCCAGAGGAGGAGTACAATACCTGGTTCACTGGAAGGGGTTCGGACCTGAGGAACGTTCATGGATTCCCCATCGGGATCTTCACGCACCTCGCCTTCTTCAGGCTTTCCATCATAGGAATCCCTCCAAGCCTTGTCATGGACGCCCGGAGGTCGCCCCTGAAGGGGGGGGGGTACTGTAAGGAAGCAGGAATTACGCCGTGCACGGCGTGCTCCTTACTCACCCGCGGCTCTGTCGGGGTCTCCCGCGACTCACAGGGACTTCTTCTCCATGGCGCCGAGCTCCGGTCCTTCTATGCGCGCGCGCGCACATCCAGTCTCTTCTTCTGCCCTCGGTTCAGGGCGTGGGGCCGCGCACGCAGCTACAGACGCTGCCACCGGGAGGCGCGGCCACACAGGGGCGCACCAACCCTTTAAAGAGACAGTACCCTTTTGCAATGCCACAATACAATGCACCAATACTTCTAGGATTTATAGCTCCTCCTCCAGGAACTCATCTAGACCTATCCCTGTCTCAGCCTGGCCCATTCACACACCCCCGCCTTGCTTCTTGGCTATTGGTTCCTCATACCTACATATACCCTCCAGATTCATTGACTCGTCGGCTGAGCATAGAACCAGTTGTTCTCATCACTCTCTGCCTCCCTAGTTCTGTTCCACAGATTTCCTCGTGTACCGGACCGGCTTCTGCTACGTCTTCCTGCACCTCTGGCATCCCGAACTCGGCATACGGCATCACGACTCTTCTCATCTCTGGCATTCGGATTCTGGCTTACGGTAAACGACAACGTCTCTCTCTCTAACCCTGGACTTGGCTACCGCACCCTCTACCATCCGTACCTCTCCTACCCCGATCCCGGAATCCCAGACCATTCTTCAATCAAGACGTGTCCTCGTGGCTGTGGGTGGCGTAATTACCTTTCCCCCCTCAGCACCGCGGTCCCATCTCGTTTGTGGTGAGCACATCCTGACAGGTTTTTAGGGTTAGGAGTTAAGGCTAGGGTTTTTAGGGTTATGGGGTAAAGTTGGCGGATTTAGGGTAGGGGGTTAAGGGTGAGGTTTTTATGGTTACGGTTGAGGTTTTTAGGGTTACAGGGTGTGGTTGAGGCGTATAGGGTAACAGGTTGAGGTTTTTAGGGTTATGGGGTAAAGTTAGGGGTTGCGGTAAACGGTAGGATTTTTTGGATTACCTGCGGCGGCCAAATGTCATGGTGTAAAACTGGCCTTTACGCGTCACTTGCTTGGAAGCTCCTCAATCACACACAGACGCAGCAAATAAAGTGTATTCAAGTTGGGGTTTCTGTTCAAAGAAAGATTGTAAAAAGGCTTTATCTTTCTGTTAAAAATATATATATTGTATTATGTCATTGCACAGTGTGTATCCCTTCCCCAGTAACCCATTTCCTTTTTATTTCTGTAACCATTGTTCCTTTAATACATATGTAGCCCTGTGTGGTTTGGGCTATAGCTCTGCCCTCCTCCTGGCAGTAATCCCTGCGTAAGGGCAGGTTGCCAGGCGTTATCATGGGTTTTCCCCACCTCAAACAAATGCCCTGAGGTAGTGAAGGCAGGTCACCTGACCCTGTGTCCAATCAAGAGACACAGGGGCGGTGCCTGTTGAAACTACTTAGGGCATTGCACTTCCTATTTAGTTGGTCTTAGTAGAAGTGAGTGTTAGAGTGAGAGGAGAATGAGTAGAGCTATTAGAGTTACAGTTCAATGGGCAGACCATTTACCTCCTACCCTGCATAGGGGGTAGGGGAATAGCTAGACCCACTCTGGGTGCCCCTAGGCCCAGAGTGGAGTCAGGACATCCTGCTGGGAGACAGCTTACTGTGTGCACAGTATGCTGTAACTGATTGAGAAGAGTGGAATAAAGAGACTGCACTTTTATACAAGCTCCTGCCTGAGAGTGGAGTTTATCAGGAGGAGGGGGAGACAAATTCTTCTGTAGGTACTCAGAGCAAGTGCTGCAGAGGGAAGGGCATTGGATACTAGGGTGTGACAGAGTGAAGTCAACTCCTATCAGTTACGCCTGGGAGACATATGTCTGAGTGCTTCATCCAGCACTCATAAGGGTTAACTCAGGTGGAAATTAGGAAATCAGAACTCTTTAGCTGACATCTGAGAGACAGCAAGGTAGATAAAGGATCATGTGACTGGCAGTAGCTGCCAGAGAGAGAGAGAGAGAGAGAGAGAGAGAGAGAGAGAGAAGCACACTGCTGCGTGAGCCCTTAGCCAGAGGGATTTCACCAAAGACTACTTCAAATAAAGTAAGGATTATTCATTTGTTTACTGACTGCTTAAAGTACCCTTATGGTTTGGTTCTGGTTTAGCCAGCCAGCCTGCTAGATAGGTCTGCTGTGTTATTAGTCAGTTTTTCTCCCAAAGTGGAGCAGGATTTATTTTGTTAAAGGGACAGTGTACCCGCATGTTATGTTACTGTGGAGAAATAAAGCCACTGAACGTTTTTATTTATCCTGAAACTATACGTGTGGACTGTTCCCTGACCTCGGCTACAGGCCGTCCTGCCACAGGTGGTGTCAGAAGTGGGATACAACCGGAAAAACATGACAAGGCAGGGATCCTTGAACAGTTTGTGCTCGAGCAGTTCATACAGATACTGCCCCCCTCCTCCCGCTCCTGGGTAAAAAGACACGCTGCATTTTCCCTGGATTCAGCGGTCCGCTTGGTGGGAAACTTCCTGGGCGACGACACCCAACAGGATAGCTGGGAACGGCCGGTGCAAACACCAGTTGCTTCCGGTGATACTAGAGGCAGGAGAGCAGACAATCGAGGGGTCTACAACCCGCCAGCTCGGGAGATCCAGTCAACCCGATCGGAAGACCCTTTCCCATCTCGGAGGGTTCCTGGTACAAACTCCCGCAGAGACGCCCATCCTGGGTCCGAGGCCACTGGATCACTCAAGGGAGGCCGCCACCCACAGTATTCCCCGAGAACCTGGACTCCTGTCACCCACCTGGTGGAGAGGATAACCCCACCAACCAGAAGGGAGGACCCCATCCAACAGCGGAGAGGTCCAAACACCGAGCCCCGTCGAGAGCTTCCGCGGACGACCGAGTTTGTGGACTCAGGAGATGAGGAAATGGAATGTTCATATGGCAGAACCACTGCCACAGCTTGTCTCCGAGGGGACCACAATCCGTGGTTAGTCCCAGCATCTCTGGAGGGGACAAAAGTAAATGCCATGCTGGACTCGGGCTCTGGAAAAACCCTGATCCTAGAGGGCCTAATTCCAAGCAATAGACTATCTTATGACTCTCCTTGGAATATCGAGTGTATCCATGGGGATACAAAGAGATACCCGACAGCGAACGTTACACTGCGTATCCAGGATCAAGAGGCTAGCCTACTAGTGGGAGTTGCTCCGTGGCTACCTGCTCCTGTTCTACTTGGCCGAGACTGGCCCTACCTCGAAACATTGTTGGCCCCTACTCCTACGGAGCCTACTTCTCTGGTACCGGAGAAGCCCGGAGACTTTTTCCCTTTTTCCCCAGAGATTTTCCCCCGTAGACACCATGTCCCAAAGACACGTAAACAGAGACGTGCGGAAAAAGAGGACTGGTTAAGAAAGGCTGGGACTTTTGGTAACATTAGTCAGCCCAAAGGACTGCAGGTCATGGCCGGGGATGACCAGGGTGGGAACAGATAGATACGGGAGTGTTGCCAGACCTGGATCTTCCTGACTTCCTTCAGAGGCAGAGGGAGGACCCAGCTCTGGCTAGACAATATGAGAAGGTGGTACAGGTCAACAACAAGATAATAGATGAACAAGGTGTAAAAGTGTTTCCACATTTTGAACTGTTGAATGACATACTATATCGTGTGAATAAGGTTACACAAACAGGGGAGGTCATTCGACAGATGCTAGTCCCTAAAGGGTTGATTAAAACAGTGTTTACCCTAGCCCATACTCTCCCATGGGGTGGTCATTTGGGCAGAGATAAGACCACGGACCGCATCTCGTCCCGGTTTTACTGGCCAGGCATACATGGTGACATCATGAAACTATGTGAGACATGTCCTGAATGCCAGTTAACTAGCCAAAAAGGACAGAAGCTGGCTCCTTTGGTTCCTCTGCCCTTGGTAGCCGTCCCATTTGAGAGAATTGGGGTAGATCTGGTTGGACCTTTAGAACCCTCTGCGAAGGGACATAAATTTATACTCGTTGTTGTTGATTATGCCACCAGGTATCCTGAGGCCTTCCCTCTGAGATCAGCCACTGCTAAACAGGTTGCTCACAGGCTGTTAGAACTGTTTTCTAGGGTAGGACTTCCACAAGTAATGTTAACTGACCAGGGAACAAATTTCATGGCAAAGTTAATGCAGGATGTCCTGAAGTTATTGGAGGTAAAATCCGTCCGGACCTCGGTCTACCATCCTCAGACTGATGGATTGGTAGAGAGGTTTAACCATACTTTAAAAACTATGCTTAGGAAGTTTGTGGACACTGAAAAGCGAGCTTGGGATGAACTTCTCCCTTTCCTGTTGTTTGCGGTACGAGAAGTTCCCCAATCATCCACAGGCTTCTCCCCGTTTGAGCTCCTATATGGACGCCAACCTCGGGGTATTCTCGACCTACTGAAGGAATCCTGGGAGGAGGAGCCCTCCCCCTCCAAGAATACCCTTCACTATGTCATAGACCTTAGAAACCGCCTAGACATGATAGGTCGGTTTGCGAAGGAAAACCTCAAATCTGCTCAAGAACGTCAAGAGAGGCAGTACAACCAAAATGCTCGCTTGAGGGTCTTCCAACCTGGGGACCAAGTGATGCTACTACTACCGACATCAGAGAGTAAACTCCTTGCGAAGTGGCAGGGTCCTTTCCAAGTTCTCCGCCGCACCGGGGAAGTGAACTATGAGATCTCTCAACCAGGGTCCAGGAAGGGTAAACAAATCTACCACGTGAACCTCCTGAAACCCTGGAAAACGATGAGATCACTGTTCATTCACCCTCGGGAAGGAGAGACGGATTTGGGTCCAAAGCTTCCAAAGGGTAGTACGTACACTGACCATCAGGTTCCCATGGGAGAGCAGTTAACAACGGAACAAAAGTCAGACCTACTTGATGTATGTGACCAGTTCCCAGATGTTTTTTCTGAGCTGCCAGGGCAGACTGATTTAGTGTCCCATAGGATTGAGACAGAACCTGGCGTAAAAGTACGGTCCCGTCCCTATAGATTGCCAGAGGGCCGAAAAGACCTGGTAGAGAGGGAGATAAAGACATGTTGGAATTGGGCGTGATCGAGGAGTCCCACAGCGAATGGTGTAGCCCTATCGTGTTGGTCCCTAAACCAGATGGGAAGGTGAGGTTTTGCGTGGATCTGCGAAAGGTAAATGCTGTATCCAGATTTGATGCATATCCAATGCCTAGGGTGGATGAATTGCTTGATTCGCTTGGTAAAGCAGAGTATATCTCCACCCTAGATCTCACAAAAGGATATTGGCAGATACCTCTAGCGGAAGAATCCAAATGCAAAACTGCCTTCGCCACCCCTCTCGGTTTATACCAATTCGTCACTATGCCATTTGGGTTACATGGGGCTCCAGCCACGTTCCAAAGGTTAATGGACAAGGTACTACGACCCCATAGGGCATGTGCCGCGGCCTACTTGGATGACATTGTCATCTATAGCAGACACTGGCAGTCTCATATAAAAAGGTTAAGGGCAGTCCTAACGTCCTTAAGAGAAGCAGGGCTCACTGCAAATCCAAAAAAATGTGCCCTGGGTAAATCCACTACAAAGTACTTGGGCTATGCCGTTGGGGGAGGGATAGTAAGGCCACTAGCTAGCAAGGTGGCCGCCATAAAGGAAGTCCCCACCCCACAGACAAAGACACAGGTCTGCTCCCTTTTGGGGTTAGCAGGGTATTACCGGCGGTTTATCCCCAATTTTTCAGAAATATCTGCACCCCTAACAGATCTGACAAAAAAAGAGTGCCCCGACCCAAGTTAAATGGTCTTGGGAGTGCCAAGACGCCTTTTACATGCTAAAAAAGTGCCTGTCAGAGGGCCCCGCTCTTCGGAGCCCAGATTTTAAAGAGCCCTTCATCATCCAGACGGATGCCTCAGAGGTAGGACTGGGAGCAGTGCTGTCTCAGCAATTTGATGGTGTTGAACACCCCATACTGTTCATCAGCCGGAAGCTGTTCCCAAGGGAAGTGAGGTATTCCGTTATTGAGAAGGAGTGCCTCGCTGTAAAATGGGCAATTGAGGCCTTGAGACATTATGTCGCCGGAGTACACTTCACCCTGGTCACTGACCATGCGCCCTTGAAGTGGTTAAACACCATGAAGGACACAAATCCAAGGTTGACCAGGTGGTATATTGCCCTCCAACCCTTCTCTTTTGATATTCAGCATAGACCTGGAAAGGACCATGGAAATGCTGATTTTTTGTCAAGGGAAGGAGTGGAGGGTCGGGCTTCAGCCGTGTGGGACACTAGCCACACACAAACAGGGGAGGTATGTGACAGAGTGAAGTCAACTCCTATCAGTTACGCCTGGGAGACATATGTCTGAGTGCTTCATCCAGCACTCATAAGGGTTAACTCAGGTGGAAGTTAGGAAATCAGAACTCTTTAGCTGACACCTGAGAGCCCGCAAGGTAGATAAAGGATCATGTGACTGGCAGTAGCTTCCAAAGAGAGAGAGAGAGAGAGAGAGAGAGAGAAGCACACTGCTGCATGAGCCCATAGCCAGAGGGATTTCACCAAAGACTATTTCAACTAAAGTAAGGATTATTCATTTGTTTACTGACTGCTTAAAGTACCCTTATGGTTTGGTTCTGGTTTAGCCAGCCAGCCTGCTAGATAGGTCTGCTGTGTTATTAGTCAGTTTTTCTCCCAAAGTGGAGCAGGATTTATTTTGTTAAAGGGACAGTGTACCCGCATGTTATGTTACTGTGGAGAAATAAAGCCACTGAACATTTTTATTTATCCTGAAACTATACGTGTGGACTGTTCCCTGACCTCGGCTACAGGCCGTCCTGCCAGGGGTAGTCAGGAGGGAACGTTCTCTCGCAAAGCACACCCTAGGTGCCCTAAGAGGGTGATGTAAATCTGGGTACACACGGCTATTGCTGTCCTAGTCACCTTGATGCAGATAGTGTAGGATGTCTATTGGGTAGCCTGGTTAACTTGGGACAGGAACTTCTGTATAGGATCTGCACTATGAGTGGCCAAAAGTAGGTTGATGCCAAAGTACTGTAGGAAAGTCAGAGTACACTAGCCAGTAGCCAGAATACAACCACAGAGTACTTGTAGTGGACCATCAGCGTGTGCGGTGTACAAAGAAAGAGTTCTGCCTAGCCTGGGGTATGCCATGAGTTTATCACTGGTTAGAGCTAACATTGAGTGTGTAAGTACCTAGGAATGAGTTGCACTTCAGGCACTGAGAGTAGCGCTATCGTGAGCTTAGTGGGTTCACCAAAGATGGCGGCTGTAGGTACATGTGCTCTGCGGGGCATTGAGGAGTTTAAAATGGCGACTGCTGTGCCATATACTGCAACGTGTGGTGCAGAAGATTCAAAATGGTGACTCCCGCCACGCCTAGATTGCGCACGTGGCGCATGCAAGCAGGCTGTGCGAGAGATGTGGACAGAGATGTGCAAGGGTCTGGCGCCAAATCCAGAACCCCAGCTAAATGAGGAAAGTGGCTCGAAAGCTGTGGCCGCGCCCCCCTGTGCAGTGACTGGCCAAAAGACGAGCCCACATCACCCAAACAGATTGAGTGCCCCACCTCTACCATCCACCAGAGGGAGGGGGCACGCCGAGAGCCAGTCACAGTGTTCCACCCAAGCTGAGGGAGGAGCAGGAAGTGAGCAACAGAAACCTTACTCTTGTTTGGCTGGCGACAGAGAAGGAGCTAATTGTCGAGCAAGCAAGCTGACTGATTCAACCCCTGCGCAAAAGATGGCTGATCTGAGCATGACTACATATCAGCTTCCAGGAGACTTCCTGGTTGTGGAGATTGATGGCCGTGAGTACCTGCGGTGCCTGTGCATACAATGCAGGTCACCCGGGCCTGCGCCAAGTACTACAGCACGGTGCCAACAGTGTAGCATATTCTACCTGTGGCCTACCAAACCATACCCCACCATTGTGACACCGCGAGAGGGCTCTCAAGCGACGCTGATCGAGGTGGAGGAAGCAGATGTGAAGGCTGCCCTGGTCCCATACATCCCCCATGTGGTAGAGACCCAGGCCCAGCTACCCAGATGTGCCCCGACGGAGAAGGGAGCACCCGAAGTGGAGATATCAGAGCGGGCCTGCTTCATACCTATACCCACTAGCGGTGCAGCGAGGACAAGATGTGGCTCCCCAGTGGAGGTGCCATTGCCGTCCTCGTCGGACGATGAGAGAGACAGCATATCATCGGTGGTGATGCGCCGGCCAGCGGACCACCCCAGCGGTGAAAGACAGAGTCCACTTACCAGAGAGACGGAGCGGATGAGTCCGGAGACCCTCCGACAGCAAGCGCTGGCGCGGCCTGAACTGTGTAGAAGTCCCATGGCCGTGGCAACTCCCAGTGTGGCGGAGATGGGACCCGAGACTGCTCCTGGAGAACCGCAGAGTATCGCAAGACAGCGTAACGTTAAGATGACACCACCACCCCCTTACTTCCGCCAGGTGAAAGAGGAACCTGCAGAGAGAGAGAGAGAGTCCGGTGGCCTACCTGCTCATCCATGACCCCGCAGATCGATCACCGCCCCTTCCAGTGAGTGACGCACTTCTGGCACGGGACCCAGAGGTGTACGGAGATTCCGTAGCGACTACCCATGATGACGTCACTTCCGGGTCGAAACGGAGCTTAGGCCCGGAAGCCTTACCCGACTCCCTGATGCGATCCAGCATAGAGGAGGAAGGGTTCAGAAAATTCCAAGAGCAAGTGGCCAAGAGAGGAGCCAGGCTCGCTGCCGCCAGAGACAGTAAGAGAGCATCTACAGGTCGTGGCATAGCCCGACTAAGAGACACTGTGATGGACTTTGGCGATCCTATGGTCACTGCCCCTAGCGCCATTGCCCCGGCCACTGCCCCTGCCCTGTCACGTTCTATACCACCGGGTCCTAGTGGGGGTAAGCAAAGTAAGATGCCCACATTTTCTATGGACTGGCGGGATTGGGTTTCAAGTGTTAAGGGTTCTGATGGGGAAATACCATGGTCAAGTCGCATATCTGTACCTAACCCCACTGTGTTTAACCCTGCACCTAGAGGTAGGACCAGAGGGTCCAAATCTTCTGATAAGGAGGTTCCTGTAAGTCATAAGGCACCCAGAATGAACCCCACGGTATACACACATGTAATTAGAGGGAAATGTAAAGGTTCACACTCCACAGATAGAGAGACATCTGGTGTGTCCTCAAGAGCTGATTCAGAGGAAGGTATGAGTGTGTCATCCTCATATGAGAACCGAGACAAATGGTGGGCACCCTTATTCGAGGGGTATGATAAAGGGATGGACCGTACAAGGTTTATACTGATTAAGGATGATGTGGTAGATCATTGGTGGGATGTAGGCGCTTACTCTAAGAAGGAGGTTGCCGAAGAACTAGATAACAGATGGAGGGAGATCACACAGAAAATAGTGACACCCAAAGGTTCATCCATACTATACGATGACATTGCACCTGAGGAGCCTAAATACTGGGTACTGCCATGAAAGACTGGGAACAAGAAACTTACAAAACTAAGCAGAGCTGATTGTAGCCAGATACATACGGGTTACACATATGTAGCCCTGTTTCCCCCTAAACAATAAGGCTACCGGTGCTGCCACTACCTGTTGGCTCACAGCGGTGCTTTCCCTGGCCTTAGAGTGCGCGCCGTCCGTGGGCGTGTCTGGGGGCGGGCCAGTGACATCACGTGACCAGCCCTGCGCTCCCGTGAGTGCTGAAACTAAAGATTTCTTAAGACACACGCTTCCGCAAGCGTGCAGAAGCGTGCGCGAGCCCCTGCTAAAGCCGCTCTCATTGCGGCTGCAGGGGCTCACTGCCGAGCAGCAGCACGCCTCAGCACGGGTCAGTGCCTAAGCGCTGACCATGCCCGAGGCCTAAACCTCCGCCACTGGGAGCCCGGGGTGATATAACATTAGTCTCGGTGCAGCGCCTCCACCTGAGAGGGATCCCAACGTAGTGAGAGGAGCCCCTCACAGGAACCCGTAATAATAATAATAAACACACACAGTGTAAAATTAATAGACTTTACTATCAACCGAAAATGTAAAACAAATATATAATCGCCGCGCTTCTCCATGTAAGGTGCATGCAGCTGGCGAAGAGATTGGCCATGCAAATGTGAAAAACAGTGAATCCCTGCGCTTATCCCTTTGGGATAGCAATAAATGGGGATAAGTATATATATATATATATATATATTGTGACAGAAACCAGGGGTTGGTAATAAACTCCATATACAGGGCTCCCAGGATACTGAACAGTTTCTGTCCTGTCTAAGCTGAACAGGGCAGCCTCGTGGTACAGGCACTCCATTCCACAGTTTGTCTGCTGCCTGTTTTCTGTCACCTGTCATGCTGATTAGAGTTCAGGTATATAAGACCTGTTTCCTGTTTCCTCTGGGCCCCGCCCAAGAGCCTGGAAGGCTGCTGAACTGCAGAGGGGTGAGAAAGCCTCTTTCCCAAATCGCTTCATTCATTCTGTTAGTTTGTCTAAAGACTGCAAAGGTACTTATTTTGTTGGTGGAAGTGGACAAGCCACTTCCAACTCTGAGTCAGGGACATCTAAGTTTAAGTTATCGCTCAGACGAGCAGCTTTTTGTTTGGCTTTGTTTTCTGTTTAAACTGTGGCAGTCTCAGTACCTGGGACTGAATAAACCAGGCATAGCCTGTTTAAAGGAACAGTACGTGACGTCTCATCATTTAACCTACCCTAAAAGACCGTGTTCTAACAGTCCTGGACAGACGGCGGAGCCCCGGAGTAAGCCGTTTGTCACATATGGTGGAGAATGCAGGCAGAACACTAAAAGGTCTGGGGGTTAAAGAACTTTAAAGAAAAAAAAAAAAAAAAAAAAAAAAGGTTTTTTTTCTCTCTCTCCAAACAAGATGGAAGACGTGGTGAGTGCGCTGGTACGTAATGTCGCTGTCCAGAGAGACGCGAATGAAGCCCTGCAACAGGCGAATGCAAACCAGCAAGAGACAAACCGCTTGCTGAAAGAGGAGCAACAGCGGTTCGCTCAGGGCTTACAGCAGGAACTCGAGATCCTGAGGGAGACTATCAGTAACCTTCCACTGGCAGCGGCAGCCCCAGTTCCGAAAATGACCAGGGCAAGCCACTACCTTCAGAAGATGGGACCCTCGGATGATGTGGAAGCCTATCTTCTCACGTTTGAACGCACGGCACAGAGAGAGGGATGGCCAGAAGCTGAGTGGGCTGGTCTAATCGCACCCTTCCTAAGCGGCGAACCCCAGAAGGCTTACTTTGATCTAGAGCCAGCCGAAGCTAACGTCTATGCAAAATTGAAGTTCGAGATCCTCGCCCGCCTCGGCGTAACCACGGCTGTTCGCGCCCAAAGGTTTCACGCATGGTCCTTCACGATGGATAAAGCCACCCGAAGCCAGATGTATGACCTCATCCACCTCGCCCGGAAGTGGCTACAACCCGAGATCAACTCAGCAAGCCACATCGTGGAACGGTTGGTCATGGACCAGTTCTTGAGGAAACTTCCCTCTGCCTTACGCCATTGGGTCAGTCGGAGTGACCCCCACAATGC
This sequence comes from Ascaphus truei, assembly GCF_040206685.1. NCBI lineage: Eukaryota > Metazoa > Chordata > Amphibia > Anura > Ascaphidae > Ascaphus > Ascaphus truei. The sequence goes on along the minus strand of NC_134487.1, from coordinate 233,798,976 downwards.
GGATGAGCTTGTGGCCCTCGTAGAAAGGTACAATGCAGCAGGAGAGCACCCGCAACCCACAGTCGTGGAGCAACCCCACTACCCGAGGTTCCAGGACTCTTCCAGAGACGGTAAAAGGGTACCGGGGTTAAGGGGAGCTGAAGAGCGGCGACCACCTTCACGCAGCACCAGCAACAGTGGTTCGCACACTAAGGGCAATAGCCAACATGGGGAGCCGGGAAAAGGCTCTAAGTGGGACACAGACTATGTACCTAAATGTGTAAATTGTCATGAGAGGGGCCACACAGAAAAAATCTGCCCACTAAATGATGAGCCCATGCAATGCAACAGCGTGGAACCTTATTCACTGTTGTCCCAATGTATGGGCCCTAGCCCAGAGGACCCCTTGAATAACCATCTGTGGGCATTTGTAAAGGTTAATGGTAAGAGGGTTCGGGCACTTCTTGACTCTGGGAGTATGGTCACACTAGTGTCCGAATACCTATTGCCCATTAAGAAGAAACAGGTAAACAGTTCACAAAGAGTGGCAATTTGTTGTATACATGGGGATAATCATGAATATTCCACTGTTGATGTTTTTTTTTAAACAGAATTTGGTTCTTTAGATTTCAAGGTGGGTGTTGTACCCAAACTGGCACATGATGTGTTAATAGGGACCGACTTTCCCCATTTTCTAAAAATGTGGTCCCCAGCTCAGAATAGCGCCCAGAGTTCAATAGCAGACCATAACGAAGTGTTAGAAGAAACAAATCCTTTCCCTTTTTCAGAAATGGAGGTTGACGAGGGCCCAAATAAGAAAGGGGAAAAGGAGGAGTGCTGTGAAATTCCCTTCCCCATCACTACTTTGGTAGGGAATACCCCAAATCAAGATGTTGATCAGGCACTTACCACCCCAGTACAGGATAAGACCCTCGCTGACCTAGAGGTCAGTCCTGGGAGTTTTAAGAAGGCCCAGTGGGAGGACCCCACATTAGCGGTAGCAAGGGGAAATATACGGGACCAGAATAGTACTCATGGCCAACCAGATAGGTCACTTGCTTACCCCTACTTCGAGGTAGAGAACGACCTAGTATATCGGGTTGATAAAAGAAAATCAGTTACAACTAAACAATTGTTGGTACCACGGACATTCCGTAACGTAGTATTACACCTCGCACATAGTCATCCATTGGGGGGACACCTAGGGGTGGAAAAGACAAAAGAAAAGGTTCTCCGAAGCTTTTATTGGCCTGGGGTTCTGGCAGAAATTACAAACTATTGTTCCTCATGCCCAGAATGTCAGATCACCGCCCCGTTCAAAGCATACCGCAGCCCATTGGTACCCCTTCCCATAATAGAGGTACCATTTGACCGGATTGCTATGGATCTAGTAGGACCCCTAATAAAGTCTGCTAGGGGACATCAGCATATATTGGTAATATTAGATTATGCTACCCGAAATCCGGAGGCAGTTCCCCTACGTAGCACCTCTGCTAAAAACATAGCAAAAGAGTTAGTACTTCTGTTTTCCCGGGTCGGAATTCCTAAAGAGATCTTATCTGACCAGGGAACACCATTTATGTCCCAAGTAACAAAAGAGCTATGTAAACTCCTAAAAATCAAGCATCTCAGAACCTCAGTCTATCATCCACAAACAGATGGTTTAGTGGAAAGGTTCAATAAAACCTTAAAGAGCATGTTACGCCGGGCGGTCGATAAGGATGGGAAAAACTGGGACTGTTTGTTACCATACCTGTTATTTGCCATTAGGGAAGTTCCCCAGTCATCCACAGGCTTCTCCCCGTTTGAACTATTGTATGGCCGACATCCAAGGGGCTTACTGGATATAGCCAAAGAAACTTGGGAACACGAGGTTACCCCTTACAGAAGTGTAATAGAGCATGTTGCCCAAATGCAGGACCGCATTGCTGCAGTCCTACCCATAGTGAGGGAACACATGGAGAAAGCTCAAGAAGCACAAAGGAATACGTATAATAAGGGTGCTAGGGTCAGAATTTTTTTTCCAGGTGATAGGGTACTAGTTCTGGTTCCCACCGTGGAGAGTAAATTCCTTGCTAAATGGCATGGGCCATATGAGGTCTTGGAAAGAGTGGGAGAAGTAAATTATAGGGTAAGGCAGCCAGGTAGGAGGAAACCTGAGCAAATTTACCATATAAACCTACTCAAGCCCTGGAAAGATAGAGAGGTCTTGTTAACCCTAGTACCCCCAGGTCCGTCAGAGAATCAAGAAACTGACCCAGAGGTTAGCATAGCTGAAACACTGTCCGTGCATCAGAAACGAGAGGTCCAGAGTTTAGTGAGAAGGAACAAAGAAATCTTCTCTACACAGCCAGGTAAAACTAACGTAATTAAACATGACATAGTCTCTGAACCGGGGGTCCGAGTTAACCTTAAACCGTACCGAATCCCAGAGGCCAAGAGAGAGGCTATAAGTTTAGAGGTTAAAAAAATGCTAAAACTAGGCGTAATTGAGGAATCCCAAAGTGGGTGGAACAGCCCTATAGTTTTAGTCCCAAAGCCAGACGGTACAACAAGGTTTTGTAATGACTACCGGAAACTAAACGCGGTGTCAAAATTTGATACTTATCCTATGCCCAGGGTGGATGAACTTGTAGAGAGACTGGGCAAAGCCCGATATCTCACAACCCTAGATCTAACAAAAGGGTACTGGCAGGTTCCCCTCACAGAAAGGGCAAAAGAAAAAACAGCCTTCTCAACCCCAGACGGCCTCTTTCAATATAAGGTGCTGCCTTTTGGCTTACATGGAGCTCCCGCCACATTCCAAAGAATGATGGATAAAATTTTAAAACCACATGTTCGGTACGCTGCCGCCTACCTGGATGATGTGGTAATCCATAGTGAAGATTGGCAGTCCCACCTTCCAAAGGTCCAAGCTGTGCTCGACGCAGTTCGGTCTGCTGGACTAACTGCTAACCCTGCTAAATGCACTATTGGTCTGGAGGAGGCCAAGTATCTGGGGTATTCTATTGGTAGAGGGTTACTCAAACCACAAACACTCAAAGTAGAGGCGATACAAAATTGGCCAAGGCCAGTCACAAAAAAACAAGTAAGGACCTTTTTGGGGTTAATTGGCTACTATAGGAGGTTTATTCCCAATTTTGCAACTAAGGCAACCCCACTAACCGACCTCACAAAAGCAAGAGGACCGCTAATGGTAAAGTGGTCCCCCGAAGCCGAACAGGCCTTTAGAAGCCTGAAAGAAGCTCTCTGTGCCCAACCAGTGTTGGTCACACCTGACTTCTCCAAAGAGTTCGTAGTCCAAACCGACGCATCTGAGGTAGGGCTGGGGGCGGTACTCTCCCAGGAGTCTCAAGGGGAGGAGCACCCCATCCTTTATTTAAGTAGGAAACTAAATCCCCAGGAGAAAAATTACTCCATAGTCGAGAAAGAGTGTCTCGCAATAAAGTGGGCTGTAGAGACACTCAAGTATTATCTGTTGGGGAGAAAGTTCCGATTGGTCACAGATCATGCACCCCTTACCTGGATGTGTCAAAATAGGGAGAAGAACGCTAGGGTGACCAGGTGGTTCCTAAGCCTACAGCCCTTTAAATTTTCTGTGGAACACAGGTCGGGGCACAAACATGGCAATGCCGACGGGTTGTCAAGGATGCACTCCCTAATATCCATGGTCGCTCACCCCTCGAGGTCTGAGCTGGGGGGGAGGATATGTGACAGAAACCAGGGGTTGGTAATAAACTCCATATACAGGGCTCCCAGGATACTGAACAGTTTCTGTCCTGTCTAAGCTGAACAGGGCAGCCTCGTGGTACAGGCACTCCATTCCACAGTTTGTCTGCTGCCTGTTTTCTGTCACCTGTCATGCTGATTAGAGTTCAGGTATATAAGACCTGTTTCCTGTTTCCTCTGGGCCCCGCCCAAGAGCCTGGAAGGCTGCTGAACTGCAGAGGGGTGAGAAAGCCTCTTTCCCAAATCGCTTCATTCATTCTGTTAGTTTGTCTAAAGACTGCAAAGGTACTTATTTTGTTGGTGGAAGTGGACAAGCCACTTCCAACTCTGAGTCAGGGACATCTAAGTTTAAGTTATCGCTCAGACGAGCAGCTTTTTGTTTGGCTTTGTTTTCTGTTTAAACTGTGGCAGTCTCAGTACCTGGGACTGAATAAACCAGGCATAGCCTGTTTAAAGGAACAGTACGTGACGTCTCATCATTTAACCTACCCTAAAAGACCGTGTTCTAACAGTCCCGGACAGACGGCGGAGCCCTGGAGTAAGCCGTTTGTCACAATATATATATATATACACACATATATATATATATACAGTATATGGTGTGAAAATTTATAAGATAAAGGTTATATAACATATGTTATATAAGCATATGCTTGGATATATTAACCCTTTCACATAACATTAGTTTGCATTTAGCGTAGGGCCCTGCTATAGAGACTTACCTTGACGTGGTTAGCAGGCTTGGCATTATTTGATCAAAAGATGTAACCAAAAGTCTCCTTTATCTTATAGATTTTCACACCATATATATCCCCATTTATTGCTATCCAAAGGGAGAAGCGCAGGGATTCACTGTCTGTTTTTACTATCAACCATTTAGAATATAAACGTTTCTACTGAGCACTAAGATTGTACAGATACCGGCCAAGCCTCGCACGGCTGTAACCCACCACCGTGTCCTTAGAGTCCCATACCCACCCCAATGTGTGAGACAGCGCTGCCCAAAGAATAGGTGTAAAGTTAGCACCCTGGCTCGCCGACAACAGGTAGATTGGATCCACTGATTCAGCTATGAAGTCCGCCTCCATGTGGGGTGGTATCCGGCTGGAGTGCTCCACACGAAGATAATCTCTTTGATGCAGGTATCTGGTCCCAGACCACCTGTAATCAGGATACAGCTGTGTCTTGGCTGTGTCCCCCAACCTGGTTATTGTGAGGATTCGCCATCCTGGCGGTCGCAGACCATCCCCTCACCTCAATAACCCTTCCGTGACGGACACTCAGGATGTGCTGTCTCGTGGTCCCACTATGCGCGCGCGCGGATCTTACGCGGCCTGATTCTCTGTCCGCTAATTCCATCTCCGACCCCCGCTCTGACGCACGATGGGTGCGTTCGTCCAGCCTCCTCGCTGACGCGCGTTCAAAGCGCCGCCCCGCTCTAATGATAGAGAGGACCGGCGTGGGTGTGACGCGCGCCTCAGGCTACGCACCCTGACCTCCGTGACGCGCGCGGTCGGCGCACGATCGGTTCCGCCCATCCCTGATGAGGCTGCATCCTGGGGCACGCCCCCATGCACCAGAAGCCTATTGGAGTCTTCTTCCTGGTTCCGCCCTGGCTGGCTATTGGAGGCTCCTCCTTTATATACCTTCCTGCTGCATTCAGTCTTTGCTGAGCATAGTCTAGTGTGACGCCGTGCCTTGCTGCATTCCAGTTCCTGTGACCTTGCCTTGCCTGTTGAACGCTTGTTGCCTGACCCTGCATCTCTCTTGGGCTCTGCACCTCTCCTCTCCTGATCCGGCTACGAACGACCATTCTCCTGTCTCCAGTCCTGACCTTGGCTACGTACTCCAATGATCCAATACTCTCCTATCCTGAACCTTGCTATGTACCCTGACGATCCGCTACTCTCCAATCCCGAACTTGGCTACGCACCCTGACGATCCGCAACTCTCCACTCCAGACCTGGCAAGTACTTACTACTATTCTCCAATCTATAACCCTGACCTGGCTTGAATGACTACTCTACATCCTAGGCGCGCCCGCGTGGCTGTGGGTCGGCGTTAACCAATTCCCTACCTCAGCACCGCGGTCGTGCTTCGTTTGTGGTGAGCTACGCGTTACACTATCCACCCTCAAGATGCTGTGGGTGCGCAGTTTCGTACTTTCCCGCCTCAGTACCGGGGTCCCGCTTTGTTCATGGTGAGCGCAAGCATTACAGTATGCTCACAAAAGGAAACTTATCAAAATGTGGCGCTCTAAATAATCAGATATAACCAATAATAGGAATAATACAGTGATACTTATACAAATATATGATGCAGCTGTGACCCAGTTGGGGTTTGCTCAGTCAATCCTCATGTAGAATAGTAGCGATGAAATGTCCGGGAAGCGCAATATATGTAAAAAAGAATAAAATACAATGGTGATAGTGCAATATTGTTAAGGTGAAATGGATAAACTCAAATACAGATGACACTGCTCTCAATATATATACTCACAAACGTGTGAGTTTATTCAGGCACATAAAGGTATCTTTTAAGGTATTGTTGTTAGTCCCTCCGTCATCAGGAGATACAGCAGTCAATGCAGCCCCATATGGATGTACTCCCAGGAACCTTAATCAAAGATACAACTGGACATAGTGCAGACTGTATGTATAATTTATGAAGGTAAGTAAAACAAGTTTACACTCACATAGTTTCAAATAAAGGTAAGCATTTAGATCTCAATGGATCTCTCCAGCCGGATGAATGGTATCTCAGCTCCCCCTCTCTCGTGGCGTGCGTTCCACCGGTGCGTTCCAAACACCGGAAGTGATGTCATCTGCCGCGTCCACTTCCTGGGGTTCCGGCCGTCTCAGGGATAGAGCGTCACTCTACGCGTTTCACCACATAGGTTTCATCAGGAGTGACAATCTATTGCTCAATCGGGATATATATACCCTGAAGAAGTAGTTTATTCTACGAAACATGTTGGATGATTTTTATCTAGTGCCTTAATATTGCCATTGCCTCCATTGGCTTCACCCTGCTAGTATTACTCCCAGTGGTAATTTTGGGCATATGAGAGACTTTGAGAGACTTTGAGAGACTTTGACTGCCTCCCTGCCGGTTCCCTCGCTGCTGCGGAGACTGTGACGTCATCACGCAGTATCCCGCGACAGAGCGACAACGTGGCACGCCGAGTGTACCCTTGCAGAGCTGAGGTCTCACCCCCGTACAGTGGATCTGCTCGCTGAGCTACACGAGCTGCACCAGACGGCTTGGAAGCGCGAGCGGTCCCACCAAGCACCAATACCTGCAACGGAGCGTGGTTGCTGTAAAGGGAAATCCCCTTGGGAGCGATGTACTGCTGGATGAGGGGTTTTGGACATTAATCCTGCTCCTGAACCAACGTAGCGCCCCCGCTGAGAGAAGCAAGCTGCAGACTCTTCTGACAACAGTTGCTGAGTGGTAACTTGTGTGAAACACACTAAATGCACCTATTCCACTGTTTTGATGTACGCAGATTTATTACCATGTAATTACTAATACATAGCATTACTTGCTTCACTATTTGGCGTTGTGCGCTGTTTCTTTTGTTTCCATTACTTAACCAACAGATTGCTACCCTAACCTCTCAGATTCCCCAGCTTAATGTCTCCAGCTCCGTTGTCCCTCCCACCGTGAAGGAACGGGCCCTTCGGAGTTACGTATCCCTACGCCCAATAAATATGCGGGGGACCCACTTGGATGTCGTGTTTTTTTAAATCAGTGCGAGATACAATTCGAACTGTCACCCTCTCGCTTCCCCACTTATCGTACCAAAGTAGCTTATGTTTTCTCCCTTCTTACTGGGGACGCCCTGGCCTGGGCTTCACCTATCTGGGATCTGAAGCCTGAACTCACCTACAACTTCCTTAACTTTAAAAGAGAATTCCGTTTAGTCTTTGACACCCCGGGACGTAGTGGTATGGCTGCTTCCTCCTTGTTCCACATTACGCAGGGTCGGCGATCAGTGGCACGTTACGCTCTGGAGTTCCGGAAAATCGCGGCTGAGACTGATTGGAACGATGGGGCACTCTCCGCGGCGTTCTGGCAGGGACTTTTGGAATCCTTAAAGGACGAGCAGGCGGCTCGTGAAAGGCCATCCTCACTGGAGGCCCTAATCGCTTTGTGCATCAGAGTGGATCAAAGACTTCTGGAGAGGCGGGCTGAACGTCAACGTCTTCGTCCTTCTGTTTCTTTATCTTCTAATTCCAGGTCTCCTGCTCCTGTTCTACCAGCATTGGAAGCTCCGGAACCCATGCAACTAGGCAGTCATCTACTTCCTTCCATGGAGAGAGTACGTCGGAGAAACGAAGGCCTGTGCTTCTATTGTGGATCTCTTGGGCACATCCTGCTGCGTTGTCCCTTGAGGCCGGGAAACGCCAGCGCGAGGTACGACGTACGAGGGAATCTCTCTGGGTACCATCTCTTCTGTTACCTCTTCCGCACAGGTCATTCCCAAATACCTCCTACTGCCTGTTCTTCTCAAGCATGCCAGCCTCCAAACTCCCGCTCTTGCCTTCCTCGACTCTGGTTCCGTAGGGAATTTCATTAACCAGGCTTTTGCTGTCCAGCACAATATTCCTCTCCGGAAGAAGGCCTTTCCAGTCGGATTGGCGGCTATCGATGGACGACCCCTGCAGCCAGCCTTTATTTCTTTGGAGACACTTCCTATTGAGCTTTCTATGAAAGATGGACATTTAGAGCTCATTTCTTTTGATGTCATCCATTCTCCTTCGGTTCAAATCATCCTGGGTTTACCATGACTGCAACTACATAATCCCATCATTGATTGGACTGCCGAGTTTCCCGTACAATGGAGATCCTCCCAGGTGGAATCCTCTTCTCCGCCCGCTGAGGTACTGGCCGTGTTGGAGACCCGTTCCCCGCAGGGCGCCACCTTACCAGATGTTTATTCGGACTTCCTGAATGTCTTCAGTAAGGCCAAATCCGAAGAGCTTCCCCCTCATCGCTCTTTCGACTGCCCGATGGACTTAATTCTGGGTGCCCCTTTCCCTAAAGCCAGGTCATATCCATTGTCCCTGCCTGAGACAGAGGCCATGTCCGAGTATATCACAGAAAACCTTCAAAAAGGCTTCATCCGGAAGTCCACCTCTCCCGCAAGAGCAGGATTCTTCTTTGTAAAAAAGAAAGATGGGACGCTTGGCCCGTGCATCGATTTCCGTGGTCTAAACAAGATTACCATCAAGAATCGCTACCCTTTGCCTCTTATCCCAGAGCTCTTCAATATGCTACATGGAGCGACGATTTTCTCCAAACTTGATCTACGGGGGGCGTATAACCTGATTCGCATCCGCAGTGGAGACGAGTGGAAGACCGCGTTTAACATGCGCAGCGGTCACTATGAGTACCTGGTGATGCCATTTGGGTTGTGCAATGCCCCTGCAGTCTTCCAAGACTTTATGAACGAGGTTTTTCGTGATCTCTTGAATTCTTTTGTAATTATCTACTTGGATGATATCCTTATTGTTAGGACCAGTAGGACAGGCCAGAATCTGCACTTGTGTTAAGCATCCATTTTGTCTGTTCATAACTAGTTAAGATTCCGTAGTCAGCCTTTTGCTGAAATATAATTCCTAATGCACTCAGTTTCTGCCAAATTACATTTCCTTTCTCCCTGCTCAGGATATTGCTAAGATACTTTTTGTATTGTCAGTTTCCTGCTCTTTTACACTGGCGACACACTTTATTCGAGCTTGGCTAGTCCCACGAATTCGGGTATACCCGGGTGTATTGAGGTTTGTGACTGTTTTCTGCCCGAGTGCATTGAGTTATTTTCCAAGCAGGGATTGAAGCATTTTATTCCCGCTGGCTGCAATACTGCACAGTATATAGATATATATATATATACTGCATTACAATTCATGAATTTATGCCATCTGGTAGACACGCGAAGCATTGCAGCCTATTAAATCCTAATCATTATCATTTAACAGATCAGCCGCCCATCAGCCAGGCATGAACCCAGGCTGGGAAGGCAAATGCAACGGGGCTTGTCAGAGGTGAGGAGCGGCGCATTCCAGGTATCTGCCAGGTACATACCGGGTATTTGCTCGAATAAAGTGTGTCGGTGCAGTAGTTAGAATATAATAGACTGGTTCTATGAAAGAGGCAAAATAGTATAACTTAGTTGCTAGAGACTCAAGGTCTCTTTTGATAACAGACAATGAATAAGCTATGTATTCAGACATTGCCTGTATTGGGAGAAACACGTCCCAAAATCATGCCACTAATATATCCTGCCCCTAAATCACGCCTCTAATCAAAGCTACGCCCAAGACACACCCAGGTTAAGCCTATGTTACGCCTATGTTACGCCTCTAATCAGTATCTTTTTTTTCTGGTATAAAAGTCATTACCCTATGAGTAATAAATTGAGACAAAGGATTTGAAACCTGGCTTGCGTTACGTTTCATTTCTTTCGTATTCCCGGGCCTGTAAGTTCATCAAAAATCGGAGATAACAAGTGGCAGTGCGTGAAAGCTTCCCGGGGGAGTCTGCTGAAAAATGGTGCAGATGTGTGTATAATCCAGTCACAAAGCCTTCAGCTTTCTTGGCAGAGGAAAGGTTCCTCTCAGTTCTGAAGCCTAGGCAAGGAAAAAGGTTTTCCTTCACTTATCTTTTCCAAAACCCTCGAGGAACACATTCTCCATACCAAGATGGTGCTCTCTCGTTTACGGGCCAACAAGCTCTATGCCAAGATGGAGAAGTGTGTCTTCCATCAATCCTCAACTACCTTCTTGGGATATATCGTCTCGGATCAAGTGTTCTCCATGGATCCAGAGAAACTCAATTCTGTACTCGAATGGCCACAACTTAACTCTTTAAAGGCGATCCAGCGTTTCCTCGGCTTCGCAAATTATTATAGGAAATTTATTGCTGGGTTTTCTACCTTGGTGGAACCTATTACGGCCCTTACCAAGAAAGGGGCCGATCCTTCCTCTTAGCCATTGGAGGCCAGCCGGGCCTTTGATTCTCTTAAAAAGGCCTTTGTCTCGGCCCCCATTCTGCGACATCCCGTTCCCACCCTCCCCTTTACCTTGGAAGTTGACACCTCCGACGTGGGAGCCTTTCTCTTCCAAAGAACCACCCCCGAAAATAAACTACACCCCTGTGGGTTTTTTTCTAAAAAAAATTCTTCAGCAGAAAGAAATTACGACGTGGGGAACAGGGAGTTGTTGGCCATCAAAATGGCATTACAAGAGTGGAGACATTTTCTGGAAGGAACCAAGGAACCCATTCTGATCCTGACAGACCACAAAAATCTTTCTTACATTGAAGGTGCTCACCGTCTTGGGCCTCGTCAAGCTCGTTGGGCGTTGTTCTTCTCAAGGTTCAACTTTACCATCTCATATATTCCTGGGACAAAGAATATCAAAGCAGATGCATTGTCCCGTCAGTTTATCACTGAGGAGAAGTCACAGGAGGTTCCGGAAAGTATTCTGTCCCCCCAATTGTTTATCTCTGCCGCCTCTTTTAACATACTAGATAAGATTTTGGAGTCTCAAACACAGGTCCCCGAAAGGCTAGAAGTACCTAATGGTCGCCTTTACGCAGCTCCACGTTTTCATCCCCAAATTCTTGAATGGGGTCATTCCTCCAGATCTGCTGGCCATCCCGGGTTTAAGAGGACTATGGATCTCATTCGGCGAACTTTTTGGTGGCCCAATATGATAAAGTACATTAGAGCTTTCACCTCCTCTTGTCCAGTCTGCGCACAAAACAAATCTGTCCGTCAAAAGCCTTCTGGTCTTCTACAACCTCTCCCGGTCCCGGACTGTCCTTGGAGTCACATTGCCATGGATTTCATCGTGGATCTTCCCCCGTCTAATGGTATTACTACTATTCTTGTAATTGTGGACAGATTCTCCAAGCAAGCTCATTTTGTTCCCCTAAAGGGTCTACCCAATTCCAATACTTTGGCGGATATCTTTGTAAATTAGATTTTCCGTATTCATGGCGTCCTGTGGTCCATTGTCTCGGATCGGGGTACTCAATTTGTTTCTAAATTCTGAGGTGCATTTTCCCAGAGGTTGGGCATTACCCTTCTGTTTTCCTCAGGCTACCACCCCCAAACGAATGGGCAAACTGAACGCATGAACCAGTCCCTTGAACAGTATTTGCGTTGTTTTTCTTCTGATTCTCAGGATAATTGGGCTGAGTTGCTCCCTTGGGCAGAATTCGCGATTACCTCTCTAAAAAACGAGTCCACTCAAGAATCACCGTTTTTTGTAAACTACGGATTTCATCCTACCCGCCTTCCCATGCATTCTCCTAGGTCCGGAGTTCCTGCAGCTGATGATAGGGTATCCACCCTACAGGGGTCTTGGAGGAGGATTCAAACAGTTTTACAAGAGTCTGTGCTAAGACAAAAGAGACAAGCAGATAGGCTTCGTCGGGAGGCCCATAAGTTCGTACCTGGAGATAAGGTCTGGCTTTCTTCTAAAAATATCAAACTGAAGGCCCCAACCCCTAAATTGTCTCCCAGGTTCCTGGGTCCTTTCTCTATTCTGAGACAAATTAATCCTGTGGCCTATCAGCTTCGCCTGCCGCCCTCTATGAAGATTTCTCCCGTGTTCCATGTCTCACTGTTGAAACCCTTTATCCAAGGCAAACGATTCGCTCATCCTTTGCTTCGGCCTCCTCCCCCCTATTGTACCAGGACAACAGGAGTTCGAGATCCAGTCCATTATTGACTCTCGCATCTCCAGGGGCAAACTCCAATTTCTGGTTCACTGGAAGGGATACGGACCTCAGGACCGTTCTTGGGTCTCGCATACGGATCTTCACGCTCCATCTCTGCTCAAACGATTCCACCAAAAATTTCCCCTCAAACCTTGGATGGTTCGTCCGGAGTCCGACCCTCGAGGGGGGGGGGGGGTACTGTAACGATCCGCGATGTGGGTATACCCGCTGCCAGCACCTCCTTACCTCTCTTACATGCTGCCCAGGCTCCCCGGCGGCGTTCCTCGCTCCTTGCGGCTCCCTCTCCCGCTGCCCCCACACTTCCGGGTCGCGCGCGTCACCCCTACGGGCGTGCAAGGACCCAGGCTGCCATTTTCTGGCGCCGTGCGCCTGACTCCACCCCCGATGACGCAGCGCACACTCCACACGTTTCCCTGTCTCTTCAACGTCAGGTCCGCCCCCCAGACCCTTCTCTCCCATCAGGCTTTTCCCCGGGCCGCTCCTCCACTCCTCCCCTTGCTGTGACAGGCCCCAGCTACCCAGACACCTTTCCCCTATCAGGTCATTCCCCGGGCCGCTCCTCCATTCCTCCCTCGCTCCGATAGGCCCCAGCTTCCCAAACACTTCCCTCCTATCAGGTCTTTCCTCAGACCACTCCTCCGTTCCTCCCCTTCCTCTGATAGGTCCCAACCCCCTATTTAGTCTCCCCTCACCATTACCTCCTTGCTCTGCATAGCTTCTGTACCTAGGTGCTGTCTGCTGTTGCCTGGCCCCTTTTGTCTTTCAGTCCCTGTTCCTGTCCCTGGATTTTCTGCTGACCTCCCTGGATATTGACCTTTGGCTTTGGACTTCGTTTATACTGCTCTCTGGTACCCTTGGACTTCGTTTATACTGCTCTCTGGTACCCTTGGACTTGGCGTTGGACTCTTTATCTTGCAGCCTTCTCTATCCCTTGGATACGGCTTACGGACAATCTACTTCGCTGCTCTCTCCACCCCACGACCCAGGCTTACGGACACTCAACAACGCTGCTCTCTCCATTCCACGACCATTGGCTTACGGACTATACTTAACACCGCTGGAGTTGGCAAGTACGGTACTTTTTTTATTGTTGTTACCCGGACCATCTATGCTACTTCCACACTCCGGCCGTGCCCCCGTTTACTGTTAGGTGTGTGGTATTATCCCTTTCCACCTCAGTCCCGGGGTCTCGTCTGGCTTGTGGGCAGGCCGAGCGTTACAGTTACCTCCTTACTGGCTGCATCTCAGTCCTCTGCTCTGTTTACAGAGCACGCGCGCACACGCAGCTCTTCTACTCCCACCACGGAGCTTGGCTCCGCCACCAATCGTGTCACGCATCTCTCACGCGCGGCGCAAACACGTAACGCTGTGCACCACTCCCCAGCTGCGTGGCAAGTGTTCTAATTGCCCACTTCTCTCCTGCAGCCTATCTCTGCCTCCACAAATTCCGCTGCTCCGTTCTGCCCCCTGCCTCATTGGATCCTGTCTGCTATAAATGCCTTGCTCATTCACTCCTGCTTTGCTGAGCATAACCTGTGTAGCCTTGTGTTCCTGCGTTCTGTTTTGCCTTGCCTTGTGCCTTGCTGTTTCTCTCTAGTTGCTTTCTTGTGTACCGACCCGGCTTGACTATTGGACTCTCTCTGGATAACAACCCCGGCTTGGATATTTGACCCTCTCTGGATAACGACCCCGGCTTTCTCCTGACTAACCGCACCTCTCCAACCCTGACCATTGCTCTTGGACACGCTACCACTCTCCCGGCTCCAACCCCAAACCACAGCACAACTGACACTGACCATTCTCCTGACTCCGCACCTGGATCCCAGCAAGTATCTGAACTAACCTATTCTCTCTATCCCAGACCCGGCTACGCTGACTATCCACCCTGCAGACGTGCCTCTGTTGCTGTGGGTGCGCAGTTTCGTACTTTCCCACCTCAGTACCGGGGTCCTGCCTTGTTCGTGGTGAGCGCAAGCATTACAATCCCAAAGACCAAGACTGAGCTCAACTCCAGACGATGACCTCTGAAGGAGATCCCGGGACCAGGGATAAGAGCCATGTGCAACACGGCCCCTGTCATAGAAGATAGAGTGCCCTTCTCAGAGTTGAGGGTCGCGGATTCCTTAGGATGCCAATCCAAAGCCACCCCCCCCTTTCTGTGGTCCAGAAGGGATGAACATCACCCATGATCATAGCGTGGAAGGATATGGTCCAATATCACATTCGGGACTCTGTGGCTGGCATTATCCTCCAGGCTGTCCAGAAAAACAAGCCTGCAATTCTGAAACGTGCCCCCAGCGACAGTCGTCATCGTCATGCGAGAGGCGGACAAATTAAAAATTGACAACGGTCTACTCTACCGGGTGGTACAATACCACAACCGACCGGATAGACGGCAACTGGTTCTCCCCAGGAACCTACAATACTGCACCGACACACTTTATTCGAGCAAATACCCGGTATGTACTTGGCAGATACCTGGAATGCGCCGCTCCTCACCTCTGACAAGCCCCGTTGCATTTGCCTTCCCAGCCTGGGTTCATGCCTGGCTGATGGGCGGCTGATCTGTTAAATGATAATGATTAGGATTTAATAGGCTGCAATGCTTCGCGTGTCTACCAGATGGCATAAATACATGAATTGTAATGCAGTATATATATATGTAGTGTGCAGTATTGCAGCCAACGGGAATAAAATGCTTTAATCCCTGCCGGAAAATAACTCAATGCACTCGGGCAGAAAACAGTCACAAACCTCAATACACCCGGGTATACCCGAATTCGTGGGACTAGCCGAGCTCGAATAAAGTGTGTCGCCAGTGTATATGGTCCTGAGGTCCTTACACGATGAACATGGCCATCTCTGTGTGGAGAAGACCTTTGGGTTGGTTCGAGATCGATTCTTCTGGCCACGGATGTTCGAGTCAGTGGAGTGACACTGTTGCCAGTGCTCAAGGTGCACCCAGGACAAGTCTCTCCCTACCAGAGCCGCACCTATGGCTCACCTGAAGAACTCGGGCCCCATGGACTTTGTGTGCATGGACTTCCTGTGTATTGAGCCCGACAGCCGAGGTGTCGTAATGTGCTGGTCATCACGGACCACTACACCCGGTTCTCCCAAGCCTATCCAACTAAGGATCAGAAGGCCATTACAGTAGCCAAAATATTATGGGAGTGGTACTTTGTCCATTACAGCCTCCCAAACCGGCTACACTCAAATCAGGGCAGAGACTTTGAAAGCAAACTTATCCGGGAGCTGCTTAAGTTACTGGACATAACCAAGTCTCGAACAACTCCTTATCACCCGGAGGGAGATGCACTACCGGAACGGTTCAATCGTACCTCCTGGACATGCTTGGGACTCTGAAAGGAGCACAGAAGACAGAGTGGAGTAGGCATGTAGAGCCTCTGGTGCATGCATTTAACTGCACCCATCATGAGTCCACAGGGTACACACCATACTTCCTCATGTTTGGGCGAGAAGCTCGGCTTCCCATAGACGAGCGTCTGAGGGTATCAACCGATGGGATACCCAATATGACACACTTCCACTATCTGCAAAGGCTTCAAGAGAACCTGCAGTACACCTACCAGCTAGCAGAGAAGGCTGCCGCTCACTTAAATGCCAATAATAAGAGGCGATACGACCACAAGGTCAGACACTGGGACATTCGGCCTGGAGATGCCGTGCTTCTCTGCAATCTTGAATTTCCTGAGAAACACATATAAGCCGACCGTTAGCGGGACGGTATATTTGAGGTCGAGTTGCAGATGCTGGGCCTCCCGGTCTACCGCATAAAAAATGCGAATGGCCGGGTAAAGGTCTGGCACTGCAACCACCTTCTCTCCATCCCGCAGATGGGAGACGACGAGCCAAAGATACCGGCTACACCACTGGACGGTGAGCTGGAACAGTTCGAAGACAACGAGAACACCATAAATGAAACCACAAATGAGTCTACCAAGGACTCTATGGAAGCAGAGAAAACAGTAAATGAAACTGAAGAGGATCCTATGGAGGGACCCTCTCAAAGGGGACCCCAAAGTCACAGAGCACCTCTCGGAGAAGCTACAGGGCCCCGACGAACAATGCCCACTAGGGTGGCTTCTATGAGCCAACCTCTGGATCCTAGAAGCCGGTGCTTCATACCACGCAGACTATTCAGAGACATTTATACCCTCAATTGGAAAGGCTGAGCCTCAGGACTATGCATATTACTCCCCAGAGGGAGTAGCTGAAGAACCGCTCAGATGGAGCCAAAGAGTTAGGCATCCTCCCAATCGGATGACCTATGATTATATTGGGGCACCATAGTATGATGCTTAGCAGTGGTCTCGGAACAAAACACGGTCTGTGCTCACGATGTTCACTGAACTGCACAATCTTATGTAGTGTCATTGGGAATATGATAAGTTGTGTTATGTTACTGCATTTTTATTATATAACTTTGTTGTTATTGTTATATGTGTTACCCTGTCCCAAGCAGGAATGTTGGGTTTTTCACCAGGAGGAGAATCTAGCCTGGGTTCCCCCTGGTCCCCCGCTGTCCCCTTACCTCTTGCTGCAGCTGCGACTGTCAGCGGAGGCTAGGGGGAGTGTGGGGAGAAGTACCAGGGCTGCGGGCTGCTTGCCGTTTGCTCAGGGAGGCTCAATTCCCAGCAGCCCCCTGGGCTGTTGATCATATGCCGCAAAGCAGCCAATCACGTGGCAGGATTCCCCTGCTCCGGGGATTGATACATTTGGCGTGCTGAGGAACGTGCCAGTCGGAGCTGGGATGCCATTAGGGTAGGTGGTATGTGTGCAGGTGTCTGTGGCATCGGCACTAGGCCAGAGACCCCCATTAGACCCCAGCTAAGCCCCGACTCACCTTAGCTTGTGGTTGTAAGGACAGGCCCATCAGATAGGGACACTGCCCCTGTAGTACCATAGGTAGAGGGACAAAGCCAGGACGAGGCTGTATCCTGGCCATAGGTGATCTGGGACCAGATCACCCATCTGCTACAAAGACATTGTACATGGTGGTACAGTCCGTGCGGGACCCACCCAACGTAGTGGCGGAGGCGTTGCGGTTCATCCTTCGGATCCGTCGATTCCATCCTACAGCTGAAGCGCGCCCGGGTGTGGTTGCACCCGGCAGGTACCCCACCTCATCAAGTGCACCAACCATACACGGGCTAGTGGGGGAGCGCTGTCACACACGTGGGAGGGTGAGTGACTCTGTAGACACTAGGGTGGTTGAGTGCCCTGGGGCACCTTAGTACTTGGGGGTAACCCCACGAAGGTGAGGACACGGTGCAAGGGGGAAGCATGGTGAAGGGGTATGGCCCTGCAAGGCTTGTATGTTTTGTAGAGTGATTACTATTCTGTACAATAAAACTGTTATACTTACACAAGTGTGTTTTGTTGCATGGGGTTCCTGTAACGGGGTAATGCCACATAATAGAATTCCGTTCTAGGTGGAGGCGCTATCGATCATCGACTCAGGTATACCCCAGGTTCCCAGCAGCAGAGGCTCAGGTTTCCTGTGAGCCACAGATATTGCACCGCAACACACACACCGTAGCCCCACATCTCCCAGGGGGTGGAGGAAAGTGTGCTACATTCGCTAAACACCATTTTGTAACTATGCACTTGATCAGGTCATCATTCCATTACCAATTCCAAAGAATATTTATTAGATTATCAAATAATTCTTAAATGTAATCATCTACTGTGACAGATTCATAATTGCTCAAATTTTCATGAAAATTTAGATTTTTCTGCAAGATATGATGAAAAATACAATGAGCCCCGTTTGTTCTGAACACAGTGAATATATTTATATATATATAGCATTAGATAGATATGTGCTGACGACAATGAAATACTCATCTATTACATATACACACAGCTGTTGCTCCTCCCTCCGGTGAGTGAAAGGTGTCACGTTTTGTAACACGCACCCTCCTTTCCGTGTCTTCCACAAGCAATTGGCAGTGCATATCTCCCCGGCAGAGGAGGGGTTATGGGAAGTGTTGTGACGCGATAGGTCCAGCCCATTGCCTGTGTGTTCAAAGAGCAGTGTGAGCCTTGCACACAGAGAGGGAGAGAGAGCTACAGACTGACAGGCAGCATGTGGTTCTACATCGCAGCCGGGGTCGTCCTGTCCCTCATCATCCTTAAGAAGTGGTTGGGAGGCAGAGCGCCGAACCCCTTTGCAGTGGACACTAGGGGACCCCCCAAACCGCTGGTTACCGATAAAGCTTTGCGCAGGAAGGTGATTAAGAAAGGTAATGAGACTGTGCAGCTACTGTCAGGCTTAGGGTTCTATCTGAAGTTCCACAAGGGGTTAATAAGAGGCGCAGCAATGGCTATCACAACATACGCCCCAAGTCAGACAGGCTACAGAACTCTCCATGTTTGCAATGAATAGTTGGGAAGATACGTAGGGGGACAGGGATAGAGGGGAAGTCAAATGACAGTGATAGAGGAAAGGGACAGTGAGAAAAGGCAGGACAGATGGGACAATGATAGTCACATGACAGTAGGACAGAGGATATACAGTACTGCATTGTGGGGGTTTCATCTGAGTGCATTCCTGGTTTCGTTGGCACAGAGATGGTTACTCAGGCAGTGAAGTTGGTAGAGCTGTGAGCGGCAATGTTTTTGGCAAATTAATACACCCAATATGTTTTCATTATTCGTTTGAATACAACATTTTGCATATAACTGAGTAAGTGGCGTTATTCATGTAATTAGCACTGCCCATATAATGCCAAAGCGATAAGTAATTGAATTGACCTTAATGCAGTGTATATATAAATGTAGCCAATGTTATAGCGCCTATTAACACAAGTGTTTACAGAGCACCAGTGAAAACAATGGTAATGCATGCACTAACTCCTTAATGCATGCAATATTTACAGCATTACTCCGCATTAATGGGGTTAATAACACTCCTACATCTGTGTGTGTGTGTGTGTATGTATATATATATTTGAAAAATGAATTCTTTATTGTATTTTACATTAAAAAATATATATATATATATATATATATATATATCTATCTTTTTAATGTAACATACAATAAAGAATTCATTTTTCAAATAATGAATTTTGCCATCTCCCTCCCTCTCTCCCCTCGCAGTCTTCTCCCCAGACAAGGTCCCACGGAATCTGGATGCAATCGTAATAGGCAGTGGTATTGGGGGTCAGGGAGTGGCCGCTCTTCTTGCGAAGGCCGGAAAACGGGTGCTAGTGCTGGAGCAGCTGGGCAAACTGGGGGGCTGCTGTCACACCTTCAATGAGAAGGGCTACGAGTTTGATGTGGGTGAGTAGCAGTGCAGGCGGGGAGGGTTGGGCTGTTAGGGCAGTAAGAGGGGTGGGTGCATGGAGCTGCGCACCGGAGGAGGGAGCAGGAGGAAAATAATTGGGATATAAGATAGCCCCGTTAGTAGGGGATAAGTTGTGGCACTGCAGGTGTTGGGTGACCGCTCTCATGCTTCTTAGGGATTCATTACATTGGGCAGTTGAACGAGCTGTCCCCACTGCGCGTCATGATTGATCAGCTGACGGATGGACAGCTGCAGTGGGCACTGATGGATGACCCATTCGACGTGGTGCTTCTGGGGGACCCTGGGAATGGGCGAAGATACAACATGCGCACTGGGCACCGGCAGTACACAGACGAGCTGAAGAAGGCTTTCCCTGGGGAGGAGGGAGCCATTGACCGCTTTATGCACCTGGTCAAGGTGAGTCTGCTGTATGTACAGTAACACAGGATCTGTGTCACTGTCATCCTGCAGTGGGAGGTACATTGTCCATGTCCCTTCTGTTTGTCACTGTGTCATCCTGTAGTGGGAGGGACAGGCTCCACGTCCCATAGGTCCCTTCTGACTGTGTCACCCTGCACCCGGGCAGAGTGCACTAATTAAAGCCTCTCCATGCAGAAAGTCTCCGGACGGATTCAGGACATGGTCATGCTGAAGATGATACCCCTGGCCCTTGCCCGCTTCCTGTGCCGCTCCGGCCTGGTGCATTGGTTCTCCCCATTCTTCAGCTATGCGTCCCGCAGCGTGGCTGAGGTCATCAATGGCCTGACGGAGAACCAAGAGTTGCGCACCGTGCTGAGTTACATCTTCGGAACATACGGTACAATGGGGACACATGGGCATACCTGCACATACTGTTCTTCCGTA
Source organism: Ascaphus truei (assembly GCF_040206685.1). NCBI lineage: Eukaryota > Metazoa > Chordata > Amphibia > Anura > Ascaphidae > Ascaphus > Ascaphus truei. Next base: position 233,778,335 of record NC_134487.1, on the reverse strand, counting down.
CGGCTTATATACTGCAAACCAGAGGCTTTAAACAAGAGGCCGAGTTAGATGTACTTCATTCCAGAGCCTCCTAACGTATGTAACCCCTTTGGCAGTGGTTTGGTTAATGCTACTCATGCTCTTATGTATTGTACATTTTCTGTTCCTGTGGGACAGAGGCAAAGGGAGAACATGCAGATTAACCACACTTTTATAGCACAACAATCAAAGGAAAGGTGGGCGTAATGAGTATGAAGTTGGTACAAGTATAGATATACATACTCGAACATGAGTCGGTGGTACAGGGTGGTCTATTACTTTGTGATAATAGACCAGGACTGCTACATGCACAGCAAAACCGTAGCAGTATTCAGCTTGACTGCATAGCACAAGCCTACTAAAGTTGTGTGTGTGCATTGGAGTGAAATAAAGATGGTAAATGAAGCATAATGATATATGCGTGGTTTACAGGAATGGGGGTGAGGTTAGGTGGAGTTATAAAACTGCCAGGCTGCATTATTCAACTACACATGATGAGATTGCTCTGCAGGATCCCAGAGGGGAGGTGACGACAGAGAGAGGAAGGGGAGTTATATAAGACCCCGCAGGGCCATATAATTTACTGCTGGCCCCTCCAGCAGTCGAAGGGTTACTTAATGGTGGAAGGTCTGTGATAAGGGCAGATAATAAAGCTAAGAGAAAGCAGGTGCCCAGAGCCCATGTAACCAGGTCTGTGTCCTGTCTCTCTGCAGGTGTGTTCCCGGAGAAGGCCAGCTTCGCTCTGCACTCTGTGCTAATAGAACACTACATGCGAGGGGCCTGGTACCCCAAAGGAGGCGCCAGTGAAATCACCTACCACCTGGTGCCCGTGATCGAGAGGGCAGGGGGTGCCGTGATGGCAAAAGCCACAGTGGAAAAGATTCTGATTAATGGGGAGAGGAGAGCATGCGGTGAGGACAGCTGAGAGGCACCTAACTATCATAAGGACACGTACCTCTCACCCTCCTCCTGATACACAGACATCAGTGAGCCACCACTCCGGGTTTAACCCGGAGATTACGGGTTTTGACCACGTATCTCCGAGCTCCAGGTTTACCCAGTAAACCTTCTGGGTGGCGGCATGTGGGTGTGTTCGGCGTGGCAACGGTATTTCCCGGCGGCCTCGGAGTCCTCCCGGCATCTTCCCCTGTTATAACTCCGTTCAATATGGCCGCACGGCGTCAAATGGTGCTGCGTTGCCAGGGCAACGGGGAAGCTACGTGACATCACAGCATCACGTGACACCGGTTACCATGACACCAGACTCTACGTGATGCCTCGGCCCCACAAGGCTTTTCATTGTCATGGCAACTTGACGCTGCGTGATGCCATGATGCCACTTAGCGTCCCGTTGTCATGGCAATGGGGCGCCATGTGACGCCACGCAGCCATATTGACAGGTTGGAGCGGAAGATGCCGGATGATGTTGGAACAGTGCTAGAAGATGCCATTGAGACGCCGCCGAAGAAGGTAAGCGCCGGGTTGACCTTCAGTAGAAGGTGGCAACCCTGCTCTGCCCTCCTAATACACAGACATCAGTGACACGTACCTCTCACCCCCTCTTAATACATAAGACATCAGGGATACATACATCTCACACCCTCCTAATACACAGACATCAGGGATACATACATCTCACACCCTCTTAAAACACAGACATCAGTGACACTTACCTCTCACCCCCTCCTAATACACAGACATTAGGGACACGTACCTCTCACACTCTCCTGATACACAGAGACGAGGGACACATACCTCTCACCTCCTAATACACAGACATCAGCAGGGCCGCCGACAGGGGGGGAACGGAGGTAGAGGTGTCCCGGGCCCAGTGGCAGACCGGGGTCCGGCGGCGCAACTTGGGCCCGATCTCTCTCTGGCCAGGCCCGGCTGCTGGTCTTCTCCTGGCTGGGCCACGGCTCTCTCTCAGATGCAGGCCTCTATCACTGTCCCACGCCAACGGGCCTCTGTGACGTCAGCACAGAGGAAGTAAGCTTGGGCCAGCATCCAGCACGCAACGGCATGGAGGGTGACCCGGCGCACGCCAGCTCGGCGTGGGACAGAGGGATAGAGGCCTGCAGTGAATGAGAGCCGGGGCCCGGCCGCGAGATGACTGGCAGCCAGGCATGGCCAGAGGTCAGCCCCAACTTGCCGTGCCGGCCTGACGGGCCTCCCACACACCATCCACAAGGTAAGTCTGTTTTTTTAAATATGTATTGGGGGAGTGGGGGTCTTGGTTATATGTATTGGGGTAGTGGGGGTCTTGGTTATATGTATTGGGGTAGTGGGGGTCTTGTTTTTATGAATGGGGGCGTGGGGGGTCTTTTTAATATGTATTGGTGGATGGGGGTGTCTTTTCTAAAATGTATTGGGGAAGTGGGGGGCTTTTTAATATGTATTGGGGGAGTGGGGTTATATGTATTTTGTGGGGGGGGTTGAGTGAGAGGGGGAGAGGAAGGGAGTGACTGAGTGAGGAAAAGAGGGAGTAAGAATGAGACGCAGGGGAGATAAATACTTGCAAGGCGAGATGGGGTGTGATTGAGGAAGAGGGAGGGAGACAGAGGAGGGGAAATACATAGGAAGAGTGTGGGAAATAGAGGGAACTTGTGAGGTGTGAAATGGGGGGCTCGCAATACCGCACCGGGGGGGGGGGGGGGGGGCGGACATAACTCTAGTCCTGGGCCCCAGGAAATCTGTCTGCGGCCCTGGACATCAGGAACATGTACCTCTCACCTTCTCCTAATACACTGACACGAGGGACATGTACCTCTCACCCCATCCTAATACACAGATATCAGGGACACGTACCTCTTACACTCTCCAAATACACAGACATCAGAGACATACATCAATACAGAAGCATCAGGGAGACGTTCCACTCGCCTACTATCACACCACGAACACCTCTCCATTTGTTGTATTATGTTTGCTCTGTTGCTGTTATTAGTCTACAAGCCGATTTTTACCCCTGGTATTTTTGACAGGGGTTGTTGTGAGGGGCAAAGGCCAGGACCCTGTGAATATCTTGGCCCCCATTGTGATTTCTGACGCTGGAATTTTCAACACATACGAGAACCTCCTACCTCCTGAAATGACATCGCTGCCAGGTAAGACAGGGGGGCGTGCATCGGAGGATGAAAGAAGGGGATATTGCAGTGAGCTGATTTAAGCATGAAACACAGAGACTGCAGGATGAAAGTCCTGGGTGGAGAGGAGGAGTATTCAGTAAAGGAAGAGCAACAGAGCTGTATTCACACTATCTTTCTCTCTTTCACTTTATCACCCTCTCTTCCCCTGCACTCTCACAATGCTCCCCCCTCCTTTTTTTCCCCTTTCTCTCCCTGCTCCCCCGCCCTCTCTCCTCTCTCTCATTTTTACTCTCTGTTCTCCCACCCTTTTCATCTCCCTCCACCCCACCTCCCCTCCCCCATCTTTGCAGAGATACAGTCTCGGCTGAGCATGGTGCAGCATGGCATGGGCGGTTTGAGCCTCTTCATCGGCATTAAAGGCACGAAGGAAGAGTTGGGTCTCCCGGCTTCCAATTATATACACATCCCAGACACTGACCTGGAGAAACTGTAAGTAGCATCATCACCCATCACAGTGCCAGAGCCTGGCTGGCAGGTAGCAGTGGTCTAGGACATTTGATCGCTGCTGTTTTGCCGTGACCAAGATGCCGCGGCTGTTTAGTCGCCACTTAACTTTGCCTCACTGACATCTGCCATTTCGCTGCCAAGGTAAGCCCTTAACCTTACCTCTTACCCTAAAACCGCCTAATCTTTACCCCTAATACTAATACTACCTCTTAGCCTAAAACCTCTTACCCTAAATCCACTCACCCTAAAAACCTAACCCCTTACCCTAAACCCCCTACCCTAACCGCTAAAACCCCTTAGGTTAACTTACCTTATTGGAGAAATGGTCAGCGGCGGAGTCTCAAGCGGTGGAGCAGCTGCGGCAAAGAGTCCCTTTGTGGCCAAATTCCGGCACTGACGTGGTTGCGGCAAAGCAACCATGACCAAATCTCCGATTCAGGGTAGCAGGGCATCTGATGCACCCTGGCACACAGCTACATGCAGGAGAACATGAAGTTGCTCATTTGCATGTCACTACCCAGAATCCTTGTCTGCAGCTTAACCATTGTATGACGGTTGACACTGGGGGGAATGAAGCAGAATTGGGAGACCTGCAGATACACTCACAGGCTCTGTATCTTTGCTAAACTTAAGATAGCTAGCTGAAAACAGCATTTTAGCGAATATTGCAAGACATGCTGCATTCCTAATGGGCTGATGGGCGATTCCAATCCAGCAGTGATGTGATGATGGCTGAGTATTTCTAAAGTGGCTTTATCTCTGGCACAATGTTTTCAGCTAAAGAGCCAGCAGCAGTAGCAGCAGCAGCAGAAACTACTCCTCCACTACACATATTCCTACACTAGCTTTCCATAATTCTCATAACCTCTAGAATGAAATGTAAAACCCAAGCAATGACTTACGAAGATCTCAACAACACTGCCTCCCCTTACATCTCAGCCCTCCACAAATACGTACACTACGATCTGCCCACCACACCCGCCTTTCCTCCCACCTTGTTACCTCCTCTCACTCCCGCCTGAAAGATTTTTCTCCTGCTGCCGCCCTACTCTGGCATTCCCTACCACGCACCATCACTCTCCCCCAGCTTTCAGATGTTTAAAAACTCCCTGAAAGCTCACCTTTTCAAGGAAGTCTACTTGCCATACCTCAAACATCCAATTCCCCTCCCACTTCAAAGCCATTGGGACCAGCTGTGTGGCTGGACCAATCTCCACCCCTACTTAACATTCCCCCTCCCCCCCCCCCCCCAAAAAAACCTTAATGACTTCAGCTGTCAGACTGGGCCATAGTCTAACCTGAGCCACGTCTTATTCTACAATAAGCAGCCACCTTATCTTCTTGTTTCAACATTGTCCCTCATTCCCTCCAGTCTGTAAGGCTATGGCCCCACTGTTCCCTGCTGCATGCGTGCAATCTGCGATCTGTAGGGGAGCTTTGGGATGCGCGAGGGGGTGCGGCCATGACAGGGGGGCGCGACCATGGCGGGGCATATCTTCCCTTCCATTGGCCGTCTGCCGAGCACGTGACCGCGTCGCGGCATGAGAAGATAAAATTCTTGTCTTCCCTGCCAGCGCACGGGTTACAGCGCTTTACGCTTTACGTGCATGCCGCAGCTCGCACACGCAATGGCCACTACGGACCTGACCTTATATCTCACAAGCAGATCCCTCATTACCTCTTTGTATCTGTTTGTGCAGGTTTGTCCTCACCTGTATGTAACTGTTTATGTAATACTAGCTGATATACCCGGAGTTGCCCGTGATGTAATGTTCTGCCTCCCCCATCCTCCCTCTCAACTCCCTCCCCCCCCCCTCTTCACAGCTGTTCAAGCTTCCCCCCCTTCCCTCCTGACTCCCTCCCCCCCCTCTCTCCTGACTCCCTCTCTCCCCCCCATCTCTCCTGACTCCCTCTCTCCCCCGATCTCTCCTGACTCTCTCCCCCACCCTCTCTCCTGACTCCCTCCCCCCCCTATCTCCTGACTAACTCCCCCCCCCCTCTCTCTCCTGACTGAATACCACCCCCCGCCTGTCCGCTGTGCGCCGCCATCTTACCGGGGGCAGCTGCAGGAGGAAGGGGGTCCTTCCGGAGGCTGCCTGCCCACTGCCTGTCCCCCCGCCGGGGAGGGAGGGAAGTGAGCATTGGCGGCTGGGGCAGGAGGGCCGCGCCGCGCTTCCCCTCCGTCCGGGAGCCGGTGGGGGAGAGGGAGAGGGGGAGAGAGAGAGAGAGTTGGGTGACGTCATAGAGCCACCAATCTGATTGGCCAGAGGCTGAGGACCAATCAGATTCACCGCAGCTAGTACCAACCTTTCGATTTTATATATTAAGATACATAAATCTTACATAGTTACATAGTTACACAGTAGATGAGGTTGAAAAAAGACGTACGTCCATCAAGTTCAACCTATGCTAAATTTAGACAACAGATACTTTATCCTATATCTATACTTATTGATCCAGAGGAAGGCAAAAAAAAACCCCATTAAGGGGAAAAATTAATTCCTTCCTGACTCCAAGAATTGGCAATCGGATTAATCCCTGGATCAACATCCTTCCCATGTATACTTATTTGGTATATCCCTGTATACCTTTCCCATCTAAAAAGATGTCCAACCTTTTTTTGAACAAATCTATTGTATCTGCCATCACAGTCTCTATGGGTAATGAATTCAACATTTTAACTGCCCTTACTGTAAAGAACCCTTTCCTTTGTTGCTGGTGAAATTTCCTTTCCTCCAACCTTAAGGGATGGTCCTGAGTCCTTTGTACTGCCCGTGGGATGAATAGTTCTTTTGAAAGCTCCATTTATTGTCCCTGAATATATTTGTATATAGTTATCATATCCCCTCTTAGACGCCTCTTTTCTAATGTAAATAAATCTAATTTAGCTAGCCTCTCCTCATAAGTTAGAATGTCCATCCCCTTTATTAATTTGATGGCTCTTCTCTGCATTCTAGTTCCATAATGTCTTTTCTTAGGATTGGTGCCCAAAATTGTACTCCATATTCAAGGTGTGGTCTTACTAATGCTTTGTAAAGGGGCATAATTATCTTTATTTCCCTTCCATCCATTGCCCGTTTGATGCAAGATAAGATCTTGTTTGCCTTTGCAGCTACTGCATGACATTGGGCACTATTGCTAAGCCTGCTGTCTACAAGCACTCCTAAATCCTTCTCCATCAAGGATTCCCCCAATATATCTCCATTTAATTTGTAAGTTGCCTTTTTATTCTTGCATCCCAAATGCATAACCTTACATTTATCTGTATTAAACCTCATCTGCCATTTACCTGCCCACGTTTCCAGTCTCTCCAAGTCCTTCTGAAGAGAAATTACATCCTGCTCTGATTCTATTACCTTACACAATTTAGTATCCCATTCACGACTTTAGCCCAACCTGAAAAAGTTCCATTTATGACAACCCTCTGTTGTCTGTCCTTTAACCATTTTTCAATCCAGGTGCATATATTATTACTGAGTCCAATTTTCTTTATTTTGCTCACCAACCTCTTGTGTGAAAAGGGATGGCCCCGAGTCCTTTGTACTGCCCGTGGGATGAACAGTTCTTTTGAAAGCTCCTTGTATTGTCCCTGAATATATTTGTATATAGTTATCATATCCCCTCTTAGACGCCTCTTTTCTAATGTAAATAAATCTAATTTAGCTAGCCTCTCCTCATAAGTTAGAATGTCCATCCCCTTTATTAATTTGGTGGCTCTTCTCTGCACTCTCTCTAGTTCCATAATGTCTTTTCTTAGGATTGGTGCCCAAAATTGTACTCCATATTCAAGGTGTGGTCTTACTAATGCTTTATAAGGGGGCATAATTATGTTTACTTCCCTTCCATCCATTGCCCGTTTGATACAAGATAAGATCTTGTTTGCCTTTGCAGCTACTGCATGACATTGGGCACTATTGCTAAGCTTGCTGTCTACAAGCACTCCTAAATCCTTCTCCATCAAGGATTCCCCCAATATATCTCCATTTAATTTGTAAGTCTCCTTTTTATTCTTGCATCCCAAATGCATAACTTTACATTTATCTGTATTAAACCTCATCTGCCATTTACCTGCCCACGTTTCCAGACTCTCCAAGTCCTTCTGAAGAGAAATTACATCCTGCTCTGATTCTATTACCTTACACAATTTAGTATCATCAGCAAAGATGGAGACTTTGCTCTCGATCCCAACCTCAAGATCATTAATAAACAAGTTAAAAAGCAGGGGTCCCAGTACCGATCCCTGAGGTACTCCACTCACGACTTTAGCCTAACCTGAGAAAGTTCCATTTATGACAACCCTCTGTTGTCTGTCCTTTAACCAGTATTCAATCCAGGTGCATATATTATTACTGAGTCCAATTTTCTTTATTTTGTACACCAACCTCTTGTGTGAAACCGTATCAAAAGCCTTTGCAAAATCTAAGTAGACCACATTAACTGCATTACCCTGGTCTAAATTCCTACTTACCTCCTCAAAGAAACTAATAAGGTTAGTTTGGCAAGATCTATCCTTCATAAATCCATGCTGACTATTACTAATAATTTTGTTTTCCATTAGGTATTCCTGAATATTATCCCGTATTAAACCTTCAAGTAGTTTCCCTACTATTGAAGTCAGGCTTACAGGTCTGTAATTTCCCAGTTGTGATCTACTGTAGCTCCCCTTTTAAATATAGGCACCACATCTGCTTTACGCCAATCTTGTGGTACTGAGCCTGTGGAAATGGAGTCCTTGAATATTAAATATAATGGTTTTGCTATTACTGTGCTTAACTCCTTGAGAACTCTTGGATGTATGCCATCGGGGCCAGGTGCCTTATTTAGTTTAATTTTTTCAAGTCGCTTATGAACTTCTTCCTCAGTTAACCAATTGTTCATTAATATGGAGGTTGTGGCTTCCTCCTGCGGCACTACTATTGAACTTGATTCTTCCCTGGTAAACACAGAGGCAAAGAATTTGTTTAATACCTCAGCTTTTTCCTTATCTCCAATAATCTGCCTACCCATCTCACACTGAAAGGGCCCTATATTTTCTTTTCTCCTTTTTTGTTATTAAGGTACTTAAAGAACTTTTTTGGGTTGACCTTACTTTCTATTGCAATCCTTTTTTCATTATCCCTTTTTGCTAATTTGATTGCCCTTTTGCAATTTTTGTTACATTCATTATAATTCTGATACGATGTCTCTGTCCCTTCTGACTTAAAGAATCTAAACGCCTTCCTCTTCTGGTCCATTTCCTCCCCTACCTGTTTATTTAGCCACATTGGTTTTGACTTATTTCTTTTATACTTATTACCCAAGGGTATACATTGATAAGTGTGCTTTTCTAACAATGTTTTAAAGACTGCCCATTTATCTTCTACATTTTTCCCTGCAAAAACATCATCCCATTGTATTACTACTAGATTAGACCTCAGTTTATTAAAATCTGCCTTTCTAAAGTTTAAGGTCTTTGTTGAACCCAAGAAATCTATTTTTTGATAATTTATTTCAAATGAGACCATGTTATGATCACTGTTACCTAAATGTTCCAGGACTTGAATATTTGTTATTACTTCTACATTGTTTGATATGACCAAAAACAGAAATGCCCCTCTCCTGGTTGGTTCCTCAATCATTTGGGACATATAATTGTCTTTAAGCACCCCAAAAACCTGTTTCCTTTTGTTATAACGCTAATCTCATTGCCCCAGTCTATGTCTGGATAATTAAAATCCCCCATTATGCAAACATGACCCAGTTTTGATGCCTTCTCCATTTGCAAAAGTATTTTAGCTTCCTCAATCTCACAGATATTTGGTGGTTTATAGCATATTCCCACAAACATTTTCTTAAAACTTTTACCTCCACTGCTAATTTCTATCCACAAAGTCTCTACATTTTCATCATTCCCTTCATAGACATCATCCCTTATAATAGGTTTTAGATCCGGTTTAACATATAAACATACTCCACCTCCCTTTCTATTTGTTCGATCCTTCCGAAAAAGAGAATAACCCTCTAAATTAACTGTCCAGTCATGAGTTTCATCCCACCATGTTTCAGTAATGCCTATGATATCATACTGCTCCCTTGCAGCTATTAATTCAAGCTCCCCCATTTTATCTGTCAGGCTTCTTGCATTAGCAAGCATGCATTTCAGGTTTTTTTCAGCCTGTACTATTATCTTATCTGCTCCTTCCTTTCTGCGCCCACTTTGTTTAGTCTTTAGAAGTTTTCTAGTATTATCAGTATTTACTATGGATGTCTCACTGCTTGTCAAACTTGCACTTGCCCTCATTCTACCTCCATACCACCTTGTATCCTCATCTATTCCATTTAGTTCATTATCTGTTTCATTCCCCTCCCCCCTCCATCCTAGTTTAAAATCTCCAACCAATTTAGCATTCTCCCCCCTAGCACAGAAGATCCCTCTTCATTGAGGTGCAATCCGTCCCTAGAATATAGATGGCACTTCTCAGAAAAGGAGTCCCAGTGCTCTAAAAACCCAAACCCCTCCTTCCTGCACCACTTTCTTAGCCATGCATTAACCTCCCTGATTTCTGACTGTCTCCCTGCGGTAGCGCATGGCACTGGTTGTATTTCAGAAAATACTACCTTGGAGGTCCTTGCCTTTTAGCTTTTGGCCTAGATCCCTGTAATCATTTTTTAGGACCCTCCATCTTTATCTAACTTTGTCATTGGTGCCAACGTGTACCAAGACCGCCGGGTCAATCCCAGCCCTCCCCAACAATCTGTCTACCCGATCCGCAATGTGCCGAACCCGAGCACCCGGGAGACAATAAACTGTTCGGTTCATGTGGTCCCGGCAACAGATTGCCCTGTCTACCTTCCTAATAATGAGTCCCCTACCACCACAATCTTTCTTTGTATCTGAGCATCCTGAGTCCCCACTGTGCTGGAGGAACTATTCCCCTGGCTGCTAGAGGAATTAGTCTCCCCCAGCCTTGCCATTTCTGCCCCAACATTCCCAATATCTTCACTCAACATGGCAAATCTATTGGGATGTGTCAGCTCAGAAACGACATGCCTCTCCTTATTGCCCCTGCTTCCCCTTCTAACTGTCACCCAGCTACCTACCTGCTCCTCACTAACAGCAACCAAGCTACCTACCTGCTCCTCACTAACAGCACCACCATCTGCACCACTAGTCGTAGCAAGGGCCTGCTCAGTGAGCTCTAATTCCCTTTCAAGATTGCCAATGTCCCACAATATTGCAAGTTGCCTCTTCAGATCAGCAATCTCTGACTCTAGAGAGACCACCTGCTCACACCTCTCACAGCGGTATGCTCCTTGGAACAGCTGCTCCAAGTGCACATACATGTGGCAAGATGTGCATTGAGTGGCATTTTCAATCCTGCTCATTCTAGCAACTATGAAGTTTAGAAGTACTAACAGTAAACTGTACTTCAATAAACTATACCTTGTTTAACTGCTTCTGGTTCTAACTGCACACACTTTAACCAACCAGCACTTCAAATCAACCACACAGATCAGTCAGTACACGCAAGCTCAGGATTCGTTAGAAGCCTCTGTTTAAATAGGGACACCCACCAGGTGTGTTAGGTTATCAATTAACTAACCCCACCCACTGCAGGTGTGTTAGGCCAGCCAATTAACCAACCACACCCACTCTGCCTCAGGCAGGAGAAAGGGAAAAAAAAGTTACAGGCTTCAAATTACAACACACTTTAAAAATAGATTAACCCACTGCACACTCCCCAAAAACAGCCACCCCTGCTAGTATAACCAGTACTTCCCTTTCCTTCTGGTTCTAACTGCACACACTTTAACCAACCAGCACTTCAAATCAATCACACAGATCAGTCAGTACACAAATCTGTACCGCACTATGGAATATGTTGGCGCTTAATATAGAAACAATAATAATAATTGATCTTCCATTTTAGAAACCACTGTTTTTCTTATATCAGGGGTGGAAGGGCAAAGAGAGGCATGTGTGAAAAAATTTTGGGGTCCTGTATCTTCTCTCTGACTGGAGACCCTCATTTGTTTTGCAGAAACAAACGCTTTTTTGATGGTTCTCGGGACGAAGCCCCGAATAAAATTCCAATGTTATACATCTCCTCACCATCTGCTAAAGACCCCACTCACGAGGAGCGCTGCCCAGGTAACTAATATGAGAGTCTATCGCTTCCCCTCCCCATGAAGACTCTAACCCCCCATCTATTAACATATACATTAGACTCCAGCGACAAGGAGGAGCACCACCCCGGTAACTAATATGAGACCCTCCCTATTCCACATATACATTAGATCCCAGCAATGAGGAGCGCTTCCCGAGACCCCACCCAACCTACTGTATTTACAGTACATTACACATTTCCAGAATACATCTGCTAGCTATTAACGGGTGATTAAAATGGCCACTGCCATTTACTCATGAAAAGAAAATATATGTCAACTTCCAAGGACTGAAATCAGTGAGATTTTTAATTAAAATTTTTAGCATTTTAATGTTAAAATTTATCAGTGAGACACTGTTAAAGTCTACGAGACTTCAGTGCTAAAACACAGTGAAACTGACTCCAAATTGGTGAGACACCGAGAAAATCGGTGCGAGTTGACAGATCTAAGAACTTGCAAGGGGGACCTCTGAAAGGGAGATGAAAAACATGTGAAAATAACATATAATTATTGCGGCGTCCCTGAATCTGGAGACGAAAGTGGGGTTCTCCTCTTCTGTTTGTTTATGTACCAGATCAAGGAACCCAATCTCCCCTGAAAAACGAGCTGTCAAAGGCCATGAAGAAGCCACTACGATGTCATGGGAACCCTGGAGAACCAGATCCCATGACATAGTGGTTACGTTATAGGGCACCCAAAGTGTTAACACTCCTAATTTCTGACTTGTTGCACAAACATGTTAATGGCACCATCATGTTCGCTCTCTACCCACAATCCACAGGGAAGTCAACGCTGACTGCACTCAGCTTTGCTCGCTATGAGTGGTTCAAAGAGTGGAAGGACCAGAAGGTGCAGAAGCGTGGAGTGGATTACGAGAGTGTGAAAAACGAGTTCGCAGAGGCCATGCTGGAGACCACCATACAGATCTTCCCCCAGATCAGGGACAAGGTAAAAGGAGGTAGAGGGGCAAGAGAAGGAGAGGGTGGCAGGGACAGGGGGACGAGGAGAGGACCAGAGAGAGGGAGACCATAATTCATGTAGCCCTCTTTCCCCCTTACAAAAGAGACTACCGGTAATGCCGTTACCTGTTGGCTCACAGAAGGCCAGAGCCTCCGCCACTGGGAGCCTGGGGTGATCGGATATCCACTTTGGTGCAGCGCCTCCACCTGTAAGGGTTCCTGACGCAGCAGGATAAGCCCCTCCCAGGAACAATTACCATTAATACACACACGTCTGTATATATAATTCCAACCTGTACTGTACACCATCAATAGAACCTTGTACCAGACAGTATAACAACCCCCCCTCCCCTCCAACTCAGTACCTCTAATGAGTGTCCCCAAAGTACATTAGGTGCTCGGCACCAATACCCTGGTATCCTTTTCCCCAATGTCCGGACCACCCAAAAGTGTAGGGAGTAGCACTACCCCGTGAGTTGGTGGTGCACTTTGTGAGGTACCTGCCGAGTACTCCAGTACTCGGTGCGGCCGACTTAGCGATGGGGATCCACTGATCCAGCGATGTCGTCGTCCGTGATGGCGTCCGCCTCTGCGTTGGGTGGTCTCCGGTAGGAGGGTCCCACCTTTAAGAGTCTTTATACGTAGGTGGTCTGATCCCAGACCACAGGCCGCGAATCACTGTGTGGCGTCTTTACTGTGTCCCTGACACTAAACAGTAAGAAGGGGGAAGTGTCCCTATCTAAGGGGCCTTCCCTGAAGCAACCACAAACTACACTTGAGCCGGGCCTATCAGGGTCCTAAGGGGACAAACTAGACCTAGCCGAAGAGCCACAGGCTCCTGTGACACTACCTACATGTCTGGCTCCTTTCTCCAACTGGCGTGGTACCTCTGAGTGCGCCAAATGTATCTCTCTAACTGCCGAAATTCTAGCAGCCCTATTGGCTGATGTGCGCCACCTGACTAACAGCCCCTGGGGCTGCTGGGAGCTGTAGTTCCCTTGCGGAGCTGTGGGTGTAATGGCCACCGCTTCACTAGCTCCTGTGCATGCAGGAGGTGGAGCAAGATGGCCACCACGCAACTCCTATCCTTATGCGCATGCGTGAACCGTCTGCGCATGTGCACGTATAAACAACATGGCAGCGCCTTACGAAGGGAGCCGCCGGGAGTCTCCGGCGATCCAGTCACCCTCCCTTTCAGCCTGCTATTACCCCCGCAGCTACCGGAGGGAAGCCCAGTGGTGGACCTGGCTACATACAGATCAGGTACAAGGTAAAAAGGGGGAGAGGAGCAGAGAGGAAAGTATGGTGACGGGGAGAGAGGCAGGGACAGAAAGGAGGCCTCACACCTAAGGGACACTTAACTTAACAGTAGAGGGAGCAAGGATATGGAACAAAGGCTGTTAAAGGGGGGAGAGAAAATACTGTGAAGTGAGGAGAAGGGACAGACGGGTGACAGTGGCAAAAAGTGAAGGAGGAGCAAAGGGGACAGAAGGACAGACGCAAGGGACTGTTACAGCAGGAAGGAACACATGGGACCGACAAGGTACAGTGACTACTGTTTGTTTCACACTGTCCCCTGCACTTCTTCTCTCCCCTATAAATCAGTGGAGGCAAAGATACAAAGTCGAATTACAAAGGGTGGGTAGGGGAGTGGGGGAAAAAGCTCTTGCTACTGTCCTGAAAATGGTGCCAGGGGTTAACGGAACTGAAGGGCACAAAATACTTGCAAGGGCAAGCAAAAGAACCCCTTTTAAACAAGCACTCATAAAGTGAAAAAGTGTATTTAAAATAACTAAACCTTTAATAAATGCTAATGGGTAACAGTGAACACAAAACACTTAAAAAACAAATTAAACAGCTAATTCCCAGTCCTTAAACCAAGGCTGGTTAACATGTGAATCTAGGGTATGGTAGTTACCTGGCAAAAGCAGAATGGATGTTTAGCTGATGCCTCAGTGTGGTATGTAGCTGTAGAGATAATTATATGTCTATCACGGACAGAACGAACTGGACATATAAATTCATACCTACACTGACTAAATTGATTCAAAGAGTGTATTTGTGCTAATGTATTAATATACTTAATGTATATGAATCAACCAAAATATATATATATATAAAAGAACCCTAGAGACGGCGCGTAAATATAACATTGATTAAAAAAGCTACTATGTAGCTAGATTGAAGCTGAGAATGAAAATGTGTGGTGTATTGAAAATATCAGCATATCACTTTACACATTATCTGTTTGTAGTCAAATACCTCAGCATATATAGGAGTTCTCACAGAGATAAATCTTAGACTAGTGAGAAACTTCCCACGGACTTCCGTGGAAACAGCACAGTATAATAGGACAGAGTTGTATAAGTAATAATTGATATAAAGTGCAATAATACATATGTCAACAGTGTGCAAGAATATAGTTTGCAGATCAGATCTAAATATTCAGATGTATATATTGTAGCACTAGAAAAAATCTAGGCACCTCCCACCCGGTGTGGTGTATTCATGAACACCACCGGACTTTAAGTTATCCGGGTGAGGAAGAGGTTAAACTAGGTATATCACTGGAGTACTCTATATACCTTCCACCCGGTGTGGTGTATTTGTGAACACCACCGGACCTTTAAATAGCCGGGTAAGGAAGGGGTTAATATAGGGTTATAAGCTAAACCCCATATGTGTATACTAGATCCTCGTAATATATAATGTACTATATACAATTCTAGTCAGTTGTGGTGTATTGGTAAACACCACCAAACATATTGATGACAGGTCTGATGGTGTTATTAGCGCAACCCCCTATGCAAATAGGTATAGTCAGTTATACATGCGGTCGTAGTTACTCTAAGTTGGAGCACAAAGTACACAATATATTCTCAGTGTGTGCCAGGCATGAGTTGCAGGGACTCCACCCGGCGTGGTGTATTAATGAACTCCTATATATGCTGAGGTATTTGACTACAAACAGATAATGTGTAAAGTGATATGCTGATATTTTCAATACACCACACATTTTCATTCTCAGCTTCAATCTAGCTACATAGTAGCTTTTTTAATCAATGTTATATTTACGCGCCGTCTCTAGGGTTCTTTTATATATATATTTTGGTTGATTCATATACATTAAGTATATTAATACATTAGCACAAATACACTCTTTGAATCAATTTAGTCAGTGTAGGTATGAATTTATATGTCCAGTTCGTTCTGTCCGTGATAGACATAATTATCTCTACAGCTACATACCACACTGAGGCATCAGCTAAATATCCATTCTGCTTTTGCCAGGTAACTACCATACCCTAGATTCACATGTTAACCAGCCTTGGTTTAAGGACTGGGAATTAGCTGTTTAATTTGTTTTTTAAGTGTTTTGTGTTCACTGTTACCCATTAGCATTTATTAAAGGTTTAGTTATTTTAAATACACTTTTTCACTTTATGAGTGCTTGTTTAAAAGGGGTTCTTTTGCTTGCCCTTGCAAGTATTTTGTGCCCTTCAGTTCCGTTAACCCCTGGCACCATTTTCAGGACAGTAGCAAGAGCTTTTTCCCCCACTCCCCTACCCACCCTTTGTAATTCTACAACCAGCGGTTACCCCGCATTCTTTGTAGCTCTTAGCACGCCACTACAATATGGCAGGTTTTCTTACGACCATTACTGACTTCTCCAGCTTGCAAAAGGAAGCTAGTGATATGTTTTCATCAGAATCATGCACTAATCCCACCCCAAATGATGACATCAAAAGTTACTTTATTAACTTAGAACGGCTTCGAATAAAACAAGCTAAAATGTGGTGGGAAGTCACCAGCATTGAAAATTACCTTCTGAATAATATTACACCTAGGGGACTGAGGGTGAATGTGGCCCCGTCTGCCCCGCCTTCAGAAGTAGATTTTCTGAAATCCTGGGAGAAAATCTTAACTCAATGTTCTATACAATTAATGGAACTAATCATATCACATGAAAAAGACAAACTAGCAAAAACGACTGAAGAATTAAATAAATGCCTGACTGACGTACCAACATGGAAAGGGAGTGAAGATTTTGATACATTGGAGATTAAACTAAAAAACAATGTATCAAAATTTACAAATGATCTTAAAGCACGGAAACAACGCTAATATTTACGTGACATAACTGACTATACCTATTTGCATAGGGGGTTGCGCTAATAACACCATCAGACCTGTCATCAATATGTTTGGTGGTGTTTACCAATACACCACAACTGACTAGAATTGTATATAGTACATTATATATTACGAGGAATATTAAATACACTTTTTCACTTTATGAGTGCTTGTTTAAAAGGGGTTCTTTTGCTTGCCCTTGCAAGTATTTTGTGCCCTAAAGATACAAAGTCCCATGAAATTCAGGGATCGCCTAGTTGGGTGAGGGGTATGTGACACAAGATCCCCTCTCTGCATGTATCTGTACAGCCCCTCCCTCTACCCACAGATTGAATGCTACACCAGTGGCTCCCCCGTCACAAACCAGCACTACCTCGGTGCCCCACGGGGGCAATTCTATGGGGCAGATCACGACATCACCAGAATGGATCCCGAAACCGCCGCAACCATGAGGGCCGCGACGCCCATAAAGGGGCTGTACCTGACAGGTGAGAGGGAGGAGGGATATCTGGGGAACCCTGGGGTATAGCCTGCACTCCCCTCCCCCCCCCCATCTCGGCACAGGCAGGAAAATCTGTTATTCAACAACAAATAAACTGAGTTTGAGAAAGGGCCCAGGTCAGAGGTTAATACCTGGGTCAAAAATAAAGAAAAGCTGTGGTAGTCTGCCAGATTAGGAGAAATTGTAAGATCTTTCTTTACTTTTCATGTTAGGAAGATTTATGGATATTTATGTTTTAAGAAGAGAAGGGAGATAGATTTGTTCAAATAGTTCACTTATTATTTAAAAAGAAAAGTGGACCCGTTACTTTGTAAATAAAAACAAAATTAACTTGGGTAAAAAAAAAAAAACCCAGTGAAATATATATATAAATAAATATATATATATATTTATTACTGGTGCTTTTATAGGGAAAAGTGTGCAAAGAGAAGTTATTTTATATCAAAGTACAATAAATGATTCCGCTTTAAATAAATAAATGTGCTATACGATGCATCTCCCTGTCTCCCAGTCAGTATCCAGCCCCAATTCTAATCATTACATGATCACTAGATGGAGTTTATTGTTATTGTCTCGCCACCCCACTGCCTCCCACCAAACTTTTTTTTTTTTTTTTTTTTACATGAATGGGAAGCAGGGAGTTCCCGGAGCTGGACTGCATTAATTTAATCTCAGGGAACCGTAGAGAAAGGTAGCACTAGAAAAGCATTCCTATTGGCCCATGTGATGCGGAAGATTTAAACCACCATTTTGTTTCTTGTGGAACGAGTCTGTACTGACGCTAACTTTGGTGGTATGTCTCGGGACCAGGGACTCGCCAGAGCTTGAAATAGTGTGTTTCAGTTCCTGAAACATCCAGCTTCTCACCCATGTAAAAAAAAAAAAAAAAGATCGTTCTTCTACTCTCCCACCCCAAAATAAACATATATCGTCATCTTAAGCCCTTGTAGATCCACTGCTAGATGAATGCCTTCCAAATGATCTTCTAGGTACTACGGTTGAAAGCATCGGTTCTCCACGTTGCACCAACACATTTTCTGATTTCATCCTCCCATCTTATCTTTCGTCATTGTGTTGGTATTTTGACATCTCTTGGAATGTAGTCAAGTGCCATCTTTGTCCAATGATGGTCTATTTCTTCTTGCGATATGTCAGGCCCACTGTCATTTTCATTTCTTTACCCTTATGATGATGTCACAGACTTTAGTTTGATTTCAAACCCATTCATTGTTTTTCCTGTTTCTTCGGGTAATACCCAGAATATTCTCTCCCATACTTCTTTGAGTTGTCTCAGCTTCTGAATTGCCTTCTCTTATAGGGTCCAAGTTTCACATCCATACGTGTGCATAGGCAGAATACACTGGTAAAACACTTTCCTTGTGAGGGACAATGGAAAGTTCCCTTGTAAGTGTAGCGGTGTACCCCCTGGCTACTATTCTACCCAATGGGCTGGCAGTGAACCCTGGTATTTACAGGATTGCCAGTAGTTGGTATGGGGTTTTCCCCTTCACCTTTGATAATGCACTTGAGTGACAGCAGGGGGTGGTACATCCCGTTGTAGCTGGGACTGTACTTAAGGGCAGGACCCCCCTAAATTTGGAGGTTGTTCCTTCCCCCTGTGAAAGGAAGGTCACTCGTCTGGGAGCCTGAGATTGGGGCCTACCCATTTGCTCTTCCCTGCCGGGAGGAGTGAGTGTAATTATACCTCTGCCTCTGCTAGGGAGGTGGGGAAGAGCTAGGACGGCTGTGGGTGCCCTTGGCCTGTAGTGACTGTCCAGGGACCATCTCCAGTGATAGCTGTGAGCCAAGAGACTGTATCCGGCAGACAACTGCTTAGTAGCTGTGTGTTACTGCAAGACTGTAGTAATAAACCATTCCTGTTTTCAATATACCTCCAGCCTGGTGTGTGATCTAACTGGGGGGGGGGGGGGGGGGAGAACAAGTTCTTCCGTGGGAGATCGCCTCCATATTCCTGGAGCCTACGGCAGATGGAGGCGCTGCACTAAGTATTATGTGGGGTATGGACCCCAGGAGCCTGTTCCTGTGTCCCAAAGTCATTGTGTATGACTCAGCTCTCTTGTTACCAGCAGGTATGCACCACACACACCCTGTAATGGCCCCTATCTGCGATTTGGGTGGGGGGAGGGGTACACCATTACATTAGGTTGTCTTGTTTCTTCCAAATGCGCTCCATTCCATCGTCATTCTCCTATTGATTTAATTCAAAAAAGATTCCCATTCATTGTTTCTTGCTAGTCAACTTAGACATAGTCTTCGACTTCTTGTTCTATTCCATTTATTTTGATCTTTGTAGAGTTTACACATTTGTTGAACATCACTTTGGTCTTCCTGAGATTAATATGGAGGTCCACATTCTTACTTTCTTTTGCAAGTTCTGATTTGTTGCTGGAGATCAGTGTCAACTGCAAATTGTAAGTGACCAGTATTTACCATTGATTTTTATTCAATTTTCTTCTCAATTTAATGTCTTGAACAATTCTTGAAGTATTGCTGTGTAAAACTTTGTTGACATGGTGCCTCCTTGTCGCTCTGCTTTGCTGATCCTTATCTGGCTTGTATCTTCATGTAATCTTATGGTTGATATGACATTTTCGTAAATGTTTCTTATAATATCAAAGTACAATTCTTTAACACTTTGTCTTCGTAATGCCTTTAAAACCACTGGGGTTTAGACAGAATCAAATGCTTTTTCGTAATCTACAATTCATAAAATGAGTGGTAGATCATATTCATTGCTTAAGGAAATCACTTCTTGTACAACTTGGAAGTGGTCCATTGTGTTCTATCCACTACAAAATCCTGTTTGTTCTCCAGACTGGGCAAAGTGCAGGGTCTGCTGCAGCAGATTTGTGAGTATCTTGTAAATTATTAGAAGTACACCATCTGTAGTTCTTGTGTTTTCTTTGTCTCCTTTCCTTGTGGATGAGGATAACTGTGGTGTTGCTCAATTGTTCTGGATTTTCCTGTTCTTTGAGCTGCATGTAAGGATTTTATCTGCTTCTTTCCATTTTTCAGTTGTAGTTTCATCTTCCCCGAGGGCCTTCTCATTCTTCATAGATTTTATTGCTTTTGCCACTTCTTCTAGGAGGATTCATGTTACATCATTGGTGGTTTCTTCTCGCTCTTCCTCTACTGGATTATGCTTTTTATTATTTGCGCTCTCGTACAAATGAATGTAAAAATACTCATCATAAAAAGAGTTACGTGCACTGCAAGAACTAGAAGACAAACTTGAAAAGACTAAATGTGATATTGTTGGCCTTCATGAAGTAAGTAGAAAAGATGAAGGCCTTATTGAGCTCAAAACCGGACACCAATTCTATTACAAACGTATAGAAAATGGAAAAATCAGTGGAGTAGGCTTCATCGTTTACAAGAGATGGAGAAACAACATGGTGGAGTATCAAAGCTCTTCAGAAAGAGCAGCCAGAATTGTCATTCAGTTGACAAAGAGATGCAAGCTTCAAATAATTCAAGTAAATGCCCCAACATCAAGTCACACAAACAATGAAGTGAAAGACTTCTACCATAAAATCAGCAAACTTAACAACAGAAATTGTTGCCTCAAATTGTTATGGGAGATTTCAATGCAAATATTGGTGCCCATAAGAAAGACGAAGCATCAGTTGGTAAGTACGGTTATGGTAACAGGAATGAATGTGAAGACAGATTAGTAGAATTTGCAGAATGTTAAAACTTTTGCATCATTAATTAATTCTTCAAGAAGAATCCAAATAGAAAATGGACATAGAATGGAGCCAATAGAATCAAGAATCACTGACTATATCCTAACAAGAAACACGTGGTTGAAGACTGCATAGTCCTTAACCATTGTGACACAAGGAGTAGGGGTGTACCGAGTACCCGGAATTACCCGGTACCCGGCACATTTCCAGCTACACAGACATTACCCGGACACGGCAACTGAGAAGTGGGCCCGGCGC
Source organism: Ascaphus truei (assembly GCF_040206685.1). Taxonomy (NCBI): domain Eukaryota; kingdom Metazoa; phylum Chordata; class Amphibia; order Anura; family Ascaphidae; genus Ascaphus; species Ascaphus truei. The sequence continues at coordinate 233,757,013 of NC_134487.1, read as the reverse complement.
CGGGTAATGTCAGAGTAGCTGAAAATCTAATTACTTACCTTTCAGCCGGCGTGGGACAGCAGGATTCTATAACGGAGGTGCGGCGGGAGCGGAGTTGGTGCGGAGGTGGTGCGGCAGGCGGTAGTGGAGGTGGAGCAGAGGTGTGGCAGGCGGGAACGGAGGTGACGCTGAGGTGCGGCGGGCAGGAGTGGAGGTGGAGCAGAAGTGCGGTGGGTGGAAGCGGAGGTGCGGCGGGCGGTAGCAGAGGTGGTGCGGCGGGCGGAGTTGGAGCTGCGGCAGGCGGGAGTGGAGGTGGTGCGGGGTTTGGGGGGCAGGAGTGGAGGAGCTGCGGCGAGCAGAAGCAGAGGTGTAGCGGAGGTGCGGCAGACAGGAGTGGAGGTAGTGCGGATGGGAGCGGAGGTGGTGTGGAGGTGCGGCGGACGGGAGAGGAGGGGGTGCGGAGGTGTGGCGGACGGGAGCGGAGGTGCGGCGGACGGGAGCGGAGGTGCGGCGGACGGGAGCAGAGGTGGTGCAGAGGTGCGGCGGATGTGCAGCGGACGGGAGCCGAAGTGGTGAGAAGGTGCGGCGGACCGGATCGGAGGTGCGGCGGATGGGAGCTGAGGTGCGGTGTAGGTGGTGCGGTGGGCAGGAGTGGAGGTGGAGGTGGAGATGAGGGGCGGGCGGGTGCAGAGGGTGCGGCAGAGGTGGAGTGGAGGAGCGGAGGTGGGGGGAGCAGAAGAGGAGCGGAGGTGTTGCAGTGGTGGGGCGGGCAGGAGCGGAGGTGGGGCGGGCAGGAGCGGGGGTGGGGCAGGCAGATGCGGAGGTGGAGCGGTCGGGCGGGCAGGAGAGGAGGTGGGGCGGGCAGGCAGGAGCAAAGGTGGAGTGGTCGGGCGGGCAGGAGATTAGGTGCGGAAGTGGGGCGGAAGCGGAGGAGGAGCGGAGGTTCACTGTTGGGGTGGGTGTCCAATAGGAACGCTTCGTCTCCTGCTCCGGTCACGTGGTTCCCCGGCGGCTCACACACACACACTGCTTACCTGCTGCGGTGCTGTGTAAGGGATTCCTGCTGTTCCGCGCCAGCTGAAGACACCTCCGATGCTGCCACCGCCACAGGACCTCTGCAGCTTGTCCTACTGCACCGACACACTTTATTCGAGCAAATACCCCGTATGTACCTGGCAGATACCTGGAATGCGCCACTCCTCACCTCTGACAAGCCCCGTTGCATTTGCCTTCCCAGCCTGGGTTCATGCCTGGCTGATGGGCGGCTGATCTGTTAAATGATAATGATTAGGATTTAATAGGCTGCAATGCTTCGCGTGTCTACCAGATGGCATAAATTCATGAATTGTAATGCAGTATATATATATATACTGTGCAGTATTGCAGCCAGCGGGAATAAAATGCTTCAATCCCTCCTTGGAAAATACCTCAATGCACTCGGGCAGAAAACAGTCACAAACCTCAATACAACCGGGTATTCCCGAATTCGTGGGACTAGCCAAGCTCGAATAAAGTGTGTCGCCAGTGTAGATGTCACCAGGTAAGTGTCAAACCGGGTAGCCGGGTAGAACCATTGATTTTGGCCGGGTACCCGTTTTTTTTTTTTTAATCGCTACCAGGTACAACACTAACAAGGCGTGATCACTGATTTGGTTTGCTGCAAATTACATCTGAATACGAAGTTGGAAAAAAGAAAGTTGTTTAAAAATAATCAACATCAATAGCCTCAAGAACAAAAGCAGATTAAAAAAAAACGTTTCATCTTGCTCGAAATGCATGGGGACACTTTAACAAACAATTATGAAGAGCTCCTAAAGACTGTAGTTGAAAGCGCAGAAAAATCTGGAGGAATTGCTAACAAAAAACAGGATAAGAAAATATCTGAGACAGAGCAATTACTGCCAAGATGACAAGAAATTAAGCAATCCCAAAATACAAGAACAAAAATTGAATATGCAGAGCTGTGCAAGGCGATCTGCAAACATATAACTGTAGATATAAGAAAATATAACTGTTATATGGTGAAGAAGACTATCGAAGATGACAAAAGCTCAAAGAAGAAACATCAATGACTTATGAGAAGGAAGAAGCAAATCATTGCACACAAAAAAGACAATGGATCAAAATTAAAAGGCCATGCCCTTATCATAAAAGGAGTTGAGGACTTCTACATGAAATTGTATGAGAATAGAAATAACACAGGACATAATCAGCAGAGGAAGAGCGAGAAAAAACTACCAATGAGGTACCATTTGTCCTTCCAGAAGAAGTGGCAAAATCAATAAAATCCATGAGGAATGAGAAGACTCTCGGGGAAGATTAAATTACAACTGAAATGTTAAAAGAAGCTGGGGAAGAAGTAGAAAAATCCTTTGCAAAACTCTGTAGACGCTGCTTGAAGAACAGGAAACAGGAAAATTCCAGAGCAATGAAGCAATGCCATAGTTATGCTCATCCAAAACAAAGGCGACAAAGAAGACCTCAAGAACTACAGACCAATCAATCTACTTCCAATCACTTATAAGATTTTTTACGAAGATACTAATCGACAGCAACAGACCCTGAACTTCGCCCAGCCTAGAGAACAAGCGGGATTTTGCAGTGGATATAACACATTGGACCATGTCCATGTCGTACGAGAAGTGATGGCCTCTGGACGGTCCTCAAAAGGTTTCTCTGGAAACCTCCTTCTGAAGGCTCTAAGAAGAGCTGGAGCGTGAATGTCCTTTAAAGGAACCCAAGACCTCTCCTCGGGTCCAAAACCTTTCCATTGTACCAGGAACTGGAGTTGACCCCTGGACACGCGGGAATCCAATAGAGATTGAACCTCATACTCTTCGTTATTTTGGATGGTAACTGGATCCAGCTTGCTGGTCTGGTCCGGGAAGAAATGACTGGAGATGAAAGGTTTTAAGAGAGAAACATGAAAAACATTGGGGATCTTCATACTGTGTGGTAGCTGGAGGCGAAATGCCACAGGATTGATCTGTTCTAAAATAGGAAAAGGACCCAGGAATTTAGGTGCCAATTTTGGGAATGGTACCTTTAAGTGGATATTTTTAGAGGAGAGCCATACCAAATCCCCTGGCCTGTACCTGGGCGCAGGGCGACGGCGGTGATCGGCCTGAAGTTTAGATCTATGGGAGGAGTTGAGAAGGGTCGTTTGAATCTTGGACAATGCTGTTTGGAGAGAAGAAATGCGTTCGTCTACGGCCGGTACCCCAGAAGGGATGTTGGAGATGGGCAAGCAGGGAGGGTGAAAACCATAATTTATAAAAAAAAAAGGTGACCCACGGGTGGCTTCATTCTTGGCAGAATTAACAACATACTCCGCCCAAGGGAGGAGTTGAGTCCAATCATCCTGGGAGTCAGATATAAAGCATCTTAGGTACTTTTCCAGGGACTGGTTAATCCTCTCCGTCTGTCCGTTGGACTGTGGGTGATATGCAGAGGAGAAAGAGGAAGAGATGCCCAATCTCTTAGTGAAAGTTCTCCAAAACTTGGGCACAAACTGGGATCCTCTGTCAGAAACGATAGAAGAAAAGATCTCATGAATCTGAAAATTTGATCCGTAAAGATATCAGCGAGGGCAGGAGAGGTGGGCAGTCCCTTAAGTGGGATAAAATGAGCCATCTTAGAGAATCTATCCACGACCACCAAGATTGTGTTCATTCCTCTGGACTTGGGTAACTCCACGATGAAATCCATAGAAATATGGGACCAGGGATGGTTGGGGACTGGAAGAGGTAGGAGGAAACCTTAGGGTTTTTGACGAAGATAGGACAAGCGCGGGTATATTCCAAAATATCTTGGGACATTTTGGGCCACCAAAAATTCCGACGAATAAGGTCGAAAGTCTTCTTAAAACCTGGATGGCCTGCGGATTTTGAAGAGTCAGGACTTCAGGGACAAACTTGGGCAGTACGAAGAGTTTGCTGTCGGGAACCACCAAGTCCTTAGGAATGCGTCGCTGGGAATGCATAATTTTATCGAGGTTCTTGAAGGTAGATGTGGCGAGAATCCTCTCCTGTGGGAGAATGGTCTCCAAGGACTCCTCAGGTCTCTCCTCAGAGGAATGTTGTCTGGAAAGTGCGTCCGTCTTTACATTCTTTGTCCCGGGAATATAAGAAAGGTGAAAATCAAACCTGGAAAAAAAAGAGACCAACGAGCCTGTAGTGGACCAAGGCATCGGGCGTTCTCGATGTAGAGAAGGTTTTTGTGATCCGTGAGGATAGTAAACGGTTCTTTCGACCCCTCCAGGAGATGTCTCCACTCTTGGAGAGCCAACTTCACGGCCAAGAGCTCCCTGTTGCTCACGTCGTAGTTCCTCTAAGCCGGTGAGAATTTCTTGGAGAAGTATGCACAGGGATGTAACTTGTCTTGGGGGGTAGGTCTCTGAGACAGCACTGCCCCTGCGCCGCAGTCGGAGGCGTCGACTTCCAACACGAAGGGGAGATTGGTGTTAGGATGACGGAGGATAGGTGCAGATACAAATGCTTCCTTGAGTACCTTGAATGCGGAGTGAGCCTCAGGAGACCAAGCAGATGGATCAGCCCCTTTCTTCGTAAGAGCTGTAAGGGGCGCCACAATGGTAGAAAAATTACGTATAAACTTGCGATAGTAATTCGCGAACCCCAAAAAGCGTTGTATGGCCTTGAGAGTATCGGGTCTTGGCCATTCAGTCACTGCCTGAAGTTTATCAGGATCCATCATAAAACCCTCGTCAGAAATGATGTAACCCAGGAATTGGGTAGAGGTCTGGTGGAAGGTGCACTTCTCCAGCTTGGTGTACAGATGGTGTTCACGGAGGCGAGAGAGAACGTAGGAGGTGTGATGAATATGATCCTGGAGGTCTTGGGAAAAAATCAGGATGTCATCCAAGTAAACTATTACAAAAATGTTGAGTACCTTACGAAAAACGTCGTTGATAAAGTCCTGAAAGACTGCTGGGGCATTACATAACCCGAAGGGCATTACAAGATATCCTTAGTGGCCACTACGTGTGTTGAATGCCGTCTTCTATTCGTCCCCCTGTCTGATGCGCACCAGATTATAGGCTCCACGTAGATCCAACTTGGAAAAAATCTTAGCCCCTTGTAGTTTATCAAAGAGTTCGGTAATGAGGGGAAGGGGGTACGATTTTTAACGGTGATGCGATTCAAACCCCTGTAATCAATGCAAGGCCTTAACGAGCCATCCTTCTTCATGGAGAAAAATCCAGCCCCTGCTGGGGAGTTGGAGGGGCGAATTAAACCCTTCTTGAGGTTTTCTTGGATATATTCGTCCATGGCCTGAGACTCTGGTAGAGACAAGGGGTAGGTCTTGGATTTAGGCAAACTGTAACCTGGAACAAGATCGATCGGACAATCATAGGTCCTGGGAGGGGGCAAAAGATCCGACTGGATCTTATTGAAAACGTCCCGGAATTGATGGTAAACGGAGGGAAGGGTAATCTCAGGAATGGAGGTATTAGCCAAAGGTTGGGATGCTTCGCCTGACCTCGGTTTCCAAGTGATGGGAGAAGAGGAAGTCCAATCAGAGGATTGTTTAGCTGTAACCACAGAAGGCCAAGGGTTATGGGTGTTCCAGGAGCATGGATGGCATCAAGGACTAGGGTCTCCTTGTGAGAATGGGAGGTCTGAAAGAGAGGAGCCGTCTCTAAGGAGATGTATGTCGGGGTAAGAGGACGTCCGTCTATACCGACCAGTGCGATGGGGCTCTCCTTCCTCATGAGCGGTATGTGGTTCAGCCTGGCGAATTCAAGATCCATAAAGTTTCCTCCTGCTCCCGAGTCAATGAACGCTGCGGTAGAGGTATGAAAGTTATAGCCCGTAAGAGAGACAGGTATGGTGAGCTTCTTAGGGAATTCTCCCTTAAGGAGGGGGCGAGGAGACATGACACCCAGCGAGAGCCCCTCTGTACTCACTTGGGTGTTCCCGTTTCCTGGGCCGCAGAGGACATTCCTGAACCAGGTGCTCAGCGGATCCGCAGTAGAAACACAATCCCCCGGCGTGGCGGAATTGCCGTACAGGTGTGCGGATGCGTTGTACCCCCAGTTGCATCGGCTCAGGTAGCTCCAAGGCAGGACGAAGAGGAGTGGTGGTGGTACTTGTACCCGCAGGAGTACTGAAGAAGGGAGTTTGGAAATTAGAAAAATGAGAGTGCTGACGTTTGGAGCGGCGTACCTGGATGCGTTGATCCACTCGGACTGCTAGGTCGATGAGAACCTCCAATTGATCTGGCCTGGGTTGGCGAGCAAGTTCATCCTTGATGGGATCAGCCAGGCCTTGCCAGAATACAGAGACGAGAGCCTCCTGTCCCCAGTTAGTCTCGGCTGTGAGAGTCCGGAACTCCACAGCATACTGCGTCACCATTCGGCGCCCTTGCATGGTCTGAAAAAGAGAACAGATGCCATCTCCCAGTGTGCGGGGGAATCGAATACTTGTTGGAACTTGGCCTTAAAGGCTGGATAATCCTGGGTAAGGTCAGAACGTCGCTCCCAGAGCGGGGAGGCCCAAGCCAGGGCGCTGCCCGTCAGGAGGTTATAAATGTAGGCTACCTTCTTATGTCCAGTATCGAAGTGATGGGGGGCCATTTCGAACTGCACCTCACACTGGTTGAGAAAACCCCTACGTTCTTGCAGTTCGCCAGCGTAGGGTTTGGGAAGCGGAATTTTTACGTCAGAGCTGCTAGCAACTGCTGCGCTTGCGGGCTGGGGGTTAATGCCAGAAGAGGGGTCGGCTGGTACTCGGGCCGAGAGTACCGCGACCTGACGCATTAATGCCACAATTTCATCCGCCATGGCCTGGTTTTGCTGAAGCAGATCGGAAAAAAACTGCCTTTGTTCAGTCTGGTCTGCATCTTGTGGGCTCGACATAATGTTACGCCGGTGCTGCCTGCAGACCAGACCCGTCCCCTGTGCCGAAGGGGGAAGTAGGGATACACGCACCCGCAGCAAAGGGAGCGAATCCGGAGTGTGGTGTTAAGCGTTGTAGTAAGTAATGTAGGCCAGATATAAGTAATGTAGACAATACTTGCCGGTACCGGGTATAGGAGTAGAATAGTGATTGCCTTGCCGAGGTCAGGGAGCGGAGAGATGAGGAAGGTTGAAGTCCAAGCCGTGATCGTGGGATGCCAGAGAATACGTTGTCCAAGGAGAGCCGAAGTCGAGAGCCAAGGGGGTAGTCGTACGAGCCGTGACACAACCTGTAGTAACCGAGAGTTCACCAAACACATCCATACAAAGACTATGTCGAGCGATGAGTGAGGGCTCAGAGATGCTAGATAAGGCTGGGCTGACCAATCAGGGATGGAGGCGGGTCAGGAGGACTGCAGGGAGCCTCTCTGGATAGGTGTGGCTGATACAGCCCAGGTGAGCACTGGAAGCACTCTGATTACACCCGTGCGGTGTACAGGGGCGGAGCCTCATAGCAGGATTGGAAGTAGAAGAGTGAATGCTGGGCGTGCGCTCTGTAAGCTGTGTGTGCATGCGAGCAGTGTTGGAGGAGGACACACGTGTGCGTGCGGGACGGAGGACCCGCGCCTGCCACAGAGAAGGAGGAGGAGCGGTGGGGCCGCCAAGGGGAATGGCCCTGCGGCGGCGGAGGAGATGACGGCCCGTGGAGACAGGTAAGCGGAGGTTGCGCTGCGTGCCCTGAGTCTCCCTTAGGGTAGTCTGTGTGTTGCGCGGACGTCGCTGGCAAATCAGATTCCTAACAGTGACTTCACAAAGTAATGAATTTGATCTACCACTCACGTATGGATGTGAAATTTGAACCCTAAATGCAAATAAATTACCATCGTTGGACAGCAATCGTACTCGACTGGATTCCAAGGGAAATGAAAAGATCAAGACGATGATGGGAGGAAGAAAATGTGTTGAAGGAACGTGGAGAAGAGAGACTTGCAACCGCAGTACCTGGAAGATCCTTGGGGAGGCCTTCATCCAGCAGTGGAACGACAAGGGCAGAAGATGATGATGAAATACATTATTATCGTTTATTTGTAAAGTGCTAACATATTCCACAACATGGTACAATGGAGGTACAGAGTTATGTATATTACATAAACAAAATGACATGCCAAATAAGGACAAACAAACTTAAATAGATACAAAAGGTAATGACATACCTGTATATATTACACACCTGTCTCTTATATAACGCTTCTCTGCGTTTCGCTTCTCGGCAATCCACAATGCGTCGGTGCCAAGAAGGGGGCCGCAATGCATGCGCAGAAGGAGGACAACTGAGGTCGCGCATGCACAGAAGGGGGAATGGCCGAGGTACATGCGCAGAAGGTGGACGGCAGAGTCTGCGTATGCGCAGAAGGGTAGGAAAGACGGAAAATTGCCGGGTGAACATAGCAAATGCTATGTTCCGCTTTTCAGCAATTTTCGCTTTCCGGCGGCGGCCTAGAATGGAACCCGCCGTATGAGTGGGACCCTACTGTACACGTGTATATAATCATATAAATGTAGTGGTATCTTTTGTGGTCTATTAAGGTACGTTGTCAGTGGAGCTGACAATATTTTCTCCTCTCTCCCAGGTCAGGACGTTCTTCTGTGTGGATTCGCGGGGGCTCTTAATGGAGCTTGCATCTGCGCTTCGGAAGTCTTGGGTCGGAACCTTTTTTTGGACCTTCTGCGTCTGCGCAAACAGATAAAGCAAGGCAAAGCCAGAAAGATGGAATAAGGTGGCGCAGCGCCCCTTCACTGAGCGCTTCCCTCCCCCCACTCCAAGAGCAGAGGAGGAGAGAGAGTGGGACATCACTATGCTGATCTTCCCACCCCTAGAGCAGAAGGAGACAATGGGACATCAGCATGCAGATCTTCTAATCCCAAGAGCAGAGGATCTGTATCAGATATTTATACCCACAGCAATATTATAAATAGGAATTATTACTTTCAAGCACTGGTCAAAGTCCTGCTTTGGCCCTCCCTCATACTCGCACACACACCCTGCCTCATTCTCACACAGACACCCCCTCATACTCATACAGACTCACCCCCCTCATACTCACACAGACGCCCCATGCCTCATACTCAAACAGACCACCCCCAAATAATTAGGACCTGTGCTCTTACTTCTGTCAATGAGGCAGCAAAGGTTAACATTTCCTGAAGTGAAGAGAAAGAAGCAGCCAGCCAAAGCTGGAACAAGGTATTTTTGTGCCATAGGCAAGTTCCACCAACTCCGCTCCCCCTACCCCAATTTATAGAACCGAGGCAAAACTAATATGTTGTGACACTTCTTTACTATTAAGTAATTATAGTTGTTCTATGATTTGCGGACTTCATAAAGGAATACACTGATTAATGCTAAACTATCATGCCCTGATTTGACTATCTGGCTTTAGGTGCTGATACTACCTGAGCTTGAACTGCCGATATATATATATATATATATATATATATATATATATATATATATATATATATATATATATATATATATATATATATATATATATATATATATATATATATATATATATATATATATAGTGTTCGACAAATCACCCAAAAATCTACTAGCCCAACCAAAAAATCTACTCGCCCCTAGTCCCGCCCCCAACCCCGCTTTAAAATAAAACATTTAATAAATTCCTAGTCAGAACAACATTCATTTTTGACATAAATGTATTTATTGTATTACATTATACTACAATTAGTCGTGTGTGTGTGTGTGTGTGTGTGTGTGTGTGTGTGCGCGCCGGATCTTACCTGATCTGCAGTCCCTCAATGTCCAGGTACCCCCATTCCCGCAATGTTATACATTGGAGGGGAGGTGTTCCCTACCTGTCTTCTGGGTTAGGGCGGGTTCCGATGTCTTCCGTGTGAAGCTTGAGTCAGATCTGGAAGAAAGCAGTATAGGTTATTTCGGTGTAGTATAGGGCAGTTAAGATATATAGTGTAAGTAAGATATCCAGTTCCAGAGTGTGAGACAGACACAGAGAGAGGGTGAGAGAGAGAGAGAGAGAGAGGGGATGAGAGAGAGGGGGTGAGAGAGAGAGAGGGGGGCGAGAGAGATAGAGGGCTTAGGAAGAAGGGGGTAAGATGGTCCGTGGTTCACAGCAACTTCAGCAGCCAACGCATGGATGTCTAAAAAAACTTTATTGATCGCTAGCAGCAAACATCAGGCAACCACTCTAACATGTTTCGTCCAGGCTATGGACTTTTTCAAAGAGTGCTGATAGTGTATGGCAGCCAAATAGATATAGGGAGTGGTGAGTGTTGCCTGATGTTTGCTGCTAGCGATCAATAAAGTTTTTTTAGACATCCATGCGTTGGCTGCTGAAGTTGCTGTGAACCACGGACCATCTTACCCCCTTCTTCCTGTGTCATCATTTCCGGCGGAGCACGCTGACGCCAGCTACACCAGAGGAGGAAGCCGCTGCAGAATTCCCTGCACCAACAGGGACGGCTTTTTCGTGAGTACTCCTAACCTCCACGCGGTATTTCAGGGAGATTATTGAGGCGGTTAGTGCCGGGCTGTGATTTACTTGGGGGCGCCCCTTAGGGAGGTGTCCCCCTGTACCTCTATCCGGCTTACTATTACCCATCTCCCTGTTTTCAATACCGGAGGCTTATTGTTTCATTAATCATTGCTGGGTCTCTCTTCAATCAAGTTGCCATAAAGTGTGTGCACTACCTGTTAGCAGCCTCGGTATACTGGGTAATTCCATATTCTCTAGAGATAGAGGGCTTGATTGGGTGGGGTGATGGGGTGGGGTGACGGGGTGGGGGTTGACGGGATGATGGGGTGGGGTTATTGGGATGATTGGGGGGGGGGTGATTGGAGTGATTGGGGGGGTGATTGGGTGGGGTGATGTGACACTTCTGGTATCCTACACACACACACACACACACACACACTCCCATGCACACACACACACACTCTCCCCCCCTACACACACACACACTCTCTCTCCCCCCTACACACACACACACACACACTCTCCCATGCACTCTCTCTCTCCCCCCCTCCCCTCTACACACCTTGGGATCGCTGTGGTCTCCCCCGGAGAGCGCCATATCCCACGGAGAGAGGGAGAAGAGGCGGGGGGCAGGCTGGGTGTCGCCCTCGGCGGCTGTCGCTGCGGGTCACCGGGTGTCAGACACGCCGGGACATGGGGGCGGCGGCGGCAGCAGCCTCAGCTCAGTGGCTGTCAGTGGAGACCTTCCGGGACCTGGCGGAGCTGCCACGCGAGATCAGGAGTGAGTGGGGAGATTTGGAGTGTCGGGGGGGAGATTGTGGTGAGGGGGGGTCACGGAGGCCGGGAGAAATTGTGGTGATGGGGGGTCACGGAGGCCGGGAGAGATTGGGGCGAGGGGGGGTCACGGAGGCCGGGAGAGTTTGGGTTGAGGGGGGGTCACGGAGGCCGGGAGAGATTGGTGTGAGGGGGTGGATGGCCCGATGCGAGGGGGGGCGGATGACCCGATGGGAGGGGGGGCGGATGGCCCGATGGGAGGGGGGGCGGATGGCCCGATGGAAGGGGGGTGGATGGCCCGATGGGAGGGAGGGGGGGGCGACAGATGGCCCTGCAGGGGCCTGAGGCAGACAGTCGTGGAAGGGGCTGGTTGCCAGAAGGGGGAGGAGTGGAAGTGCTGAGGAGGGAAAGTTGCTGAGAGGCGGGGGAGGAGCGAAGGCACTGCTCAGAGAGCCGGAGGCGGGGTAATCTCCCCCAACAACATGAACCCGCCTTCGGCTTTTTTTTTTTTTTCTCCAGCGCGAGCGCGGGAAAAACAGCAGCGCGAGCGGGGGAAATTTAAATAACACACGTGTGCTGCTTGGGCCAATATTTACTCGCCCGGAGGTTAAATCCACAGGCCCCGGGCGTGTAAATGTATATAATTGTCAAACACTGTATATATATTTATATATATATATATATAAATAATCACCGGCGGTGATTAAGATAAAGGCTTAGTGTGCTTACCGCACGGTTTACTTACACCCCCACCTACAAACTGAGAAGGACACAGTTTTGAGGAAGTAAAAATTGGCCACAGCTTTATTGCCTTAACAATACTTGAAAATAAACTGTCATCCAGTCGCTAGTCATTTCTCGTCAGCCCTATTCTTGGTATCTTCCGGCGGGAGCCCTGCTCCAAACCGCCCTAATCTACCGTCCGGTGGGAGACATCTCACGACCGCCGCCCCGTCATCCGCTCACCCTAGGTCCCCCTTTTCTTGGCCGCCTGGGCCTACCCGCATTGGATAAAGCCCACTTCCTAAGATTGGTGTCATGGTTACAACACCAGATGGCCTGCGTCGGTGCCTCCGGCCCCCACAATCTTTTCGGGGGGACCCCAATCTGGGGCCCATCCGCATAGGGTGGAGCCCCATTTCGGGTATTCACGGTGTCCCTACGATGACTGGCCTGACAGTTCTGCCGAAGCTGTGACAATGGATCTGATAACAGGTTCATAAGCTATGGTTAGATATAACACAACACAACACAACAGTACATTCTCAATGGGATGGGTGGGAAAAAAACAAATCAATGCTGGGCTTGAGTGCGCAGGGTTTAAATACCCAGTGCGAGTCCCCCTCCTCCCCCCATTGGCGCGCAAATCTAAAAACCTTCGAGGGGGAGGGGGAAAGAGAGCCAGCCATAGCTCCCATCCTCTGGAGGGACAGCAGCCCTTATGGGGGCGACGGTCCCATTTTGTGACCTCTGCCTTTCTGACACAATGCTGTCACACAGCCAGTAGTTTGTCTGCCCTGATATCCATGAATTTTTCCAAAAATCCTCATGTGTTTTGTGCCCCTCCAGATCGTGAAAAGCTGATTAAATCAGTAAAAACGGCAGCCCTGCTTTAAATAAAAGCATTTGAACTGTGCCTAGTTTAAGAAGACAATAATTTCCTTTGAGGGGGTCAATATTTCTGAACCCCATTTAAAAAAAAAGGGATGGAGATTATTTTATATACAAATTACTTTTTATTTAAAAAAAAAATATTTAAAAAAGTAGGATTTGTGTGATCAAGTTGTGGTACTACCTCATCCCATCGCAATGCAGTCACAACGTACCTTTGTGTATTTATACACAGTGCTGTTCACGGGATTTTATAGGGGCAATGCCCTCCCCTGAAGAGCTCACAATCTAATTGCTAAGATTAAGGGTACCTTGTTCTAAAACACGTCTGTGACTAATACGATACAAATACACTGTAATTTCCTGTAAATAAATGTTTGCTGCTATGAATTTCTGCAGCAGGGAAAGGCTTAAAGCAGCAATCCCACCATTTTGACTACCCTTTTGTTTACAGGATTAGAACCTGGGCTCCTCCGCAGCGTAATTACATTATTTTCAGCTCCGGGACCCTCTGGTTCCCAAAATATTTGCCAGTGAAGTTACCAACATCACTTCCTGGTTTCTTCGGCAGAGTTAAATGGCCTTCCAATAGGAAGCCGCAACGGATAATGTTGCTGATTCCTAGTGGCTCGCTGGAGCTGTGAGATTTGTTTTACCTGGCAGGGCAGAGACATTGGTAACTTTACTGGTAAGTATCTCGTGAACTGCGGTTCAGCTCCAGGGGGATCCCTAGGTTCCCATGCTGTAAAAAAGACGTGAATGTCCTGTTTCTGACATCACTGCGGATTTATTTTCTGATGTAGGACATTGTATACAGAGTGTGTCTATAAAGCACTTCAGGTTCAATTCCTATAGTGCGTAAAAAATAGAAGAAGATTACGGAGTAGCAGAAATCAGGATATCCAACACCGGAAATAGCACGGGAACCCGGTTTATTAAAAAATATAAAGTACTTTGTTTACTACATGCAAAAATCTCCTATGCGTTTTGTCGCCAAGTGGTAAGTGGGGAGAACTTACAGAGGGTGTTCTGGTAAGTGCGTTTGCAAGGGGCCAAGGTCAGTGCATATCAGATGTATAGTATCAGCCAGCGGAGCTACCCATATGCTTCGTTAAAGAGGTGTGTTTTAAGAAAGGTCCTAAAGGTCGAAGGAGAGGGTGCCAGACGGATATGGAAGAGAAGGGCATTCCAGAGGTGTGGGGCAGTGAATGAGAAAGGTTTTAGGCAGGAGAGGGCTTGTGATACAAAAAGGGGTAGACACAAGCCATCCTTGAACAGAAAGCTAGAGTTGAGGAGGTATATAGCGAGAAATTAGGGCTGGGATGTCAGGAGGGGCAGAAGAGTGAATAGCCTTAAATGAGAGGAGGAGAATTTTGTAAGTAATACGGGATTTAATAGGAAGCCAGGAGAGGGATTTCAGCAGGAAAGACACTGAGACAGATTTAGGAGATCGTAACATTATTCTAGCAGCAGCATTTAGGATAGATTGTAGGGGACACAGATGAGAAGTAGGAAGGCCGGACAGTTAAAGGTTACAATAGTCGAAATGGGAGAGAATGAAGGCCTGTGTCAAGAGTTTTAGCAGTAGAGCAAGCATGTCAAACTCAAAGGCTAACACGGGCCAAATAAACAAGGTTTAAGTTTATGTGGGCCACAAAAAAACTTCTATTTTCAAAGAAACGTAGGTTTATTTAGAAAAGTACAGTAAAAAAAAAAACGATAAAATTAATGTTTTCTTCCTGACTCTTGGCATCTCTGACTTTCCCTCTCCCTGACACTCTCTCTCTCCCTGACACTATCCCTCTCCCTGACACTCTCCCTCTCCCTGACACTCTCCCTCTCCCTGACACTCTCCCTCTCCCTGACACTCTCCCTCTCCCTGACACTCTCCCTCTCCCTGACACTCTCCCTCTCCCTGACACTCTCCCTCTCCCTGACACTCTCCCTGACACTCTCCCTCTCCCTGACACTCTCCCTGACATTCTCCCTCTCCCTGACACTCTCCCTGACACTCTCCCTGACACTCTCCCTCTCCCTGACACTCTCCCTCTCCCTGACACTCTCCCTCTCCCCGACTCACTCTCCCCGACTCTCCCTCTCCCCGACTCTCCCTCTCCCCGACTCTCCCTCTCCCCGACTCTCCCTCTCCCCGACTCTCCCTCACTGACTGACTGTCCCTCTCCCTGACTGTCCCTCTCCCTGACACTCTCTCCCTCTCCCTGACACTCTCTCCCTGACACTCTCTCCCTCTCCCTGACACTCTCTCTCTCTCTCTCTCTCTCTGACACTCTCTCTCTCTCAGACACTCTCTCTCTCTCAGACACTCTCTCTCTCTCAGACACACTCTCTCTCTCAGACACACTCTCTCTCTCAGACACACTCTCTCTCTCTCTCAGACACACTCTCTCTCTCAGACACACTCTCTCTCTCTCTCTCAGACACACTCTCTCTCTCTCTCAGACACACTCTCTCTCTGACACACTCTCTCTCTCTCTCTCAGACACTCTCTCTCTCTCTCAGACACTCTCTCTCTCTCTCAGACACACTCTCTCTCTCTCTCAGACACACTCTCTCTCTCTCTCTCAGACACACTCTCTCTCTCAGACACACTCTCTCTCTCTCAGACACACTCTCTCTCTCTCTCTCAGACACACTCTCTCTCTCTCTCAGACACACTCTCTCTCTCTCTCAGACACACTCTCTCTCTCTCAGACACACTCTCTCTCTCTCTCAGACACACTCTCTCTCTCTCTCAGACACACTCTCTCTCTCTCTCTCAGACACACTCTCTCTCTCTCTCTCAGACACACTCTCTCTCTCAGACACACTCTCTCTCTCTCTCTCTCTCTCAGACACACTCTCTCTCTCTCTCAGACACACTCTCTCTCTCTCAGACACACTCTCTCTCTCAGACACACTCTCTCTCTCAGACACACTCACAACACACTAAGACACACACTCACACAGACACACAGACAGACACACACAGGAAATCGGAGCAGGAGGGCAAGGGGGAAGCAAGGCAGGTACTGTGCAAGCTCGGATAGAGCTGGCTCCGGGCCAAAAAAATTCTGGCAGCATGCCAACACGCGGCAGGCAATCGGGAGAGGGGGGAGGTTTTTTTCCTTTGGAGAAAGCGCACAGCGCAAGTTAAATATTGGCGAGCTGGGCCGCAAATATGTTCATTGTGGGCCGCATGCGGCCCGCGAGTTTGACATGCTTGCAGTAGAGCGACAGAGGAAAGGGCGTCTTAACAATGTTATGGAGGAAAAAACTACAGGTTTTAGCTACATTGTGAATGTGAGAGGAAAACGTGAGGGGGGGGTCAAAGGTGACACCAAGGCAACGTGCTTGTGATACTGGGTGTATGATCGTACTAAAAACGCGTTTTTGGTTCTTTGGAGGCTTGTGGCTTTCCCCTATGAGGTTGAGTGGTCCTTTGATTTTATATTTTATTTTCTTTACTTTTATTTATTTATTTTGCATATTTTCCTTATTTGCATTTGCTTGTTTAATTTAATTTATTCACCACTGGGTGGTGCTGTGGCACTGTACCATGGAAGCCGGGCAGTCTATTTCTGTTTCTTATTCCTGTATGATCGTACTGCCAACCGTAATGTAGAAGGGGGCAGTAGCGCCAGGCTTGGGAGGAAGTATGAAGAGCTCCGTCTTTGATATGTTCAGTTTGAGTCAGCGGGGAAAGTGTAAAGAGAAAAGAGAAGAGGTCCCAGGACAGACCCCTGAGGTACCCCCACAAGGAAATCGATAGAGGAGGAGGTGTTGGCAAACGAGATACTGAATACTATGGGAGAGGTAAGAGCAAATCCAGGATAGAGCTTTGTTATGGATACCAAGAGTATGGAGAATGTGAAGGAGAAGAGAGTAGTCCACAGTATCAAAAGCTGCAGAGAGGTTGAGTAGTATGAGAAGACTGTAATGGCCTTTGTCTTTGGCAGCATGGAAGTCATTCGTTATTTTAGTGAGGTCTGTTTCAGTGGAATGAGCAGTGCGGAAGTCGGATTGTAGAGGATTTAGGAGAGAATAGGTGGTGAGAAAATGGAGCAAACGAGAGAATCCTGCTCTGTGACAGAGGAAAAGGAGTTGAGGAAGGCAGGAGGAGAGTTAGGAAGACGTGTAGAATATGAGGAGGATACAGAGGGGGTGCCTTGGTGAATGGAATACACATTTGTCTTGAAATAGTCAGCAAAGTCCCGAGGTGAAATAGAGGAAGAAAGACTGGTAACAGACGGTGATCTGAGTAGAGAGTCAAAGACAGAGAAGAGTCTGCATGGGTCAGACTTGAGGGTATTGATCAGTGAAGAAAAGTAGGTTTGTTTAACCTGGGAGAGGGCAGAGCTTAAACAGGATAGGATATATTTGTAGTGAAGGAAGTCTGCAAGAGTATAAAATTTCCTCCAGAGGCATTCAGGAGCGAGTGCAGGAACAGAGCATGCGTGTGTAAGGAATCCACACCTCAGTTTACTGCTTACCTTGCCTTACAGACCTGTGCAGTCCTGGAACACTCCCCATGATATCTACTGCAGCTGTGCAAGCTATTACTGCAGCCCAGCCTGGGTTCAGTCATTAGAGCAATGCTGTCACACGCCCCTTCTGCTATTGGTTCGCTGACCTTTAAATACAGCTTTCCCACAATGCTTCTCTGCCGAGCATAATCCTTCTTGAATGTTCACTGTGTTTGCCACAGCCACCAGTCTTGGCCACCTTGTTGCTGTTTTCATGTTCATGTTCCTAGTTCATGTTCCTAGTTCCTGGTTCCTGGGGCCTGCTGCTCTCCATTGCAGAGGCCGTGTCCTGGTTCCGGTGCTGAAGCGGTGGATCTCCAGCGTAACTTCAGCTCCCTGTATCCTGAGGCCTGCTGCTACGCTTCTATGCAGAGGCCTGACTTCCTGAGTTTCCTGAGGCCTGCTGATTTTCTCCACGCAGAGGCATGCTTTGGTCGTTGATGCTGAAGCGTTGGTTTTCCCGACGCTGCCCTGCGGTGTACTTCGGCCAGCCTGCTGTCTCCCCCTGCTGAGACCGGCATCATGGGCAGAGGCTGCTCCTCACACAGAGGCCACTCCCGCACTCACGCTCCTAAGCTGAAGCGGGGAACTTCTGTATACCTGTTGCCGAACTTCTGCTTGAATAACGACGATGCTGCCTTCTCCAATCCTGACCCTGCTATGTACGACTATGGATTTCGCACTCCGGATCAGTCTGCGCGGACTACGGTCGGTGATTATACTACCCCACCTCAGCCCCACGGCCCGGTCCCAGTTTGTGGCGAGCACAAAACGTGACAGCGTGTGTGACCAGGTTATGAGTCTAGCGGAGCGCAAAGTGGAAACAAGAGCAGGTAGATGAATACAATTGTGATATTGTAATCTTTAATTGTTGTTAAGCCCCTTTAGCTCTTTGTTAAATTATAGCTGCCAAATAAATTTCCAAGATTTTTTATTTATTTATTAAATTGAGTGGGTGAGTGCAATGAGTGAGTAGGCATTACATGTAGAAGTGAGCAGGTATCACATGAAGTGAATTAATAGGCAGCATATGCAAGTGAGTGGGCATCACATGGAATGGGTGGACATCACATGGAGTGAATGAGGGAATGGACATCACATGCAGTGAATAAGGGGATGGGCATCACATTGAGTGAGTGGGCAGCACATGGAGTGAGTATGCATCACATGGAGTGAGTGAATGGGCATCACATGGAGTGAGTGGGTGAATGGGCATCAAATGGAGTGAGTAAATAGACATCTGATGCATATGTTGTATAGGAGATGAATCCCCAAAATATCAGGGAATCAAAAACTCTATTCTGAAGCCAGGGTCACGTGTGATGTGTGAACTGCCCCAGATAGCATTAACTCAGTTCCCTTTCCAAATCACTCCAAGTCCTATAATATTTCCTTCACTTTATTGGAAAAGCAGCAGTAAATACAGGCACTTGTGGAAGGTGTGTAGTAGTGATTTGTAGTTAGAAACAGGTAGAAAGAGATGGCTTGCCATAGGAGAGTAACAGAGAGTAACAGAGATGGGTGCTGTACTCACTGTCTCCAGGGTGGAAAAGGAAGTGAGGAGCAATGTGGGTAAAAGGAATAGTCTTGGGACAGACTATCTTTGATCAAAGACAGGGGGGAGGGCAGAATAGCCCATTCTGAGTAGAATCTCAGAGGTTGCTGTAGCAACTCACTGGGTACATGCTCAGAGGCAGAAAGGTGTAACATACGTGCTTGCCACAAACTGGTACCGGACCGCAGGGCTGAGGTGGGGATATACTGTATAAACACTGACCTTAGGCCACGGAGTCAGGTCCGGAGTGCGGATTCCATAATCAGACATAGCCAGGTCAGGATTGGAGAAGGTAGGGTTAACGTTATCCAGGCAGGGGTCAAGGCAGGCGGCACAGGAGCGGTGGTCGAGGAAACAAGCCGAGGTCATCAACAGGAAATCTTGGGTGAAGGTACTTCAGCACAGGAGGCAAGAGCCTTGAGAGAAGCCACTGCATTGAGATGCTTCAGCAAAGGTGCTGCAGTGCGTCAGGAAAAGGCCAGGAGTACCTCCACTTGGAGGAAGCAGGAACCAGAGGTGCAGACACGCCACAGGAAACGCTGGGGAAACCAG
Organism: Ascaphus truei; assembly: GCF_040206685.1. NCBI lineage: Eukaryota > Metazoa > Chordata > Amphibia > Anura > Ascaphidae > Ascaphus > Ascaphus truei. Next base: position 233,737,582 of record NC_134487.1, on the reverse strand, counting down.
CGTAGCCGCTACAGCGCGGCGAAGGCGAAGTCTGCCAGGAACAAGGACAGCAGCGCCGGGGCTGCTATGCAAGAAGGCCTTGGGATGCCGGGGACTAGAAGCAGGATACAAGGCACAAGGAGCCCAGCAGGCCAAACACGGAGTCTGTGACATGCACAGTTACTTGCAACTTGGATTGCAAAGTCTATGTCCAGCAACTTCCTGAGGGCGGGGCAGGCACTAAATAGCACAGGAGGCCAATCAGGCCAGAGCTGCACAGGAGGCAGGTGATTGCAGAAGCAGGGAATGGATTGTCTGGAACCTGCAAAGCTCCGGATGGAAGGGCTCCAGCCAAAGCCAGGAGTGGATTCCTGACATTACCCCCCCCCCCTTCACGCGAAGCCTCCGGACGAGCAGAGATAGGATCCCACAGAGGTCTCGGCGACATGGAATTATTTCTGAACCCTCTGTGTATAGTTGTAGAACTGCGCCGGGGGCATTTGTCAATGAGCGCTTTTTTCAAACGGAAAAGCAGTGGCACTGCAATCAATAGGGGGTCAGCACCCCTAGGTAGGTGAGGTTTAGAGAACATCAGGTCCGATGTCTGGGCATCTACATAGAACGCAGTAGGCACGAAGGAAAAAGCAGAGAGAAGCATGCCCGTGTTCAGAGTGAGAGCACAAGAAGCAGGGACGGGCACTACAGGCAAGGCAAGGAAGTCCAATAGGAGCATTGCAGTCTTTAATGATGACAACGTGAAATCCAGAGAGAACACATGGGGTAGTACAGAAAGTTCCATGAGGGATAATCCTAAATTTGCAGTAGCAGTCATGCAGTTAGAAACGGGTACCTCAAATACTGTGGAGGAGTCACTGGGAAACAGTATTTGCTGAGGAGTGGGAATCCCAGATTCAGAGGTAACATGAGGTACTGTGGGGGGGATAGGGAGGGAAGGATGATGCTTTACTGTGAGAATCTTAGGATCATCCATGGTTATAACAGGACGTGCAGGAGAGTCAGTGAGGCGTCTGTTTGTTCCAGAAATGCATGGCTGAGTGACAGCAGCGGCTACCCTAGACCGAGCACGGGGAATCGAAAAAGGTACACCGGTCACTGAAGTGAGTCCTTGAGAAACAGCCTATTTTGATCTGGTTTAATACTGATTGGAAGGCGAAGCCGGCCAATTCAGTTAAACAGCAATTCTACTTGTTGCCAAGTAGAACAAAGAAAAACCAGTCAAACAAAAATATAAGGGAATCAACAAGTGCACTGTAAAAAATGCACCTTGAGAAACAGCAAGAGCCAAACTAGGTATTTTGATTGAGTCAGAAGGCATTGCGCTAGTCTCTGAAGTGGATATCTGTGAAACAGCAAGGGGCAGAGTAGATGCGTCAGTAGAATCAGAGGAAGTTGCGCTTGTCTCTGAAGGGAAAAATTGGGGAACAACAATAGGCATAACAGAACCTGGGGGTATCTTCATGGCAGGAACCTTAGAAACAGGGCTAGGTGCATTTAACCATGCGGGTACATCAGGAAAAACACCTCTTACAGCAGGAGTTTTTGTGAAGGGTAAATCACATGCTACAGGAGAGGCAGAGGGAGGAAAACATGTTTTTTCATCAGGAGCTTTGGAACTTTCACAAATTAACTCAGAAACTGCTGGAAAATCCTGGGATGCGGTAACAGGGAACTGAGAATTTGCAAAGGAATCAGAGACAGAAAGGCTGATCTCTAAAGTGGTAGATTGAGAAACAGCAAAGGGAGAGACAAATGCTGTGGGGGGTTCTAAAGAGACAGGCTTGGAGTCAAAGGTAGAAATCTTAAATGTCTGAGGGGCAGCAGTGATTACACTTGCTCCTGTAAAGGGTTTAGAGAAAAGTGCACTGGTCTCTGAAATGGGCGTGTGAGAGTTACTGCAACATGATTACAAAACTTTGACAAAGATAACATTGAACAAGAAACTGGAGCTTTAGATGCAATAACAGGAATTTGGCACTTTGCAGGGAAAGGAGAAAAAGGAAACTGACTTGGAAACCTGAACTGTCAATGCAGAAAGGGAAGGCTCTAAGGAAAGAGATTTAGAGACACAGGCAGGGATTTCAACTTTCTGAGAAACTGGAGGGGTAACACTTGATGCTGCAAAGGTTTTACGGACAGGTACGCTAGTCTCAGAAGTGGAAACTTTAGTTAGGGCAGAGCGGTGAAAGCAGTAAATCCCAACAGGCTCGGTAGCTTGAGCTTTAGGAGGAGCATAATATGCAAGGTCTGTCTTTAAACCCAGAGGTTGAGTAGTAGCATGGGTTAAAGCAGATACTGCATGAGGATCAGAAAAAGGAGAGTTTGACTCTGAAACTGGAGGCATAGTAAGTTCATTTTTTGGCTGCAGGAATGAAACATTGGTTTGAACAATACAGTAATTTGCAATGGGAGCTTCGCAGAGCTGACTTGCAGGGGTTAAATCAGGCACAGCATTAGAGTCAGTGGAAAGGGAACTTGAGTTTGAAACTGGTGACTTGAAAAATTCCTCCTTTGACTTCTGACATGCAACATCAGCTTGGGGATCCCAAGAAAATCGGGGTACCCCAAGGGGTCCTGTAGCAGGACGTGAAGCACAGAGTGGCTGCCTCGTAGCAGAGAGGGAGTCCAGGGACTGGTCATTCTTTTTCATGAGCCGGTCCAAGGTTAGGGAGAATCTTCCAGACTGGGCCAGCATTTCAGACAGGGACAGGCTTTTAGACCGGGACTGGTTTTCAGACAGGGACCGGCTTTCGGACAGGGAGGTTAAATCAGGGCTATGGACAGTGACAGCTTCTCCCTTAGGCTCAAGAGGGACAAAATCAGCTTGGTAATTACCAGGAGAAGGAGGTAACCCCAAGGGTTTAGCAACAGGACTGGTAGCGCAGGGAAGCAGTCCCATAACAGTGTCGCAGGCGAGGATAAGATCATGCTCTCTTATGTGCTGGTCCAAAGACAGGGATAATTCATGAACCATATTTTGAGTTTGCTCCAGTTTCACAGGATTCACATTTTCCCAGGTCACGGGGGAGCCAGGGGCAGGAACATAGGAAATCATAGTCTGTTTTAACTCTCTAAGGCGCTGGGCCTTAATCAGGAGTTCTTGACGTAGCTGTTTCTCAGACAGGGTTAGGCCAATAAACAGGGACTGGGTTTCAGGCGGAGGCAGTCTCTCAAATATATACTGATCTTTAGACAGGGGCTGGTTTACAGACTGGGACCGGTTTTCAGAGGGGAACCGGCCTAACCCCACCTCAGCGGGGTCCGAGTTTGTGAGGCTGGACATACTGTAACGTACGTGCTTGCCACAAACTGGTACCGGACCGCGGGGCTGAGGTGGGGATATATAAGGCCTTGGGATGCCGGGGACTGGAAGCAGGATACAAGGCACACTGAGCCCAGCAGGCCAAACACAGAGTCTGTGACATGCACAGTTACTTGCAACTTGGATTGCAAAGTCTATGTCCAGCAACTTCCTGAGGGCGGGGCAGGCACTAAATAGCACAGGAGGCCAATCAGGCCAGAGCTGCACAGGAAGCAGGTGATTGCAGAAGCAGGGAATAGATTGTCTGGAACCTGCAAAGCTCCAGATGGAAGGGCTCCAGCCAAAGCCAGGAGTGGATTCCTGACAAAAGGGCAACATATTGATACATCACACAGGCACGGTGTGTGTGTGTGGAACAAATGCATGCAGCTGAACTTAAGGAGCTGACAAGCAGAAGGGGGGTCAAACAGAAATATGATTCTTGTTCCATGACACTCCCCATCTGGTATCTGGAGATACCACTATATAACTGGTATATGTGGAACATATGTGCAATGCATGACAAAGATAACATCGTATTCACAAAACAATGCGAAAGTCCATGTCCACACAAGGATGTGATACCGGCCAGTATCACTGGCTTCAAAGTCCCTTGGCGAAGGTTCTTTGGCAAAGGATGCCAAGCGGATGCACCGGTCCAGGTTAGTTGGGTGCACCACAATGTCTTTTGCAAAAGTCTCTGGTCCTGTTTCTTCTTAGATTTGTGAGAGAACAGTCCTTTTATCTCTGTAGTTTTCTCTACAGAGGGCATCACCTTGTGGATGTGCCAGTCGTGATAGTCTGTCACTCCATCACCTGGTGTTTGACGGAAGGTAATGGCTTCTGAGTCCTTGCGAATCAGCACTCCTTGAAGACTGTCTGACAAGTCTGGCCCAGTGCGTCGGGCGTCGTTTGGAGAGGCTTCCTGGTGCTGAGCATTGGAGCTGAACATTGCCCAGATCGGACCGGGTTTCTGATGGTGGTGGACAGATGATGGAAGGTACCAACATTCTTCACCTTCCTTCAGTGAGGGTGCTGGCTTTGCATGGCCGCTAAGGAATGTCTTCTGGATAAAGGCCACAAAGTTATGTTTGGTCTCCGGTTTCCTTTGTAGGTCGCAGCGGAGCGAAGTGAGCCTAGAGATGGCATGTACTCTATTGTTTGGGAGGCGTCTTTTTGGTGAACGGAATGGTAGCGGGGTCACCCAACTGCCAATCTGTCCTTGAAGAGCTCCTTATCCATTATCTTCTGGAATTCTCCATCTTCCATCGATGGTGCTTGTCTGTTACCGTTCCTTGTTGTCTGGAACGCTGTGCACCCTAGGTCATCGGAACGTTTCTCTTGCACGAGAACGTTTCCACGTATTTTGGTGAAGCGCTTTTGTGTCTCTTTGTTAACTGCCATCAGGAGGTTATTTTCTCCCTGGACATGACGAAGAACAGTCTCTTTTGCCCTTGTAAATCCCTTTATGAAATGTCTCTGCGACTGTCTCTTTTTAGACGTGAGAGGACAGTCTTTTTGCCCCTGTGGCTCCACCTGCAGGGTGCAATCGTTTGCAGCTGTACCAGCCGTGGCGGCTGGCTGCTTTTCCACTTAGTATTCTGTGGAGAGGAATTGCTGTACGTCTTAGCTGTGCCATTGCTCGCAGGAGGATCGTCCGATTGTTTATTGTCTTTTGGACGATCCCTTTGTCGGGCACCTTCAGGAGGTTTCTTTCTTCCTTCAGTGAAGTCGACTCATCATCCTTAGTTGTCTGGAATACTAAGCATCTTAGGCCATTGTCACATCCCCCTGACCTGAAGATGTTTTTGTTGATCTCGGAGGTATGACCTTGTCTCTTCTCACTTTGCCCTCCTGTCACTTGGAGATGGCCAAGACATGGTTCGGAGAGGGATGTGTATCCGCATTCTGTTATCACTGTTCTGCGGGCATCAACATAGTCTGGTCCATGCCCTTTGTCAGTGCACACGTTGCCCACTATTACCCATCCTAGGTCAAGCCTTTGGGCGAATGGATCATTGTGGGGTCCGTTGCGCTGTTTATGAACTTTGTGCACCCTCAGGATGTCCCTACCAAGCAGCCGTAAGATCTTGGCGCCTTGTTCTACCGGCGGGATGTAGTTGGCTATTCCTCTGAGGTGTGGATGATGGCGTGCCACGTCTGGTGTGGGAATCTTGTCCCTGTTTTCAGCCATGTAGTTGCACTCGATGAGTGTGGGGAGAGCTATCTTCACTCTGTTATCCACTGAACGTATAATGTAGCCACTTGCTCTTCTCCCTGTTGTCTCAGTTGACCCTGCACAGGTTCTGAGGATGTAGGGTGAGGCATTGTCTTGTGTGTTGAATAAGTTGAAGAATTCCATCTTCGCCAATGATCTGTTACTTTGATCGTCGAGGATTGCATACATCCGGATAGCCCTCTTAGGTTGTCCCTGGGGGTGCACTGCGACAAGGCATATTTTGGAGCAGGATATTTTGTCACTTCCTTTTCCGTAAACCTCGGTGCACTGAGACGTGACAGATGTTGGCTCTCTTTCTCCTTCCTCCCCGCCATGCTCCGCTACGGAGGATGGGTTGTTGAGTTGGTGGAGTGTCAGCGCCTCTGGATGTAGAGATGTTACGTGCTTGCCACTTTTGCACACTGCACATTTGATGGCCTCTTTACAGTCCTTGGCTAGGTGAGTCGTGGAATCGCAGCACCTGAAGCAGACTCCGAATTCTCTGAGTAACTTCTTGCGTTCCTCTAGGGACTTCATCCTGAACCCAAAGCATTTGTTAAGTGGGTGTGGCTTCTTATGTATGGGACATTCCCTGTTTGGGTCCCTTGGTTTCTCGTCTCCGGCGACCGACTGATCGGGAGTAGTTTGGGTCGTGGGGGACACGTCCGTCCTGTGGACCGAGAAGGGTGTTTGAGAGTTACCGTATCTTGAAACTGGTCTCTCATTCCTCAGGTCGCTTGCATTGTGTGTGGTCTGCGCACCCAAGATGAAACTGGGATCGTTCCTTGTCCTTGCCACTTCGCGGATGAAGCTCAAAAAGAAACAAGGTATAGTTTATTGAAGTACAGTTAGTACTGTTAGTACTTCTAAACTTCATAGTTGCTAGAATGATATAAAGTAAGTGAGTGAGACCGCAGTCACCGAATTGTACATAAATATCGTTGTTGACAGGTGCTATAAGGGAAATAGGCACAATAATATCAGTGTTGATCAAGAGGTTTGATCAAAAAGAAAACCCTTTTTATTTAGCACTTGGATGTCACATCTGTTGTGATGGACACAGTGGTCCTGCAGTATTATACTGCTAGTCTGTCAGGTACTCCCGAAAACACCGAGGGTATCAAAAATAATAAAATTTTATTGAATCTACATGGAAAATTTAAAAACACAGATACATAATTAAAAATCCCTATAATCTTGTGGTTGATGTGTACAGGTATGGTAAGGTAAGTACTATTGACAAATCACAATCCTGTCACATCTAGGCATCCCACATATCACAACTATTGTCATTTGTTTAGGTAAAATTATTACCTTGCGGCTTGTACCTTCTCAATTAGGAAATGGTAGACAGTGTGATTGCAAAAAACAGGTAGATGCAGGGTGTATATAAAGATGGTATTCGTCTCTATGTCTCTTTTGAGACTGAAGTGAAGAGTAACATATATACACACTTGAATCACATTAACCGTTTGACTTCAATATCCACTAGATGCAAGTCAAAACAGATTATTATCATCGAGTGGCGACATCCCACCACAGCGGGAACTACGAGCAGGCTTGTATTGTATATACATGCAGCTACGAGTCTAACATACCCAGACTCAAAAACGAGCAGCCCACACATATTTACTTTGGGTAGATCTGTTACATAGCAGCACCGAATATAGCATTAGATACACTGTGTGGTAATATTGACTGCTGCGTTTATTCCATCTGCACCACCTAGGCAATCTTTGCCTTTTTGCATTATATAGTCACAGCTGTGGTATATTTGGCTATACTATCCTATGGTAGCATTGATTTAGAGGATAATATGTACAGATGTGATTCATTGTGATATAATAATCTGTTTTGACTTGCATCTAGTGGATATTGAAGTCAAACGGTTAATGTGATTCAAGTGTGTATATATGTTACTCTTCACTTCAGTCTCAAAAGAGACATAGAGACGAATACCATCTTTATATACACCCTGCATCTACCTGTTTTTTGCAATCACACTGTCTACCATTTCCTAATTGAGAAGGTACAAGCCGCAAGGTAATAATTTTACCTAAACAAATGACAATAGTTGTGATATGTGGGATGCCTAGATGTGACAGGATTGTGATTTGTCAATAGTACTTACCTTACCATACCTGTACACATCAACCACAAGATTATAGGGATTTTTAATTATGTATCTGTGTTTTTAAATTTTCCATGTAGATTCAATAAAATGTTATTATTTTTGATACCCTCTGTGTTTTCGGGAGTACCTGACAGACTAGCAGTATAATACTGCAGGACCACTGTGTCCATCACAACAGATGTGACATCCGAGTGCTAAATAAAAAGGATTTTCTTTTTGATCAAACCTCTTGATCAACACTGATATTAGTTGCTAGAATGAGCAGGATTGAAAATGCCACTCAATGCACATCTTGCCACATGTATGTGCACTTGGAGCAGCTGTTCCAAGGAGCATACCGCTGTGAGAGGTGTGAGCGAGTGGTCTCTCTAGAGTCAGAGATTGCTGATCTGAAGAGGCAACTTGCAATATTGAGGGACATTGGCAATCTTGAAAGGGAATTAGAGCTCACTGAGCAGGCCCTTGCTTCGACTAGTGGTGCAGATGGTGGCGCTGTTAGTGAGGAGCAGGTAGGTAGCTTGGTTGCTGTTAGTGAGGAGCAGGTATGTAGCTGGGTGACAGAAGGGGAAGCAGGGGCAATAGGGAGAGGCAGGTCGTTTCTGAGCTGACACATCCCAATAGATTTGCCATGTTGAGTGAAGATATTGGGAATGTTGGGGCAGAAATGGCAAGGCTGGGGGAGACTAATTCCTCTAGCAGCCAGGGGAATAGTTCCTCCAGCACAGTGGGGACTCAGGATGCTCAGATACAAAGAAATATTGTGGGGGTAGGGGACGCCATTATTAGGAAGGTAGATAGGGCAATCTGTTGCCGGGACCGCATGAACCGAACAGTTTGTTGTCTCCCGGGTGCTCGGGTTCGGCACATTGTGGATCGGGTATACAGATTGTTGGGGGGGGGGGGGCTGGGATTGTCCAAGCGGTCTTGGTACACGTTGGCACCAATGACAAAGTTAGAGAAAGATGGAGGGTCCTAAAAAATGATTACAGGGATCTAGGACAAAAGCTTAAGGCAAGGACCTCCAAGGTAGTATTTTCTGAAACACTACCAGTGCCATGCGCTACCGCAGGGAGACAGTCAGAGATCAGGGAGGTTAATTCATGGCTAAGAAAGTGGTGCAGGAAGGAGGGGTTTGGGTTTTTAGAGCCCTGGTAAAAAGGTTGGAGGAGATTTTAAACTAGGATGGAGGGGGGAGGGGAATGAAACAGATAATGAACTAAATGGAATAGATGAGGATACAAGGTGGTATGGAGGTAGAATGGGGGCAAGTGCAAGTTTGACAAGCAGTGAGACACCCATAGTAAATACAGATAATACTAGAAAACTTCTAAAGACTAAACCAAGTGGGAGCAGAAAGGAAGGAACAGATAAGATGATAGTACAGGCTGAAAAAAAACTGAAATGCATGCTTGCTAATGCAAGAAGCCTGACAGATAAAATGGGGGAGCTTGAATTAATAGCTGCAAGGGAGCAGTATGATATCATAGGCATTACTGAAACATGGTGGGATGAAACTCATGACTGGACAGTTAATTTAGAGGGTTATTCTCTTTTTCGGAAGGATCGAACAAATAGAAGGGGAGGTGGAGTATGTTTATATGTTAAACCGGATCTAAAACCTATTATAAGGGATGATGTCTATGAAGGGAATGATGAAAATGTAGAGACTTTGTGGATAGAAATTACAGTGGCGGCCGGTTTAAACCTAATGCGGCTGCCGCCGCAGTTTGAAAACAGCTGCGGGCGGCGCGCGATTATCTTCAGCCGTTTTCGGCCGGTTTTCCCGCGCCTCGGGCGCTTTCAATAGTTAGCACATTAGCGCTTATCTATTGAAGCGGCCGCCGCGCGGGAAACTCCGTTTTAAACGGAGAGTATCCCCGCGGTTAGCCCGCTATGCACCCGGCAAGTTTTAGAATAAGCTTGGCCGGGACAGTAGCAGTGGAGGTAAAAGTATAAAGAAAATGTTTGTGGGAATATGCTATAAACCACCAAATATCTGTGAGATTGAGGAAGCTAAAATACTTTTGCAAATGGAGAAGGCATCAAAACTGGGTCATGTTTGCATAATGGGGGATTTTAATTATCCAGACATAGACTGGGGCAATGAGATTAGCGTAATAACAAAAGGAAACAGGTTTTTGGGTGTGCTTAAAACAATTATATGACCCAAATGATTGAGGAACCAACCAGGAGAGGGGCAGTTCTGGATTTGGTCATATCAAACAATGTAGAAGTAATAACAAATATTCAAGTCCTGGAACATTTAGGTAACAGTGATCATAACATGGTCTCATTTGAAATAAATGATCAAAAAACAGGTTACTTGGGTTCAACAAAGACTTTAAACTTTAGAAAGGCAGATTTTAATAAACTGAGGTCTAATCTAGTAGTAATACAATGGGATGATGTTTTTGCAGGGAAAAATGTAGAAGATAAATAGGCAGTCTTTAAAACATTGTTAGAAAAGCACACTTATCAGTGTATACCCTTGGGAAATAAGTATAAAAGAAATAAGTCAAAACCAATGTGGCTAAATAAACAGGTAAGGGAGGAAATGGACAAGAAGAGGAAGGCGTTTAGATTCTTTAAGTCAGAAGGGACGGAGACATCGTATCAGAATTATAAGGCACTACTTTTTTACCCGTGAGGAAGGAAGCGCAGTCTTCCGAAACGCGTAGGGTGGCCTACGTGTGCACTACTGGCGTTAGAGTACCCTCCACATCTATACCAGCTCCACGGACAATCCCAGCCATTGTGCTGTTTACAGATTATCTTGCATTTAGCTGGACACTGATTACTCCAGGTGCTTGCTGCTGCCTGCTCGCGTTCAACGTTGCTGCTGCGCACGTGGTGACACTTGCTCCTGCAACACGCGATCCGGTGTGCCTGCCCAGCTGAGGTCCGTGCTGTGAAGGGAAAGGAGAATCCCTCTCGAAAGCCGCTGCTAATCGTGTGAGACGTTTGGGAGCTGATACTTGCCAACACGAGAGGGGATACTCTCTGATATATCCAACGCTTTCCTATCATCTGTGTATGGTAAGCGGCCAGCCTAGCCAGTGTTGGTGTGCACTTATGACCTATTCTTTTTAGTGTTCATATATTATGCATTGAGCTGTTGTATTAAATGTTTTTATGCTAATCAGTCACTTGTTTGTCTCAGCTTTTCGTTGTCCTGTATGTGTTAGTGTTTTTGTATGTCAATTGGTAAACTGTATTACACTGTTTGTTTTTATATTTTTTACATGACTGACCGTCTTCATGAGGAGAGCCCCAGAGGACATCCACTTCTATCTGTTTGTATATTAATCATTTACCTTAAGGCTAAGCGCCATAGATATAACCTTTTTTTCTTCAGAATTATAAGGAATGTAACAAAAATGGCAAAAGGCAATCAAATTAGCAAAAAAGGATAATGAAAAAAGGATTGCAATAGAAAGTAAGGTCAACCCAAAAAAGTTCTTTAAGTACCTTAATAACAAAAAAATGAGAAAAGAAAATATAGGACCCTTTCAGTGTGAGATGGGTAGGCAGATTATTGGAGATAAGGAAAAAGCTGAGGTATTAAACAAATTCTTTGCCTCTGTGTTTACCAGGGAAGAATCAAGTTCAATAGTAGTGTCGCAGGAGGAAGCCACAACCTTCATATTAATGAACAATTGGTTAACTGAGGAAGAAGTTCATAAGCGACTGGAAAAAAGGAGAAAATTTAAACAACTTACCGTAATTTTCTTTTCCTGGAACCATGGCAGTGGGCACCATTGGGTTAATCCCTTCTCACTCTAGGTAGGACAGGAAGTAGACTTTTGCAGGTAGGCCATATAAGGCCCCTCCCTCTACCTGCACACCAGTCTTACGATTCTTCCATAGCTGAAAATATATAACTGATAGGCATTAGACCTACATAGGGAGGGTAACTATGTGCCCACTGCCATGGTTCCAGGAAAAGAAAATTACGGTAAGTTGTTTAAATTTTCTCCTTTCCTGATCACCCTGGCAGTGGGCACCATTGGGACATACCCAAGCAGTGCAAATTTTAGGGAGGGATACATCAGAATAGACAACACCAGTTTAATGTCTTATCAGTTCAACCTTTATTAATACACTTTACACTTTCTTTCACTACAGTTTCCAAGACTCTACGCCCAAAGCTTGCGTCAGCTGATGATTGTACGTCTAGTCTGTAGTATTTCAAAATGTATTGAATGAGGACCAGACAGCTGCTTTGCATATTTGCCCTGGTGTAGCCTGGGCCTTGAATGCCCATGAAGTAGCCATGGCCCTTGTAGAATGGGCTTTCACCTTCAAAGGTTTATCTTGTCCTTTGTTTTCATAAGCTTTTTTGATACAAGACACAATCCACTGTGCAATTGTAGTCTTTGATGCTGCTTGTCCTTCTTTGGTCCCTCTGGAATGACAAATAATTTGTCAGACTTTCTGATATCTCTCATCCTTTCTAGGTACACCTTAAGACATCTTACCACCTCCAATTTGTGTAACCTTTCCTCTTTCTTATTTTTTGGTTCTGGACAAATTGACGGGATCACAATCTCCTGATTCATGTGGAACTGTGATACTACCTTTGGCAGGAATTGATGTATCGGTCTAAGAACTGCCTTGTCTTGATGTATGATTAGGAATGGCCCCTTAGCAGATAGCGCCTGTAGTTCTCCCACTCTCCTTGCCGAGGTGATTGCTATCAGAAACGCCATTTTCCATGACAACCATTTTAGGCCTATGTCCTGTATTGGTTCAAACGGAGCTGCTGTTAATACATCCAAGACTAAAGACAAGTCCCATGTAGGTACTCTGTTCTTAATTTGAGGTTTTAACCTTTTAACTGCTTGAAAGAACCTGATCATCAATCTTTCCATTGCCAGATTTCTTTCCAACAAAGCTGATAGTGCCGACACTTGTACTTTTAATGAGCTGAGACTGAGACCTTTCTCAAATCCTTTATGCAGGAATTCCACTATAGATACAATTCTTGGTGAAAGGAAATTTTCTCTCTCTTTTTCACACCAATCACAAAAGCAAAGCCAGATTCTATGGTATACTCTTGATGTGGAACTTTTCCTTGCTTGTAACAGGGTTTGAATTGTTTTCTCTGAACAACCCTTCAGTCTCAATGTCTCCCGCTCAATTGCCATGCCTTCAAAGCCCATTGTTTGGTATTCGGATGACATATTGGCCCCTGTTGCATCAGGCCTTTGCGATCTGGTATGTGCATGGTGTATCCCCTGCCATATTTACCAGGTGTGTAAACCAAAGCCTTCTTGGCCAGTATGGTGCTATGAATCTCACCTCTGCTCTGTCTTCCCTGATTTTCCTGATTGTTTTTGGAATCAGAGGAATTGGAGGGAACAGGTACCCCAATTTGAAGTCCCATTTGAGACTGAGAGCATCTGTAGCTTGTGCGCTTGGGTGAAATTGTCTGGAACAATAGTTCCTTACTTTGCGATTCTGGTGTGTCGCCATCAGATCGATGTCTGGTTGACCCCATCGCTCTACCAGTTCTTGAAATACTCCTGGATTTAACGCCCATTCTCCTGGGTGAATGATATTGCGACTTAGAAAGTCTGCTGTGACATTTTCTAGTCCTGGGATATGTATGGCTGTGATATCCGACAAGTGGCACTCTGCCCAACCGAGTATTTCTGCTGTGAGCTTCATCAGCTTTCTGCTCCTGGTTCCTCCTTGTTTGGCTATATATTTGACCACAGACCTTCTGTCTGATTCTAGCCATTTTGTCCTGGAAAACTTCAAGGGCCTTTTGTACTGCTTTTAATTCCAGCAGATTTGATGGTAAGTGGTTTACCTGATTTCCCCAGGTTCCTTGCACCACTTCTTCTCCCATCTGAGCCCCCAACCTGTCTTGCTCGCATCTGTTGTAATTTTTTAACCAGTGCACAGGTTGTAGCGTTTTCCCTTTGACCAGGTTTCGGGTATCTTCCCACCATTTTAACTCTTGTTTTGTTTGTGGGTGTAACAAGATTCTTTGTCTTGTGTCTTTGTGATTCCCGTTCCATTGTTGCAGAAAATTGTTTTGCAGAGGTCTCATATGCAACGCTGCCCACTTTGTGACGCTTAATGTTGAAGCGAATTTCCCCAGGAGTCTCATGCATTCTTCTGCAGAAGTCCTGGTAGCTTTTCTGAGCCTCCTTGTTCGTATGGCTATGTCTTGCCTCTTTGCCTCTGGCAATCTCACTTCTCCTTTTCTGTATCGAATTCTACTCCCAGAAATCTTAAGAGCTGAGTGGGTACCCAATGCTCTTGTCTCTGTTTATTAACCAACCGTGATGTTCTAGGAAGGTTATTACCATTTTCTGGTCTTGTTGGAGTTTCCCCCCATCCTTTGATTTTACCAGGATATCGTCCAGGTAAGGGTATATCTCTACCCCCCTTTTTCTCATCTCTGCCACTAGAGGGGCTAGAACCTTTTGTAAACGACCTTGGGGAAGTTGCCAGACCAAATGGTAGTGCTGTGTATTGATAATACTCTTGATTTACTGCAAACCTTAGGAATTTTTGATGCCCTTTTGCTATTGGTACATGTAAATAAGCGTCTTTTAAGTCTATCGCCACCATCCAGTCTCCTGGTTGTACCTCTTGTATAATCAGATTTACAGACACCATCTTGAACTTTCTTATCTTCAAGAATGAATTTACCTTCTTAGGTCTAGGATTGCTCTGTAATCCCCTGTAGGCATCTTTACCAAAATTATTCTGGAAAAAATTCCGCTTCCTCTTAGCTTTTCTATTACTTCTGCCTGTAGTAATTTCCTTAAAGCCGTATTCCTATAACAGCTGGATTCTCAGAAGCTGAACACCTCTTTATCTTGATTTTATTCATCTGTTGGAGACTAAATCTCCTGGCTCTGTCCTGATGCCTTTGTTATTATTGCATCTAGTTTGCTGCCGAATAGGAATTCACCTTCAAATGGTAATGTACATAAGGTGTTCTTTGATGCTGTGTCAGCCATCCACTGTCTGAGCCATAAAGCTCTTCTTGCTGATACCGCTAGTGCCATAGACTTGGCTGCTATTTTTACTGCATCCAATGAGGCTTCTGCTATGTAATCAGTTGCCCATTTCACCACTGACAACGCCTTAAGAATAGTACCTCTTTTACACCTTTGTCTATCGCCTCTTCAATGTTGGCAATCCACACTCGCATAGCCCTAGCAGTTGATGTAGTTGCTATGGCTGGTTTGTAGGCTGTTCCTGCCGTAACATATGCTTTTAATGCATAATCCATCCCTCTAAGGGGATTGTGGTCTTTTTTTACTATTCTAGAAATAGCAATATCCACCTTTGGGCTAACCTCCCCATTTCTCACCTCTTCTTGTGGGAATGGATACATCTTCCCAAACCTTTTAGGCGTAATACTATGGCGTCTGGTTGCGCCAACTCCACCTGAATGAGGTGCTTAATTACTTGATGGATAGTAAAGACTCTACCTTTTAAAGCAGCAGCAGTAATAGCAGTAGTAGTACTAGTAGCAGTAGTAGCAATAGTAGCAATAGTAGCAGTAGTAGCAGTAGTAGCAGTAGTAGCAGTAGTAGCCGTAGTAGCCGTAGTAGCAGTAGTAGCAGCACGCCTAGCCTGTCAAAGCAGGCCAGTACAGAAACTCTTGAAGCAGCCAGGACACTTTTTGTCTCGCCAAAAATATTTATTTATTTTTGAAAATTTCAGAGGTGCCTATTTTCAACCTCCTGTTTGGATTCGATCTCACAATTTCTTCCAAGTATCAGCTTAAACACTGCACACCCCAACTCTGTGAGCTACAAGATCACCATTGTGTTAAGTCCTAAATGTCTTTCAGTTACAACCTGTATCATGGCTTTGATGAGTGGATCCACCCTTTCTACATCAATTTCAGATTATTCCTGAATATCTTGATCTGATGAATCCATTTCATTCTCTGACACATGAAAACAATCACTTTCAGACCCATATGATGAAAAACCTTTCCCCTTATCCAGACTGGTCTGGGATATAGATCTTTCCTGCGCAGGGTTAACAGCTTGCTGCACTGCCGCATCAACTCTCTGTTTAACAGCCTCCTTCATCAATAAAGAAAATGCTCATTTGTTCACTGGTATCACCTGCAGGTGTCTTAAGACAATCTTCACATAATTACTTCCCTATTAGGGCTGGTTTCTCACAAGCTGAACACCATTTAGTTTCTTAGCAACCTTCATTTATGTTGCAGGGATTCCCCCGTCCCTTTTGAAGATCCTGCTTCTGGGAGGGTAACCACTGAACTAATTTATAAAAACAAAATAAATGCTAAACATACACCCTAATGTATATATATATACCATCTCTCTTTTCCCATTGTAGAACTAAACTAAGGACTCACCTAGTCTTGGGAACTGATGTTTTGGGTGTTTCCATTTTTGCATCCATATCCAGCACTTGGCTTCTCCCTGCTGAGCGTTCCATGCTGCAGCTTCACTCACACATACATCGTGTGGCCGTCGCATCCGTGACGTCATCAAGTGCTCGTGCTCATGCACCCGCACGGCTCGCGTGTCCGTGCACGCACTTGCCGGCCTGCACGCGCGCGCTCCCGAGCGGCTACGTGCCCTGTACCCTTCTCCGCAGTATACTTGATACACCTGCGGTCCTCTGAACCTCCTAGGTTCACCGTGGATTCCTGGGGTAGTACCGCCGCGTTGCTACGCTGTTGCGGTCTGACAGAGCTCCTCCGCTCGCAGCTATTGCTGCTCCCCCTTCCGCGTGTGGCGGGCTGCCGGGTACCTTACCGCAGCGTTCAGGCGCTTATGCGGTGAGTCTGGGCCTCCATGGGTCCCTGCTGCAGCTGTTGTGCGCCTCGATCCTGGGCATTGCACTAAGCTTTCCTCGCGCTGCAGCTGTTTCCCCCACCCAACAGGGGCACCCCCGACTCTAAGGGGTCTCCGTCTTGCCCCCCGTAGGGCGCACCGCGAAGCTTCAGGGCAGAGAGGGTGAGACCCTGGTTATCTGCACAAAGTGCAGTAGGTGAGCCCTGTTTAAAAAATAACAAATCCTACACCTAGCTGTGAGGACAGGAAAAAGACTGGTGTGCAGGTAGAGGGAGGGGCCTTATATGGCCTACCTGCAAAAGTCTACTTCCTGTCCTACCTAGAGTGAGAAGGGATTAACCCAATGGTGCCCACTGCCAGGGTGATCAGGAAATTAAACTAAATAAGGCACCTGGCCCCGAAGGCATACATCCAAGAGTTCTCAAGGAGTTAAGCTCAGTAATAGCAAAACCATTATATTTAATATTCAAGGACTCCATTTCCACAGGCTCAGTACCACAAGATTGGCGTAAAGCAGATGTGGTGCCTATATTTAAAAGGGGAGCTAGATCACAACTGGGAAATTACAGACCTGTAAGCCTGACTTCAATAGTAGGGAAACTACTTGAAGGTTTAATACGGGATAATATTCAGGAATACCTAATGGAAAACAAAATTATTAGTAATAGTCATCATAGATTTATGAAGGATAGATCTTGCCAAACTAACCTTATTTGTTTCTTTGAGGAGGTAAGTAGGAATTTAGACCAGGGTAATGCAGTTGATGTGGTCTACTTAGATTTTGCAAAGGCTTTTGATACGGTTTCACACAAGAGGTTGGTGAGCAAAATAAAGAAAATTGGACTCAGTAATAATATATGCACCTGGATTGAAAAATGGTTAAAGGACAGACAACAGAGGGTTGTCATAAATGGAACTTTTTCAGGTTGGGCTAAAGTCGTGAATGGGATACTAAATTGTGTAAGGTAATAGAATCAGAGCAGGATGTAATTTCTCTTCAGAAGGACTTGGAGAGACTGGAAACGTGGGCAGGTAAATGGCAGATGAGGTTTAATACAGATAAATGTAAGGTTATGCATTTGGGATGCAAGAATAAAAAGGCAACTTACAAATTAAATGGAGATATATTGGGGGAATCCTTGATGGAGAAGGATTTAGGAGTGCTTGTAGACAGCAGGCTTAGCAATAGTGCCCAATGTCATGCAGTAGCTGCAAAGGCAAACAAGATCTTATCTTGCATCAAACGGGCAATGGATGGAAGGGAAATAAACATAATTATGCCCCTTTACAAAGCATTAGTAAGACCACACCTTGAATATGGAGTACAATTTTGGGCACCAATCCTAAGAAAAGACATTATGGAACTAGAATGCAGAGAAGAGCCATCAAATTAATAAAGGGGATGGACATTCTAACTTATGAGGAGAGGCTAGCTAAATTAGATTTATTTACATTAGAAAAGAGGCGTCTAAGAGGGGATATGATAACTATATACAAATATATTCAGGGACAATAAATGGAGCTTTCAAAAGAACTATTCATCCCACGGGCAGTACAAAGGACTCAGGACCATCCCTTAAGGTTGGAGGAAAGGAAATTTCACCAGCAACAAAGGAAAGGGTTCTTTACAGTAAGGGCAGTTAAAATGTTGAATTCATTACCCATAGAGACTGTGATGGCAGATACAATAGATTTGTTCAAAAAAGGTTGGACATCTTTTTAGATGGGAAAGGTATACAGGGATATACCAAATAAGTATACATGGGAAGGATGTTGGTCTAGGGATTAATCCGATTGCCAATTCTTGGAGTCAGGAAGGAATTAATTTTTCCCCTTAATGGGGTTTTTTGTTTGCCTTCCTCTGGATCAATAAGTAAGTATAGATATAGGATAAAGTATCTGTTGTCTAAATTTAGCATAGGTTGAACTTGATGGACCTACGTCTTTTCAACCTCATCTACTATGTAACTATGTAACTATGTAAGAATGAGAAGGGAGGGAGGGCTACTTGCTTCTCCCTTTTGTATTTGGAGCCTTGTGAAATCCATCTTTCTTGGAGGTTGTAGGGTAGCTTCTCCAAGATGGGTCTCACTCCGCGAGCTGAGTCTAGGACGTTGAGACCTGTTAAGGAATGGTCTTTTCTTGCAAACTCCAGCTCTTGCAGCAGGTCCCCGAGCTCTCGTAACTTCGAGTGGTCTTTAGCTGTGATCCTGGGAATGCTGTCGACTCTCTTGAAAAGCGAATCTTCGACTGCTTCAAGGCTACCGTAGCACTCTTCTTGCCTTTCCCATACTAAGTCGAGACCTACTTGGGGGTGGTCTGCATTTGCCATCCCGAGTCTCTTCGCGTGCTGCTTGGATTCTTTTCCCAGCCATTTGGATAGCAGGCTGAGCTCTTCCCTTGCTGAGAAGCCCAGGCTCTTGATTGCGTCCTTGAACGTAAACTTCCACATTTGGTAGTTCTCAGGACGGTCGTCAAAGTTGGTAAGTCCTGTTTGCACCATGTCACGCCGGAACATGTACTTGGCCATGTCTTTCAGGCCTGAGGTATCGGTGTGTTGGTCGCGTTCTGTGGTAGTTGTTGGGAGGGTCCATGCGGTTGTCTCTTCCTTGGCGTGGATGCGTGGTGACTGCTGGTCAGTGTGAGTGGCTGTGTTTTCCACTGTGTGGGTGTGCCTGGATAGCGAGCCTGTTGTAGTGCATCCGTGTGCGCTCTGGCGTGTGGATCACTTTTGCGGCTGTGGCTGTCCCAGGCAGCATGTACCATCGAAGGAACAGCGTCTTCTCCTCGTGGACCTAGCAAATCTTCGGTGTCTGTGGAGTCACTCCCGTCGTGTTGAGATGGTGCGCTGGTATTTACGCTGAAGAGGCTCCTCACATAGTCCTCAGTGCGTTGAGCTGGATCCTCTGAGGCTATCCGTCTGTACGGTTGCTCCCCGCCGTCCTGTCTCGTAGCTGCTTCTAAGACCTTGGCCTGGGCCATGGCGGCGGCGTCCTCTTCTTTGCTTAGGGCTTCTAGATCCGTGTCCAATTCAGCCTTTCTACGCGCAGCGGCAGCATTGGCGGCGGCATCATTGGCAGCGGTGGCAGTGGCAGCGGCATTGGGGGCGTTCTGCTCCTTCTCTTCTATGCGCGCTCTTTCTGCCCTTACGGCTGCCTCTCTCCGACCGTATTCGGCCCTGGCACGTGCGGCCTCGGCGGTGGCTCGCGCCTTGGTAGCGTTTGCGCTGGACACGTTGGATTGCACTGATTTTGCTGACCTTGGTGAATGCCTGGATGTGTTAGAGCGTTATGATGCGGTCTCCGGGAGGAGCTCTTTTCTCTCGCTTTGTGTGTCCATGATGGCGGTCCGCACGGGGCTGTCACGTGTAAGGTCAATGTTATTTTGTAAGTCTCTTTCTTGCAGGCTTTCGCCGGTGTTGGCTCTGGTCAAGTAGGTGATGTATGTCTCTGACAGCCCTTGGTAGCACGAGTGGTTAGACTTTATTTGAATAATTGCCTGCCCGAGCTACTGTACATTATCACCAATTCTAGCAACATTGCGTAACTCTAGTGCGGTTCTTTCCCAGGCCTTTTCTAAATTGGCGCGGTGCGCTTCAATGTCAGCCTCATATTTTTCGCGGGCCTTTTGTGTCAGTGACTGTCCGTTTAGGCCTTGCGTCTGCCTGCGCCTGTTGCAGTTGCGCAGCGGTCTCTGTGTCTGAGTGATCACTCTCCTGCGTGGTGTTTGGTGAGGATCTGAGTTCTGCCATGCTGCAGGTGTGTGTAGGCCTTTAGCCAGTGCGTGTGGTGTGCAGTCTGTTTACCTGTGTCAGCGATGGATGACTGTCTCGGATAGTGCCGGTAGGTGTCCTGCAGCGGTAAGCGTTGGGGTAGCTGTACTTTCAGGTGTCCGGTGGCTCTGACCAGTGTCCTGGCGGAGTCCGGTGGAGTTGCCCTTGGTGGCGCTAGCCGTGGGAACGTGCGCAGGGTTAGGTGAGATGGTAATTCCTCACTGTCAGGCTGTGCAGAGGATGGACTCAAAGACAGAAAAGAGCAATCAAAGTTCTGTGTATGGTGCACTGTTTGACTGTAGTGCTTGAGCCTTGAGTGTGGGCTGCGGGCTGCAGGTTGTGTGCAGTGTAAGCTGCTTGCTGTTTGTAAGGCTTTTGCTGTAGAAAGTCTGAGCTCTGCTTGCTTGTCTTAGCATAAAGCTGTAGTTGTTTGCTCTATAGAGGCTGGTGGCTCTGTGTAGCAATGTGGAGCAGTAGCTTGTACTGTGGTGGTGAGAGACTGCTGTTTATTTGCTGTGTAAGCTGCTTGCTTGTTTCTTTAGCATAAAGGCTGTGGGTAGCAGCTCCTCTGTGTGTGTCCCCAAAGCACACGGTCCTCTTTCTACTATTCTGAAGCCAGGGTCACGTGTGATGTGTGATTTGCCCCGGATAGCATTAACTCAGCTCCCTTTCCAAATCACTCCAAGTCCTATAATATTTCCTTCACTTTATTGGAAAAGCAGCAGTAAATACAGGCACTTGTGGATGGTGTGTAGTAGTGATTTGTAGTTAGAAACAGGTAGAAAGAGATGGCCTTGCCATAGGAGAGTAACAGAGATGGGTGCTGTACTCACTGTCTCCACAGTAGAAAAGGAAGTGAGGAGCAATGTGGGTAAAAGGAATAGTCTTGGGACAGACTATCTGTGAACAAAGACAGGGGGGAGGGCAGAATAGCCCACTCTGAGAAGAATCTCAGAGGTTGCTGTAGCAACTCACTGGTTACATGCTCAAAGGCAGAAAGGGCAACATATTGATACATCACACAGGCACAGTGTGTGTGTGTGTGTGGAACAAATGCATGCAGCTGAACTTAAGGAGCTTACAAGCAGAAGGGGGGTCAAACAGAAATATGATTCTTGCTCCATGACACTCTCTTCTTTGTGAATACAGCAATAAACACGTTCTATGTATCAACTTGTCTTGATCATATCATATAAATATGTGTAGGAATGTTTTCTTAAAATTCAAAATGGCCATATTAACCCACAATCTTTATATGGTATATATTCAAAACAGTTCGTATGGAAGTATAATCCTTAGATAGGCGTATGGTATAGCCCTGTCTAAGGATTTTACAGGACTATGGTATAGATCAGTTGTGCACAAACTGGGGGCGCGCAAGATTATTTAGGCTGAGTCCCGCCTGGCGCTGAGCGCGCTCATGCTTGGAGAGCACTCCAAGCATGAGCACCAGGTGTCCTCCGATTTACACAATTGTGCGCGTGGGGGGGGGGGGGGGGGTAGCATTATTGCTGGCCAGCTGAGTGCGCGAGGAACTAGGTTTTTTTGTTTTGGTAAGCGCCAAACGCGGGTCAGCGTGTGTGCCTGCGCACGAGCGTCGCACGCATGTAAGTTAACACGGCAAGCACAGCCTGCTCAGCGCTGGCGGGGACGCAGCCTAAGGCCACGCCTATAGTGCCCCGTGACTGGTGACGTCACCCTTTACGCTAGCGAAAGTTATATTTTGCGGCGCGGGCTTCCGGGCATTTGATTTGTTATGGGGCTGTCACATGAAAAACCCTTGAAAAATCAAATATTCCCGGCTTCCAAAGTCCGTGACGCACCGTCGCGCTTACTATAAGTGCACGTGCCGGGGGCAATGTATTTGTTTTTGAGCGGTGGCACCGTCACCCGTTGCGGGCACTATAGGCGCGGCCTTAGGCTGAGTCCATAGAAGGACAGTCAGCGCTGAGCTGTGCGGATGCTCCGCGATGAGCCCCGTCATCTTCAATGAGGATGTCTTGAGAGGGGGCTCCCGCGAGCATCCGCAGGCATGCTGAGGTGCAGGAATTTTCGGCTGAAAACCTCCAATCAGAGCGAAGCAGCGTCAACGTCAACATCAACAATTGCGCAGACGAGCCTCAGCGTCAGCGCGGCTCCCCCTCTATGGACGCAGCCTTAGGGGGGGGCACAGGCTGCGTGTGGCGAAACCAGGGGGCAGGCAGAGCCTGTGCACAGGAGGCCAAGCAGCTCCAAGCTCCATGCTGCTGTTTCTCTGCTGCCTGCTTCTCTGTGCTTGCTGCGGGGGCGGGGCATTCCCTGCACACAGACAACTTGCCCCCCCTCCTTCCCCCCTCCCCCCCTCCCCTCCCGCCTCCCTCCTTCCCTCCTCCCCCCCAGACAGCAGTTATCCAGTGCTCCTGACAATCGGTGTTCCTGACAATTTGTGAGCTTGCTATACCTGAGTCCTGCTTTATATCGTATTGATCCTTAGGCTGTGTTCTGTCTCCCAATGCTGGACTCTATGTGGTAGCCTCACAGGTGAAAGTGTGTGTTGTGTCTGTGTTGGTTGTGATTGAGTGTGTGTGTAGTGTGTGCTGTGATTGTGTGCTGTCTGTGTTGGTTGTATTTGAGTGTGTGTTGTGTGTCTGTGTTGTCTGTGTGAGTTGGTTGTGATTGAGTGTGTGTTGTGATTGAGTATGTGTGCTGTGTGTTATGATTGAATGCAGTGGTGCGCAAACTGTGGGGCGAGCCCCCTTGAGCAAGATTATTTAGGGGGTGGGGAGGGGGGCGCAGGCGGCGTGCAGCAAAACCTGGTGTGTGCGGGAGGGTGAAAAAGCTGTGCACGGACGGGCAGCCGAAGAAGATGTGCGCAAACGGCTTAACAGGATAGTGCAGGTGGCGGCCACGTGATGGTGTGTATACACGCGCGGGGGATTCGGAGGTACGGGGGAGGAGCACGCCTCAGCCCTGTGATGTCGAACTCCCCTCCTTCTGGTGTCTGCCCTACAATAGCGCTGTGTTCCTGCTTTCCTCCGCTGGCAACCTGCTTCGCTGCGATCCTCTGCAAGTGAAAGCAGCCAGGAGCCCCTCAGCGACGGGGCACATGACCGCAGGGACTCTCTTCCCTCCCCCTCTCCCACACCTTTGGTGCCGGTTCATGTGCTACTTCCCCTCTCCCCTCCAGCTTGGCTGAATTGCATGCTGTTTCCCCTTCCCCAGTGTCATGGGGGCGGAGCTAAGGGGATTCAAAGGAGTGCAGGGGAGTGCAGTCTGGTCCCTGAAAAGAAGTTCAAATGGCTGCTGTGCAGGAGCTGTGGGACAGGCTGCAAACAGAGGCTGGATGATTTCAGAAACAGCTTGGAGGTCTGCTTGCAGGAGGTGGGGAGGGTGAGTGTGCAAGTCTGCTGGATAGGCTACAAACAGTCTCTTTTAAAAGGGGCTGGATGGCAGCAGCTTGCAGGAGGTGGTGAGGCTGGAGTTTACACTCGGAAGGGGGGGCCTCCCACTTGGGTTTGCATAGGTGTGGGGGGCCCCACTTAAGCCTGCATAGGTGTGTGGGGGGGGGGCTCACTTGAGCCCCTCACTGGGGTTGGGGAAAACTATACTTGTGTCCCTATGTTGTTGGTGTGCCCCCACAGGGGTGGGAGGACCAACAGGAGGAAGGGGTGGCTTCATGGGAGCCCCCATGGGGTTTGTGGGCTCCCTTTTTTAGGGGGCTATTCCGCTTCAAATCCACATGGGTTGGGAGCCCCACAGGGGTGGGGGAGCTATTTGAGCCAATGTGGGAGGAGCTACATGTGACCATTGGGGTGGGGAACCTCACTTGAGCCCCTCACTGAGGGGGGGGGGGGTCTGTACTTGTTCCCCTAGTGGGTTGGTGTGCTCCCATAGGGGTGGAAGGGTGGAAGGACCCACAGAATGTAAGGTGGTGGGGCCTACATGGGAACCCCCACTGGGTTGTGGAGGCAGCCCCACTTAAGCCCCTGTGTGTGGGTGCTATTGTAAAAGCGGTGCTGGAAGCCTTCGGTTTTCACTTGTTAGCTGAGGGAAAAAGGAAAGCTATGGTCAGGGGAGTACGTGGAGATGTTATCCCTACTACACAGGTATAGGGAAGCGCTGAACTATGGGATTGGTTAATTTCTAGTGCTGGTATTAAGTGTACAATTAGAACCAGGATGAGTGCTGTGCTGTATATACTAGCAGGGGTGGCTGAACTTTAAGTGTGTGGTAATTGAAAGCCTGTAACTAATTTTATTTTCTCTCTCCTGCCTGATTGAGCCAGCAGTGCGGGTGGGTAATTGATTGCTTCCCTAACACGCCTGGTTGGTGTGTGTCCCTATTTAAATCAAAGGCATGTGGTGAATCCTGAGCTTGGTTGCCCTGATCTGTGTGACTGTGGTTGATTTCACGTGCT
Organism: Ascaphus truei; assembly: GCF_040206685.1. Classification (NCBI taxonomy): domain Eukaryota; kingdom Metazoa; phylum Chordata; class Amphibia; order Anura; family Ascaphidae; genus Ascaphus; species Ascaphus truei. The sequence continues at coordinate 233,712,957 of NC_134487.1, read as the reverse complement.
GGCTGTATTAAACGTGGAAGTGGAGCCAGATGGAAAGTGCTGGGTATACTAGCAGGGGTGGCTGAACGTGGGAGTGTACAAGGGGTTCAATTCTTTTAAAATATGTGGTATTATCCAGAGGGATCTTCTGTGAATGATGGTACAGTATCAACAAGGAGCTTTGCTCGGTGGGTTATGCACATTTTGTTCAGGCTGCAGTATTATTGGACAGGTATGGGCAGGGCACGCTTCTGGCGAAGGCAAAAATAAATAAATCGGCATTTAGGTTTCTATCAATACACCTCAGTGCTTTCACCTACTGGGATGCAAGTTTGGTGACCAGAATTTGTGGCTTTGTGTTTGCCAATGGGGTGTGCCCTGTCATGCTTCTACTTGAAACTTTCAGCCTTTTCTTGGAATGGGTAGTCCAGAAAAGAATGCAGGCGGTTGGGGTAATACACTATTTAGACAATTTTGTTCATATTTATTTATTTATAAAATGTTTTGCCAGGAAGTAATGCATTGGGAGTTGCCACTCGTTTTGAGTATGTCCTGGTCATGGAGTTAAAATGATAAATGGTACATGGTTGCATGGGTGAACAGGGTATACATTGTGTGTGGGACATTGCATGCACAGTATGGTTTGACAGTTGGAAATGGTAGGTATTGTAAGCGTATGTAACAGTTGGAAACTGGAGGGAGGTGTGAGTCAGCTTTGGTTTTGAGGGAACTTGGACTGGTGGTTGCTGTGGAAGTCTCTGGTAGGTTGTTCCAGTTTTGGGGTGCATGGTGGGAGAAGGAGCGGTTGGATACTTTACTGAACCTTGGGACCATGAGCAGTCTTTTGGAGCCAGATCTCAGATAAGTGCCGCATGTGATAGGAGTGAGGAGCTTGTTCAGATAGACGGGTAGCTAGCCCAGAAATTATTTGAAGGCAAGAAAGGAAGGATGAATTTTGCCTCTAGACTCAAGTGATGACTAATCTAGTTCTTTGAGCATTTCACAGTGGTGTGTGTTGTAGTTGCATAGTTCCAGGGAAGTCAGATTTGTGCCCCAGATGGTTGTCAAGAGTTTTTAGCAGGGGTATGTGAGTTCAACGTTCCTTTGGCGGTGAAAAATGGAGGGCCCCACTACCATTCTGTTTTTAGGAATCTAAATTGATCTGTGGTCCGTAGGAGGAACCCCTGAGACTGCTTCAAGGAGCCCCAGGGTTCCACGGAACCCTGGTTGGGAATCACTGCCTTAATGAGACACCTGTTTTGGCAGTCAGAATTATGCCAGTGGGGAGGGTATTTTCTAAACGGCTAGCAGCTGCTATGACTGGGGTGAGACGTCCACATCATTTTGTAAGGGTAACAGCGGAGATCCAGAGGGATTTGGGAGTGTGGTTGGAGTTCTTGCAGTGCTACAATGGGAGGACACTGCGGAGGGGTTGACCTACATCCAATAACAAGCTCCAGCTTTTTACGGCTGCGGCAGTGGGATTCGGAGGGTATTTTGAGGGGTCTTGGTGTGCAGAGCGGTGTCCGCTATCTTGGGTGGAGTAGCAGTTAATTTAAAAAAAAAACCCCTGACGTTCCTAGAATTTTTCCTTTAGTAACTGCGATAGGACTTTGGGGCGCACAGGTGGCTAAGTGGAATGTAGTATTCTGGAATGGCAATATTGGGGTGGTTGGGGCAGTTAATAATTTGGGTCTCGGTCCCATCCCCCCCGTCCAGTGGTGACTTTATTGCGTAACTTTGTTCTAACTTGCCTGGAGTTAAAAATAGGCTTTAGGGCTAGGCATGTACAGTACCTGGGGTGGCTAATGTAGTTCTGTCTTTTTATCCCGAATGCAGTTAGCAGAGTTCAGGAGGTTGGCGTCAGAGGTGGATCCAGTTGGCCGGTGGAGTTGTGGTAGTTGGTGATGGTCCAGTGATGGACTTGGTGCTGGCTTCAGTGGCACCTGGTCTTTGCCTCCAGACGTTTGGATAATCGGGTATTCTTTTATTCATTGGGCAAAGAAGCATGTAGGTTCCCGGCCATACGGGTGGAATTTGGGCATGAGCGGGAAACGTGTTCTGGTGGGACAGGCAAGGTTAGATGGCATCAGGTGTTGCCAGAACTGCTGTACTGGCAAAGGACAGGAGGCCTGCCAAAAATGTTGATTATTCACGTGGGGGGTAACATCATTAGACTACTGTAGTGCAGATTCAGGTGTGTTGGGGAACGGTCCAGGTGGTGTGGTCAGATATAGTCCACAAGAGGGCATGGTAGGGGGCGCTGCGAGCTGAGGCGGTGGAGCGCACGAGGGAAAATTAATAAGGCAGTTGGGAAATTGATGTTGCAGGTAGGAGGTTGGGTGATAAGGCATCTTGAATTCGAGTCAGTGACCTAGAGGTAGTATTTGGGAAGGAGAGTCCCTGCTCCGAAGAGCTTACAATCTAATTAGTTGATGGGAGGAACGTGCGGAGACAACAGGAGGCCGTTCTGGTGGGTGCGTCTGCAAGGGGCCAAGGCTTATGTCTGAGGTGTAAAATATCAGCCATAGAACTAAGGCCAGTGAAGGACCTGGTGTGGGGGCGGGTAACGTCAGTTGACTTAGGTCATTCCTTATTGACCTAACTATCTCAGATTTAGGTGCATGGGGGGATAAGATATTGGACACTGGAAGGCTTGGAAAGGGGGTGCAGCGAAATGTATGTTACAGGTAGGAGGCTGGGTGATAAGTCACCCAAAGTTCAATTCAGCAAATAGTGGATTATTTCGCCCAAAACTGGGTACACTCGTTCGAAATAGGGTTAGATTTGTGTAATATGACACTTCAGGAGGGGCTTGAAAGGGCCTTGCGGGTCTGGTGGTACGGGGCTAGTTTAAGGGGATTAAATAGCCCTGTGGGTGGCGGCTGTTGTGGGGGGGGGGGGGGGTAGGTGTTTGTTAACCTTGCCAGCGGGGGCTCTATGGTGCAGATAACCCCTCAAGCCTTGTGGTGGCTGGGGGTAGCGAGTGGGCAGGGCTCATTTGTGCGTGATTCCCTGGGCCCAGTATCTCTTTTTTTTTTTTTTTTTCAAATAGTTTTATTAGGCATTTGGTACAACAGGTGATTTACAGTTTCATTACATTGCCTAATCCGTAAACATTTTAACTTTTTCTGGGGTAAAGAAGGGGCAACCTTGGTTGTCCCAGAAGAGGAGGTCCTCTGAGAGTGAGGACAGAGGGGTCGGGGGGGGGGGGTGAGGGAGGGAAGGAAGTTCACATCCTGGAGACCCTTTTTCTGTGGTCCTTGGTCCTAATGGGCTGACACAGGGATTCGGAGGAATCTAGTTTGCTCCCATACGTGATTTCTACCTGCCAGAGCCTTCATCTGTTGAGGAGCCACCAGGGTTCCAATATCTTATCAAAGGCAATAAGCTTTTGCCTTAGCATAGCCGTCAGCTTCTCCATTATCATCACTTCACTGACCCTTTTTTTAATGGACTTTTTAGATGGTGTGGTTTGTCTCTTCCAGGAGGCCACTATCTCACATCTGGCCGCAGTTAAAATATGGGAGATTAATTTCCCAGTTGTCCGGACAATACCTGGTATTGGCCTTGCAAGTAGGAAGGTCAGCGGTTCTATAGGTAATTCTAGGTCTGTGACCTCTTTTATCAAATTTTGGACCTTAGCCCAGTACTTAACAATTTCCGGACAGGTCCACCAGATGTGGGCCATGTCCCCTCTATGTCCGCAGCCTCTCCAACATAAATCTGACGCCAGGGGGTAGATCTGGTTCAACCTCGCTGGGGTGAGGTACCAGTGGTAGAGAATTTTATAGATATTCTCCTTCGTTACGGTGCATAGGGACGTTCCTGAGGCTGCCTGCCAAATTTCCTCCCAAATCTCCCTTTCTACTGTAATATTCAAGTCTGCCGCCCATTTAATCATGGTCTTGGGTGACCGTTGAGTTTTCTAAAATGGAATATATATCGAAAATTAATCCCCTTTGGTATGTGTTCGCTTGACACAGTAGTTCGAATTTTGTAAGGGAGGGGAATTCTGGGGATGGGCATATCTTTTGGGCAAAGTGTCGGATTTGTAGGTATTTGAATGTGTCCAGTTCCCTGATTTTATATTTGGCTTTGACTTATTGGTAACTCAGGAACGTGTCCAGGCTCAGAAGGTCCGCGATCGTCCCGACCCCCCCTTCTTTTAATCGTTCGTACAGCTTAGATCCGCATCCCGGGGGGAATTTTGGGTTGTTGGATAGGGGCGTGAGTTGTGGGTTAGCTGAGCATAGTCCGAATCTGGTCTTGTGTTTTGACCATATTTCCCATGTAAACAAGGACGCTTGTAGTTTTAGGTTGTGTGTCTGCCTATCTCCTCTATCTAAACTCCAGAGGCAGGCCTGCAGAGAAGGCATTCTGGCATATTTAGATTCAATATCGATCCAACAATGTATGGCTGGGTCGGCATTCTACATAACAGCTTGTTTCAATTGTGCTGCTATATAGTATTTGTGTATATCTGGGACGGCCATACCCCCCCTTCCTCTTGGCGCCAACAAGACCGATCTTGCTACTCTGGGCCTTTTGCCCTGCCAAATAAAATTAAACATTCTGTTTTGTATGCTCTTTAGATCAGCGCCAGGCACATGGACCGGGAGTGTCTGAAAGTAGTATAAAAGTCTAGGGAGAATGTTCATCTTAACGGAGACTATTCTCCCAATCCATGATATCTGGTAACCTTGCCACTGTTCCAAGTCTTTCTTAATTGTAACCCAAAGCGCTGGGTAGTTATCTTGGTATAGCGCTCTGTAGTGTCTTGATATATTTACCCCCAAGTATTTAATATATGAAGGACACCACCGGTAATTGAAATTTAGTTTCAGTAGTTTCACTTCCTCATCTGGTAGGCTGATATTTAAGGCCTCCGATTTTCCACTGTTTATTTTGTACCCAGACACTTTACCAAAGTCCGACAGTTCCCTTTGAAGGTTCGGAAGAGAAGTTTGGGGTCTGGTCAGGGTCAGAATGATATTGTCAGCGAATAGGGATATTTTAAAATTTGTTTCACCTATCTCGACACCCTGTATATTTATATTGTTCTGAATTTTGGTCGCAAGTGGCTCGATCGTGAGGGCAAAGAGAAGAGGTGATGGGGACAACCCTGCCTTGTGCCGTTTTTAATTTGAAATCTCTCGCCCGTTCCACCTGGGTGTTTAACCACGGCGGAAGGGTTCTGGTAGAGAGCCCGGACTCCTTCCAGGAACTTGTCTTTAAAGCCAAATTTTTCCAAGGCCTTGTCTAGGAATAACCAGTCTATCCTATCGAATGCCTTCTCTGCATCTAAACTCAGTAGCATCGCCCTTGTTTTGGACATATGGGCATGGTCAACTATGTTTATTATTTTACGCGTGTTATCCGCGGCTTGGCGCCCTGAGACAAATCCAACTTGGTCTGAATGGATAAGTTTGGGTAGTATAGGGTTTAGCCTGTTCGCGAGTATTTTACTGTATAGTTTTAAATCATTGTTCAGAAGAGATATGGGCCTATAACTTCCGCACTGGGTCGGGTCCTTCCCTTCCTTATGAATTATTGCTAAATTAGCTGAGGACATAGAGTTTGGTATTGGTTTCCCCTCCATAAAGGAGTTAAATAGGTTTAGAAGATGGGGTGTCAGTATGGGTAGGAACTTCTTGTAGTAGGAATTTGTATAGCCGTCAGGTCCCGGCGCTTTGGAGGATTTGGATGCTTTTACAGCCGCTGACAGTTCTTCTACTGTTATTTTACCGTTTAGCCTTTCATTCTCCTCCTCTGTCAGGGAGGAAAGATTACAATCGGCAAGGTAACTTATTATTGATGCTTCTGCGGTCAACTTTGGAATAGCGGAGTCAGATCTCAGATTGTATAATTTGGTGTAGAATTTGGTAAATTCCTCCGCTATTTTTTTCTCATTATAGACTATCTCACCAGACCTGTTCTTGATCGCTGTAATCTGTGATCTTTTTTGTATGCCTCTTAACCTGCTAGCAAGAAGTCTATCAGCTTTGTTCCCTTTGTCGTAATACCTCTGGCCCGTCCATTTTAGAGCTTTTTCTACATTATCTAATTGTATGTCCTTTAGTTTGGTTGTGGCAGCTGTCAGTAATTTGTAAATTTTCCTGGACGGGTTCAGTTTGTGTTGCTGCTCTAATTGTATGATTTTGTCGGTGAGCTCTTTGGTTAATTTTACTTTGGCTTTCTTCCTATATGATGCTATCGAGATAAGTTGGCCCCTGATAGCCGCTTTGTGGGCTTCCCACAGGGTAGCTGGGGAGTCCACCGTGCCTAGGTTTAGTCTGAAATAGTTCTTAAGGGCTCTTTTGACCTCTCTTTCTATCTCTTTATTGTTTAAGAGAGAGTCGTTTAGTCTCCAGTTATATGTGAATGTTTTTTCAAATGGAGCCGTGAGATTTAGGGAAATAGGGGCATGATTGGGCCTATATCTGTGTTGGTTGTTGCTTCTAGATCGTTCTTGGTAGCAAGGAAACAGTCAATACGGGAATAGGTCTGGTGAGGGGCCGAGAAGAAAGTATAATCTCTTTGTCCCTGGTGTTGCGCTCTCCAAATGTCTACTAGCGAGAATTCCTTTACAATGTCTCTAAAAATTTTCCCCAATCTTATTGCTTGGGGCGGATGCGGGCGTCCCGGTGTGGTTAATTTGTCCTCTGCTGGATTAAGTACCATATTTAGATCTCCTCCTATTATCAGGGAGGATAGGTATTCCGGATCAACCTCCTCTAGTACTTTTCTGAGGAAGATCGGCTGATTCTCATTAGGGGCATAGAGGTTGATCAGGGCTATCGCGGAACCCGCCAGAGATCCATACACCACAACGAATCTACCCTCTGGGTCCGTTATGACTTTTGTTAAATTGAAGGGGGTGCCCTGTCTGATCAGAATGGCTACTCCCAGCTTTTTACTACTAAATGATGAGTAGTAACTCATAGGGAATGCATTTTGGAAAGTTTTGGGCGGCTCCTGCGCAGTGAAGTGCGTCTCCTGGAGAAAGACAATATCACCATTGAGCTTTTTTAATTCTTGAAGGGCTAGCCTTCTTTTCCTATTATTCTGTAGTCCCTTTACATTAAGAGATACTAGTTTAATTGGTCCTTGCTTAGCCATTATCTCCCTTGTCTATGTCAAGTTGCAGGTCCTCTCTCTTCTCACCGGGGTCAGTGGCTGGGTGCTCAGTTAAATGGTACTGTCGTCTTTTGTAGGCCTTGGTTGACCAGGGTGTGAGGGGGGGGGAAACGGGGGGAGGGGGCCTGCTGGGATAGTGTCAGCAGGTAACAGTAAGAGATGAAAGTAGACCTTGGTCTGGTCTTAATGGAACAAGACCGACTTAACAGGTAGTCGGTTTGTCGGGTATAGGACCCTTGGGGGGTGGGTCCGGTGACGGTAGCCGTCCGGATTGGGCGAGGTAGAGACCCTATAGTTCCATGTATTACCCGCTTTTCCCATTCATTTTCTCTATATAGAGGGGGAAGGCGCGGGGGGTGGGGCTCGTACGATGGGGGTCTTGGTGTAGAGTAGGCCCAGTATCCAGTATCTAGCTCGCTTTACCCTTCTTTAGTTTGAGAATCCTCTATCAGCTAGGGAGGGGTAGTGGGTGGGCGTGGCAGGTTTGGGGGATAGGTGGGGAGGGGGGAGGGAAGGTAGGTCGTCAGGGGTTAGGGACAAGGATATGCCTTGGACCTTTTATAATTGTTTTCTTCTGCTAGATCCTACATAGACGGGGGATGGAGGGGTAGGGGGGACGAGGGAGGAAGGGGGGGGGGTAGGGGGAGGGGTAGGGGGGACGGGGGAGGAAGGGAGGAGGGGGGGGAATAGGGATGGGGGGGTTGGGGGGGAGTAGGGATGGGGGCGTAGGGGGTGGGGGGGGAGGGGGGGACAAGGGTGGTACATATGCATGGCTCATTTGTCTAATATATACTTTCGGCGTTGTGTATTCTTCTGCAGTATAGCGTATCAACATGGCTACCATGACATCATGGGGCTGTGAGATTCATGAGTATAACCCCTTTGATTAACATCTAGCATTACATTACACGTTTTTACTGTTGTTTCACATCAAGTTAATCCCACCTCTGATCAGGAGGGCAGTTTTTTTTCCTACAAAATAAAATCTTTATACCATTGGGAGGGAGGTGGCGATGGGTGGGGTGGGGGGGAGGGGAAGGGGGGAGGGAAAGGGAGAGAGAGGGGGAGGGAGGGGGGAGGAGGGAGGGGGGAGTGAAGGGGGGGGGGGGAAGTGGGGATGGAGGGGTATGGGGAGGGGGGAGGGGAGGAAGGGGGGGAGGGTGGGGGAATAGGGATGGGAGGGTGGGGGAATAGGGATGGGGGGTGGAGGGGTATGGGGGGACAGGGGGGGGTACATATGCGTGGCTCATTTGTCTAACATATACTTTCGGCATTGTGTATTCCTCTGCAGTATAGCGTATCAACACGGCTACCTTTATATCAAGGGGCTTTGAGGTTCATGTGTATAACCCCTTTGGTTATCATCTAACATTGCGTTACACGTATTTACTGTTGTTTCACATCAAGTTATTCCCACCTTTGGTCAGGAGGGCAGTTTTTCTCTAGATCTTAAAATCTTTATACCATTGGGGGGGAGGTGGAGAGGGATGAGGTGGGGGGGAAGGGGGGGGAAGAGGGGACGGGAGCACGGTGGGGGGAGGGGGGTATTCATTGATGCAGCCCATTTATCCAATGTTTGATATATAATTGCGTGCTTGCGCTGTTTTGTCGCATCGAAATATTCCCACCTATGAGCAGGCGCACAGTGTTTCTTTGGGGTTGGGGACCCTTATACCTCTTGAAGGGAGGTAGGGGGGGAGGAATTGGGGAGGTAGGGAAGAGGGAGTGTAGATCGGGAACCTTTGGTCTCCTCTAGTCTCTTTGGGGCCCTTGTTTGTGACGTCGGAGGGGGGGGTATGGGGGGGAGGTATGGGTAGGGGGGAGGCGTGGGGGGGTGAAGGCATGGGGGGGGAGGAGCGATAAGGGGGGTAGGGAGGGAGTATATATATAGCCTCTATTATCTGGTACATATTGTTATTACATTTTTTCCCTGTTTTATCGGGATCAACCATTTCCATTTTTGATCAGCGGAGCATTTTTACTTTGGGGCTTCAGATCATTGAACCATCTGGAGGGACATGGGTAGCGGGGGAGGGTACGCAGGATGAGGGGGGCATAGCTAGAGGGGGGGGAAGCGGGGTGGGCAAGTTACCGATTTATCCCATCTCCATTTTTTTCATACATTATGAACTTCCATATTTTTTAGAGGCGACCAGGTACATTTTAAACCGAAAGGCAGTATTTCTTCAGGCCCTTCAGATACCAATTCTTTATGGGAGGTGGGTAGAGGCAGGGAAGGAAGGGTAGGGATAGGGGTATAGGGGGTAGCGGGAGGGTGCAGGGGGAAGCATGCAGGCGGCTTCCTCCTTTAGACTATGATATATAGCTTATATTAACCGGGGTGGGGGGTGAGGGGGAGGGAGGGGGTGGGGATGCGGAATGGGTAGTTTTAACAAGGGGATTGATTTATCGAGTAACTTTTACACAAAGGGTAACAGTAACAGAAATTAACTAGATTTCGAACATTGCGGCCTTTTAACTTTAATTTGGACTGCCATCCAATGTCCAACTAGGCCTTTAAACTAAACTGGGTTACAGACCCGTTCGGTGAGCGTCCTTCAGTCTGGAGTCCTTGGGGTTTAGAGTTCGGAGGCTCAGTTTTTCTCGCCGGCGTTCTGTAGGCCAGGACCGCGTCGCTATCGGGTCCACAAGTTGCGCGGCTGGCCTGTGCCTCGATCCTTGCCGGTGATGAACAAATAAGAAAAGAGCGAGCGAAGGGCGCAACGGCTCCCCTCCCTTCACTCCTGGGAGGTACGGATGGCGCTCCGGTCAAGGGTGGGGATGTAGTCTCGCGAGGTTCCTGTTGGTCACCTGTGCCGGTGTGCAATGGTCGTCGGTCGTTCCGTGTTGCGGTGGCCTCCGTCTCGGGTGAGTACCTCTGGGGTTTTCCCCTTTGCCACAGGGGGATGTCCTCGGGAGCTGAAAAGGAGCGTCCAGTGGCTCTACGTTCGTGGAGGTGCATCGCTTCACAGGGGCCGCTACTTCGTGCTCGTGTGGCGTTGTCCCGCGAGTCTTACCGATGCTCATATCGGGGGGTCTTCAGGTTCCTGGTTCAGGGGGTGGCGTTCTTCGTTTTCCCAGGAAGCAGGGGGGGTTAATCCAAGGACTCTGACCAATGGGGTCATGTCTTCGGGGTATCTAATGTTGTAGAATTTTCCCTTGTGGTGGATTGTCAATTTGAAGTGGAACCCCCATTTATATTTTATTCCCTTTTCTCGCAGTAGTAAGGTTAAGGGACGTAGTCCTTTGCGTCGCTCCACGGTCTTTTTGGACAGATCAGTGTAGACTTGGATGTCTTCCCCCTGGTGTTGTATGGGGTCTTTCTCGCGACATGCAGTCATTATTTTTTCTTTGGCCGTGTAACTATGAAAACGGACGATCACATCCCTTCTCCTGTTGGGGTCCTCAGATCTCGGGCCTAGAGCGCGGTGAGCTCTTTCAATTTCAAGCTCTCTCTCGTCCAGGTCTTCACACACAGTTGTGAAGAATTCTTTGAGATATCCTCGGATCTGATTAGGGAGGACCTCCTCCGGGACCCCGCGCAGTCTGATGTTCTGGCGGCGGTCCCGGTTCTCTTGGTCCTCGAGACCGTCTAAGTGAGTTCACCTCCGCACCCAGTCGGGTGATTTCCTCATCTGCCTCTTTCTGGTGAGTTAGGGCCTCTTCCAGCCTGGCCTCCAGGGACGCGGCCCGCTTAGTTAGCCCTGTTATGTCCCGTTTCAGCTCGTCTACCGCCTCTCTCAGGTCAGACTGCAGGGATCTGTACAATTTGCCGTGGAGTTCCTCTAGGTAAGCCTTTGTGATCCCCTGCTTAGCAGTCATTGTTTCGGTTGGGTGCTCTTGGCTTATTGCTGCCGGCTTGGCGCCTCGTGCGCCGGGCGGGGAGGCGCCATCTTGTTTTCTCGCGCCGGCCTCGGTGCTCTGCTTTGATGGGGTAAAGAACTTCGCGACCCCTGGTCCTGTCTGATTTTTCGGTTTCTGGGACATCCCTGCTTGTTTGGGGGTCTGTCCTGTATCTTTTGGTGCCTGGATTTTCGGGGTAATTCTACTTTTTAATCGTTTTATTCATGCGGGTCTCTGGAGCTCTCCTCTTACCTTTCCATCCTGGATGACGTAATCGGCACGCCCCGGGCCCAGTATCTCTTAACGGCCGGGCCATCGGGCGCCCGGCTTGGTGGGTGTGCGGGCCATGGTTGGTGTGCCATCGGCCTTTACCCGGGGGGAGAGCATGCTGGCAGGGTTGGCACTTACCAGGGTTTATTTGTGTAAATAAAGCCGTGGCCTTTGTACCTCCAGACCCTTTGTTGTGTATTTATTTATATGTGGGTTGGGGGAGGGAAGGGGAGCTTCCTCGCAGGCTCCAAGGTCAAGCAGCCTGGAGCCCCTCAGCGACGGGGCACATGACCGCAGGGACTAGGCTCCCCTCTCTTCCCTCCCCCTACCCCACACTTTTGGTGCCGGTTCACGTGCTGCTTCCCGTCCAGCTTGGCTGAATTGCATGCTGTTTCCCTTCCCCAGTGTCACGGGGGGGCGGAGCTAAGGGGATTCAAAGGAGCGCAGGGGAGGGAGGGCAGTCTGGTCCCTGAAAAGAAGTTCCCGCCCACCCGTCCCTTTGTTTGGGTAATACCATGACAATTGAAAATATATCCTCGTATTCTCTGACGTCTTAGCGTGAGAATACACCTGCTGCCAACTCGAGATGACTTCAACCTCCGGAGGATTTAGCCCACTCTTAAAGCACTGATGATCTGGGAAAACAAAATGGTGGACGAGCTCGGGAGAAGACAGTAATCGAGTCAGACAAGCTTTGTCAAAAACTGTTCTCTCGTTTATTAAAGGGTTTACAGTCAGTTTATATAGCAAACTTGAGCATAGAAAAAACACAGATATGAGAACATACTTCCCCTTTTAATTCACAGTCTGTCTATCTCAGCAAAATGACAGTTAGACAGCATAGACAGTTTATGGTCTGGGAAGGGGCCTTAATACCGAACTTGGAGGCAGTTAAAGGAAATGTCAGTCTTTAGGACAGTATGTTGTGTAATGCATTCTTGTGTAACTCATGCTCAATATGGCTGGGAACAAGTTCCTGTTTTCTACAGGGCAAAATAAGTCTGAACAAGTACAGTTCAGCTAGCGATAAGTGGGTGAGAGGTCATTTTCTCAGATCTGCCTGGAAGGCACAATTACGTATGGCATATAGCATGTGGTTAGTTCCTGAGACTTAAATGTTAGTACAGAATGGTTATAGAAAAATGGTTATCTAGCAATCAAAATGGAGTCCCCCCTTATATGCACATTTTCAATCCCCCCTTTTGTCATGACAATGACAATTAACCTCTAGGATATGGGGGTCTCATATTGGATTTGAATATTATCATAATCCATCAAAGGTATCTGGACTCTAGTGGCAGTAGGTCCAGAGCCATGTATCATATTTGGGAAACTGTGAATGGGGGCATTAACGTTCAGTGATGCATATGTGTGATCAACTGACTTACCAAAAGGCATAATCATTTTACATAAAGATAAACACATTAATTTGCAACATGAAATAATAACAACTAATACTACAAATATGCAAACGATAAATATCAGTCCCATAACAATTCTCTTTCCCTCATTTTGTCATGGGTCCATAACCTAACAACTACTATATTGTTTTTGATATTGTTGATATACTTTGTCGTACTGAAGTAATGGTGCAGGTTTTGGGGGTCCGAAGAAAAATAAAAATATATATATATATATATATGGCCACAGGAGTTCTTGTTTGTAGAGAGATATATATCGGTGTGGCTGGTATGATATCTTTTCTGTTTACCAGGTTGACTATTACTACAAAACCTATTACCAATTTCTAAATTTCTAAATTACTATTCACACTGCTCTTCTGTAACTACTAGCACATTATGGCGGCTAAAATTTGTGAAAATTGGTGGGGGCTAATTTCTACCGGGAGCGATTGCACAAATATCCATCTTTCACGCATCTTTCGTACTGCATTTATTCAGAATGGCAAAACAGAAAAATGGCTGCTATGGTAAAAAATGGCTGACTTATGATCCTTTCCTTGTGGCTGACACACGCCTCTGGGTGACCTCCCACTTTCCTCATAGCCTCATATCCAATCTTCTTAGTCCCCTCTTATTCTTTAGAGACAGTCTATTTAAAGAACAGTTAACCATTGCATAGTCCTGCTGGACCAGGAGATTGTCCAATTGTGCCTTGTCATTCTTTTTCGGCCATTATATCGGCACAGTTGATTTCTTCTCGGTCTCTTCTTCTGGGGGACTGCTGACATCACCGAAAAGAGGCATAGCGTCGGTGGGGGTGCAATGCACTTCTGGATCAAAGTTTACTGCATATGACACATACATAGAGAGTGATGAGTAGGACAGACACACACACAAAAGCATCCAATAGCTTCGCTTCCAGAGAACTAATCCAACCGTATAATGTATTGTACATTATGTTGTATTTTCTTCTTTTCAGAAATAAGTATACATGGGAAGGATGTTGATCCAGGGAGTAATCTGATTGCCAATTCTTGGGAGTCAGGAAGGAATTTATTTTTCCCCTTGTGTTATATCACTGGGGTTTTTTGTTTGCCTTCCTCTGGATCAAAATACTGTAGGTGAGGATACATGATGGAGTATCTGTCTGGATTTGGCGTGGGTTGGAATTGATGGACGTACACTGGCGACACACTTTATTCGAGCTCGGCTAGTCCCACGAATTCGGGTATACCCGGGTGTATTGAGGTTTGTGACTGTTTTCTGCCCGAGTGCATTGAGGTATTTTCCAGGCAGGGATTGAAGCATTTTATTCCCGCTGGCTGCAATACTGCACAGTATATATATAAATACTGCATTACAATTCATGAATTTATGCCATCTGGTAGACACGCGAAGCATTGCAGCCTATTAAATCCTAATCATTATCATTTAACAGATCAGCCGCCCGTCAGCCAGGCATGAACCCAGGCTGGGAAGGCAAACGCAACGGGGCTTGTCAGAGGTGAGGAGCGGCGCATTCCAGGTATCTGCCAGGTACATACTGGGTATTTGCTCGAATAAAGTGTGTCGGTGCAGTATGTCTTTTCAACCTCATCTACGATGTAACTATGTCTGCCATGTTTGAGGTGGGCACTGCATGACATGTGTTGCCTATGTCATGGCGGCTGTTGGGGGGGGGGAGTAGCTGTTCATTAACCTTGCCAGTGGGGGCTCTATGGTGCAGATAACCCCTCAAGCCTTGTGGTGGCTGGGGGTAGCAAGTGGGCAGGGCTCATTTGTGCGTGATTCCCTGGGCCCAGTATCGCTTAATGGCCGGGCCATCGGGCGCCCGGCTTTGTGGGTGTGCGGGCCGTGGTTGGTGTGCCATCGGCCTTTACCAGGGGGAGAGCACGCTGGCAGGGTTGGCACTTACCAGGGTTTATTTGTGTAAATAAAGCCGTGGCCTTGTACCTTCAGACCCTTTGTTGTATATTTATTTATATGTGGGTTGGGGGAAGGAAGGGGAGCTTCCTCGCCGGCTCCAAGGTCAAGGGTAGGCTGCCACTATATCAATCATACTATCAATGTACAGAAATAATACAAAAAAAGTGAAAACACAACATTGAAATTGGGAAAAACAAAATACATAATACTGTAGGTAGGAGTTTGGATGACACTGGGGACAGCAAGTCAAAGAGCAGGAAGGAAAAAAAGGAGGGGAAGGAAAAATAAAAGGGGGGGGGAGAGAGAGGGAAGGGAGGTAGCAAAGAGGTGGATGAATTTCCTCCCCCCCCCAAAGGATTGCCTTTGTGCATGTACGCCAAGCATGTCAAACTCGCGGCCCGCGGGCCGCATGCGGCCCACAACGAACATATTTGCGGCCCAGCCCAGTGGTTCCCAATCTGTGCGCGCGGCGCCCTGGTGCGCCGTGGCTTGCCTAGAGGGGCGCCACGATTATCCCTCCCCACCATCTCCCCGATTATCCCTCCCCACCATCCCTCCTTCATGCCGGCCGGGCCGCAGGGGATTGGCTGCAGGCAGAGAGGAAGCCGGGGCGGGGCTTCCGCTTTGTGCTGGTGGCTGCGCGGTGTCCCGTCCCCTTCTGCCCCGGGTGATAGGAGAAGGTAGGGGGGTGCTGTGGGGGGGGGGGTTAGTTGTACATTTGCCTGTCCTGCACGGATCGCATGCCTTTCCTCCCCCCAGCTCCCCCAAGTCACTCACATCCGTCGCTGCCTCTGCTCTCCACTGCTCTCCTGTGTGTGTGTATCTGTGTGTGTGTGGGGGGGGGGGTGTCTGTGTGTCTGAGAGAGAGAGAGTCTGAGAGAGAGAGAGTCTGAGAGAGAGAGAGAGTCTGAGAGAGAGAGAGAGTCTGAGAGAGAGAGAGAGTCTGAGAGAGAGAGAGAGAGAGAGAGTCTGAGAGAGAGAGAGAGTCTGAGAGAGAGAGAGTCTGAGAGAGAGAGAGTCTGAGAGAGAGAGAGTCTGAGAGAGTTGAGTCTGAGAGAGAGAGAGAGTCTGAGAGAGAGAGAGAGTCTGAGAGAGAGAGAGAGTCTGAGAGAGAGAGTCTGAGAGAGAGAGTCTGAGAGAGAGAGAGAGTCTGAGAGAGAGTGTGCGTCTGAGAGAGAGTGTGCGTCTGAGAGAGAGTGTGCGTCTGAGAGAGAGTGTGCGTCTGAGAGAGAGTGTGCGTCTGAGAGAGAGTGTGCGTCTGAGAGAGAGTGTGCGTCTGAGAGAGAGTGTGCGTCTGAGAGAGAGTGTGCGTCTGAGAGAGAGTGTGCGTCTGAGAGAGAGTGTGCGTCTGAGAGAGAGTGTGCGTCTGAGAGAGTCGGAGAGAGTGAGTCAGAGATGCCAAGTGTCAGGAAGAAAACATAAATTTTATCGTTCTTGTTCTTTTCTTTTATACTGTACTTTTCGAAATAAACCTACGTTTCTATGAAAATTTAAGTTTTTGTTTTTTTGCGGCCCACCTAAAATTAAACCTTGTTTATTTGGCCCGTGTTACCTTTGAGTTTGACATGCTTGATGTACGCTCTCCCAAGCTTGGCGCTTGGGGAGACAAACAAAATTGACTTTGAAGCGCGCTCATCAGTAGTCCATGCGCGCACACACTGCTCATGCTTGGAGAGTTGGTGATGTCACCGCTCTGAGCAGCAGCGTGAACGCAGTATAATTTTGCAAGCGCAAGCTGTTGAAATTGAGATATATTTGTATTTACATTGTATACCGTTTAATAAAAGTTTTTTTTTTTTCCCATGTGATTTTGATGGCATCAGATAGGGGGGGCACGAGAAATTTCATGGATGAAAAGGGGGGCTCGGCCTAAAAAGTTTGCTCACCCCTGGTATACTGCTGCGGCCAAGTTTATTCGAGCATTTGCCCGTTCTTGGCCGCAGCAGTAGCCTGGCGCGCGCCCGAGAGTGACGGGCGCGCGCCGAAGCAGCGAAAGAGCGCCCTCCGATCGGGGCGCTCTCCCTACCGCTGCCGGGTCCGCCGGGTCCCCCGGAACCCCCTGCCGCTGTCCCGCGATCGCGGGACACCAGGGCTCCCTCGGGGAGCCCCTGGACGCGCGTGCAGGGGGCGCACGCTCCCGAAGACGCGTGACCGCGCGTCTATGACGCGCGGCACGCCGAGGGGCGGCCACTAGCAAGCCGGGAAATCTCCCGGCTTGCGGTACCGGCCACACTTTAATAAAGTGTGTCGGTAGTGTAGATGACCAGGTACATATCTCCATGATAATGTCACCTCTACCACTAACCCTTCCTCAATATGGAAAATCTTCTAATAAACGGTGTATGAACTCTACAGTGGGTATCAGTATGTACTCACATGATCGGTGTCTAGCGTTCCGTTGGTGTACTCGTCTGCTCCACTCTATAAGGCTGTGATTATACCTAAAATCGCCCAGCAGCCGAAAATCAAATGAAACCTTACGAAGGTCCAAACTGCAAAGCGGCAGACTGGTGAGGAGACATGGAAAATTGTTTTAGCCAGGCAACGGCTGTGTCACGTGAGCGGTTCAGCCAATGAGGGCGGACCGCACACAGCCACGCCTCCTCCACGCCTCCCTGTCTCCTCCGGCTGCCTCCTGCCTGCAGTTCAACTTGTCGCAGCGGTGACGTCACCGGATAGCGCTGCCGCCCTGCAGTTTAGGTATAATCGTAGCCTAAAGCGCCAGAGTCACGAACCGCGTAAGAGGATTGTTCCCTTTTGAAGTGAAACTTCTTTGCTGGCATCTAGTAAATTCTCATATGACAAAATCTCCTGCATTGGGAACGAAAATGTGTAACGGAAGTGACGTCAGTTGCTGGAACTGGCCGCGCATGCACAGAAATGGCTGTTGCAGTGCGCGCATGCACAGTAGTGCCCAGCGCCATCCGCAATAGTGCTACTGTAGGTGCCATCCGCGCATCCCTAGTAGTGTCCGTTTCTATCCGTGCATGCACAGTAATAACCCGTGCCATTTGTGAATGCACAGAGGCAGCCAGTGCCATCCGCGCATGCGCAGAGGCGACCAGCGCCATCCGCGCATACGCAAAGGGGGCACAGAGAGATGCACACAGAGAGACACATACAGACACATACAGACACACATACTTTCCCCTCCCTGTGTGTACACATAAACAAAAGGTACAGTGTTACAGGAATTCCCAGTGAGTACAAATATAGACATGAAAATAGCAAAAGTTTTAAAAATCTACCATTTATAATAAAAAATGGAGAAGTGCAAAGATGCGTGGTGTGTGTCACGATAGGGGTAGCCTCCATCACATAATAAAGGTGAAGCCCAGCTGGCTGCCCCAATACCGTGTGCAATGGCCGCCTCTGTGAGGCTCATTTTGTCCGGTGTATTATGTATTTGGTATTGTGTGTAACCTCTTCCAGATGAGAGCTATATCACTGTATGATATCTGGAAGGAGGAAAACTGTGTGTCTTGGGGAACGGGGATTGTATATAAAAGCACTGTTGCAGGGTACATGCAACCACACACGCGGGTTCCCTTATTTATTGAGCCTTAAAACATACAGCACACAAAAACAAAATAGCTTCTCATCAGCAGACAAAAAGAAAATAGCTTCTTCAGCAGACAAAGCAAGGCAGCTTCTCTTCTGCATGCAAGACACAGACAGTTCATCACATATGTACTTTGCAACACAGACCTTATAGCAGTAATCTCTTCAGTATTTTCAGTCCTGTCTCCTGACCAGCTAGCTTCCATGTGTGTGTAGCCTGGGGTTTTTAAAACACCTTCATTATGCAGCTGGGGTCAGACTAATTAAGCAGCCCTTCTCCACTGAAAGTTAACCTTGTCACAGCTGCACTGCAAACTGAGACATCTGTTTGCCAGGTATATGGCTGGTGACGTTCATTCACCCTGTCACATTCCTCCCCTGTTAGTGTGTGGCTGGGGCTACGCACAGCTGAAGCCCGACCATCCACCCCTTCTCTAGAAAAGAAGTCAGCATTTGCATTCTCTTTTCCAGGCCTGTGCTCAATCTCAAGTGAGAAGGGTTGGAGGGCCATATATCACCTGGTCAATCTCGCATTGGAGTCCTTCATACTATTCAACCACTTCAATGGAGCATGTTCCGTCACCAGAGTAAAATGGACTCCTGCCAGGTAATGCCTCAAAGCCTCGATTGCCCACTTTACTGCGCGGCACTCCTTCTCAATCACTGAGTAGTTTTTTTCCCTCAGGAACAATTTCCTACTCAAAAAAAGGATCGGATGTTCCACTCCCTCAAACTGTTGTGACAACACTGCCCCTAGCCCTATTTCTGATGCATCGGTTTGCACTACTAAAGGCCTGTTGAAGTCTGGGCTTCTAAGGACGGGACCCTCTGATAGAAACCTTTTTATGTCCTCAAAGGCTCTCTGACAGTCCCCTGACCATACCACTTGTGTAGGAGCACACTTTTTTGTGAGTTCCGTTAATGGGGCTGCAACTTCCGAGTAGTTGGGGATGAACCACCGATAGTACCCTGCTAATCCCAGCAGAGAGCGTACCTGCATTTTTGTTTGGGGGGGGTCGGAACTTCTTTCAGGGCAACTACCTTGTCGGCTAGTGGCCTTACTTTCCCACCTCCCACTGCATATCCTAAGTATTTGGTTTCCGCCTTACCTAAGGCACATTTCTTAAGGTTGGCTGTGAGCCCTGCCTCTCTTAGAGATTTGAGGACCGCTTTCAGCCTATTTAGATGGGCCCGCCAGTGTTTACTATAAATGACAATGTCATCTAGGTAGGCTGCAGCATAAGCCCTATGGGGTCTCAGCACTTTATCCATGAGTCTCTAAAATGTGGCTAGGGCTCCATGCTGTCCAAATGGCATTGTCACAAACTGGTATAAACCTATGGGAGTGGCAAAGGCTGTTTTGCACTTGGACTTTTCCTCTAGCGGTATTTGCAAGTATCCTTTTGTTAAGTCCAGCATGGATATATATTCCGCATTACCAAGGGCGTCAATTAACTCGTCCACCCTTGGCATTGGATATGCGTCAAACTTGGATACCGCATTGACCTTTCGGAGGTCCACACAAAATCTTACCTTACCATCGGGTTTAGTGGACTACGCCACTCACTGCATGATTCCTCAATCACTCATAAGTGTAACATTTCTTGCACCTCCTTCTCTACCAGGGCCCTACGACTTTCAGGCAACCTATAAGGACGGGAACGTACTTTTACCCCAGGTGCTGTCTCGATCACATGTGAAATTAAATTAGTTTGCCCTGGCAAATCAGAAAAAACATCATGGAATTGTGTAATTATTTCTAAAAAGTCCCCTTTTTGTTCAGAGGACAACTGTTTATCCATTGGGATTTTATCGTCACCCATGATGTTCTCCCGTGGGGGCTGAGGACCCAAGTCCGTTTCCTCCTCCACCGGATGGATGAATAGAGACCGCTGCATCTTCCAGGGTTTCAGCAAGTTCACATGGTAAATTTGTTTACCCTTCCTGGACCCTGGTTGAGCAATCTCGTAATCCACATCACCCGTGCGGCGGAGTACTTCGAATGGGCCCTGCCATTTGGCCAGGAGTTTACTCTCGCAACTGGGTAATAATAACATCACTTGGTCTCCTGGGTGAAACACTCTCATGCGAGCATTCTGATTGTAACGTCTCTCCTGACTGTCCTGGGCTGATCTAAGTTTCTCCCTAGCAAAATGGCCGACCACATCTAGGCGCTTCCTAAGGTCTAGTACAGGTCTGCAGCCATGCTCTGAAGCAGATATGCTTTTAAGTAGATATGTTTGAAGTATTTATGATATAATAAATAAAGGAAGGGGGAGTGAGCTCTAGCTACTGTCTTAGAAACGGTGCCAGGGGTAAGTGAACTAGTAACATAGAATGTACTTGCCTAGGCAAGAGAAAGGACCCCTTTGGAACAAGCACTCGTAAAGTGATGAAAGGAAATAAATATTTATGAAGTATTTATGAAGTTTAAAAAGGAAGTTCAAAAAGAAGTGGAAAAGTGGACAACACCTACTGCTTCTGATTCCTGCATTTGATCTACGTTGGAAAGGAGGATATCATCTATCACAGACTTCACATCTCAACACTTAACGATTGCTGTGATGCCGCCTTTATTTTTTCTATTTGCTGTAACCTCACTCATTTTCAAATTATGCACTTCCTTCCACCAGTCTCCTTATGTCTCTAACTCTATTCATATTTCTCCATCTCTCCTTTCTTCCCCACTTCTCAGTTCACATGAACTCCTTTCTTACCTGCGTCCTCTGTCACCACACAGCTATACACCCTGCACTAAAACACACCCCTACAAATCATCCTCACACATCCTCTTTCTATCCATGCTTCTCCTCCTTGCTTCTGGGGATATCTCTCCCAATCCTGGTCCCTGCCTTATTTTTACTTGCTCTCGTCCTCGCCTCCCACATGCAACTTCTACTTCTTCTGGTGTTAACCCCTCCAACCTCATCCCCATCCCCTGCCACCCTCCCTCCTCTCTCCCTTTCTCCTGTGCCCATTGGAATGCTCGCTCCCTCTCTAACAAGTTCCTCTCTGTGCATGACTTCTTTCTCTCTCACTCCCTGCTTCTCTTTGCTATAACGTAGACCTGGCTCACTCAGTCTGACTCTGCTCTGGAAGCTGCCCTCTCCTACGGTTGACATGACGACAGGATGCATTATGGTGACGAGGCATCACGTGATGCCACATGGTCACGGCAACATGTTACCGCCTGACGTTCGAGTGTTTCGTTGTCATGGCAACGGGGACGTGACGTGATGTACATTGTTTTATAAATAATTTTTATATAATTTGAAAATCTGGTCACCCTATGAGTGTTGCATTGGGATTGTGTGATTTGAGTGTTTGCTGGCTGACACACATATTGTGTCCTGTCGGGTGATTTGATCCTGGTGGTAAAGGTGTTAAGAGTCTGGTCTCCCATGACAGTGTGTAAACATATAACACATGAATTGTATATAGATGAATACAATATAGTAACTGTAATGATTTTTTATTTTATTTTTTAAACGGGGTGTATGCCGAACACGCGCATTCTAAGTCAAACTTCTTTGTGTTTTGGCACTGAAATTGATTTAAATTTTTATGATTTTGATTGAATTAAATACTTTTTAGAATAACGGCATTTAGATACTTTACAAACCAAAATATACGTATCTTACTTTGTTATCATAAGTCAATTGTATCATGTATTCCAACTGATACTATGGAAATGTCTGCTGAAAAAAAAATTATACTCTCAAAAGTGAATCAAATTCATAACAATCAAAATATACTTTCAGTGATAAAATGCAAATAAGTTTCACTTAGAAAGCGCGTGCTCGGCACACACACCCTCATTTTTTTAATGTCATTCTGTGCTCTTATAAATACTTTCTTATAGTCAGGGTCTTTCTGCGTAGGTTGTGCATGCCAGCCTTGCCACTCGGATATCACATGCAGTAATAACTGAACAGGAGTGAGTGAATGGGCATCACACACAATGAGTGAGTTGGCATCACATGGAGTGAGTGAATGGGAATCCCATGGAGTGAGTCACTGAATGGGCATCCCATGGAGTGAGTGAGTTGGCATCACATGGAGTGATTGAATAGGCATCATATGGAGTGAGTGGATATCACATGTAGTGAGTGAGTGCATCCCATGGAGATACTGAATAGGCATTACACAGAGTGGGTGGGCATCACATGGAGTGAGTGGGCATCACATAGAGTGAGTGAGTGACTGGACATCACATGGAGTGAATGAGTTGGCATCAGATGGAGTGAGTTAATAGGCATCACATGGAGTGATTGAAAGGCATCATATGGAGTGAGTGAATATCAGATGTAGTGAGTGCATCCCATGGAGTTACTGAATAGGCATTACACAGAGTGGGTGGGTGGGCATCACATGGAATGAGTGGACATTACATGAAGTGAGTTAGTGACGACATCACATGGAGTGAATGAGTGGAGGGGCATCACATGCAGTAATGGGTCACATGGAGTGAGTGTGAGTAGGCATTACATAGAGTGAGTATGTAAATGGACATTACATGCAGTGGGTGATTGAGCAGGCATCAAATGGAGTTATTGAGTGGGCATCACATGGAGTGAGTGAGTGGGCATCACAGGGAGTGAGTGACTAGGAATCACATGGATTGAGTAAACGGATATCACATGCAGCGGCTGAATAAAAAGACATCACATAGAGTTAGTGTCACGGGAGACCAGTCCATTTACACCTTTTTACCAGGATCATGCATTGATCAAAACGAGTTAATGAAATAAATTATAAATTTATTCACAGGAAAAGGCAAACACACAATGTATGTATGTACACTGGCGACACACTTTATTCGAGCTCGGCTAGTCCCACGAATTCTGGTATACCCGGGTGTATTGAGGTTTGTGACTGTTTTCTGCCCGAGTGCATTGAGGTATTTTCCAGGCAGGGATTGAAGCATTTTATTCCCGCTGGCTGCAATACTGCACAGTATATATATATATACTGCATAACTATTCATGAATTTATGCCATCTGGTAGACACGCGAAGCATTGCAGCCTATTAAATCCTAATCATTATCATTTAACAGATCAGCCGCCCATCAGCCAGGCATGAACCCAGGCTGGGAAGGCAAATGCAACGGGGCTTGTCAGAGGTGAGGAGCGGCGCATTCCAGGTATCTGCCAGGTACATACCGGGTATTTGCTCGAATAAAGTGTGTCGGTGCAGTATGTCTGTCTTTATTTATATCGCGCCATTGGTGTACATAGCGCTCCACATTAGTAATACACGTGACAATCATATAAATATAAATAATTCAAATAACAGATCATGGGAATAAGTGCTTCAGACATAAACATAACAAACTACAGCAAAAAGACACACTTAGTTGGGAATTGGGGTAACAACCTAGACTCTCCTTGCTGCAGGAAATCCTATCCCTGATAACAGTTGCAAACACAGGACAGAAAATATTCCAGGCAGCTTTAGCTGAAGCAGCCCTTTTCTTGCTGGAGACTTGCAACTGGAAACTTAGAATCTGGGAATTTTAGAGGATTGGAGAACTACTGTATGAGAGACCTTGGAGAACCTTGGAGAACACTTGAAAAACCCTGTAAGAACACACTATCTCATGGGCGCAAGGGGTTATAATACCTCTGACTTTCATTCAAAAAATACTATAGCCCAATCCAAAGCGTAAGAAATGTCTCCGCCGTCAATCAGAGACATGCTGGTAGACACAACAGGGTTACCTGGAAATCTGAATGAACCAAGGGGCATGGCAATTTGGCACCTCTGGCCCTGGTTCCCTTAATGCCACCCGCAATGACAGGTTCCTGCCAGTCTGGTGGGATCAATGGAAATGCAAAGGGCATCCATTGATCTCAGGATGTGGATACTTGAATACCACCTTCCTGTCCAAATGGTCCTGACCCCTTGGACATCCTCTGTGGCTTTCATCCCCAGATGTCCTGCCAGACCTCCTGACACCACTTGGTAGCACAGTGACCTGTCAGAGCATTGGTTCTGAAAGTCCCAGCTCATTTCTGTGCACAAACGGATATGTTTCAAAATACACTGTTCCATAAAACATACACTTTAAAACAAACTATTAAATAAAATATACATTTTAAAAATATCCTAAGTCTTTTGCTTATGGGAAATAGAATAAGAAGCTGCACATTATTTCTTACTAGCCATATTCCCCACACTCTATACAATAAACTTAGGACTGGACTTTTAAAAGTCTCCTCACAACCTTGTATATGATTCGAGTACCCCCAGAACTCCTATACCGGTTCTGGGTAACCTGGGCATTTTCTGGGTATCCCCATTAACCTAGGGACCCCTTGATTGTTTCAGGGAAACCTCACCTCCCCATGCCCCATTTACCTGTCTGGGCTGTGCTGAAGCAGGGACCCTAGTGGTGAGACGCACACGCATTTTCAAGAGGAGATATTACCGAGACGATGTGTCTACATGCACCCAGGCATCCGAGGGTACATTTTTAGGGGAATAAGCAACTCTGGGCCCTGACTAGATAGACACAATCTGACAACACTTTATCTAATATAGGTCACCAAAATATATTATTTTCACAGTATGGCTGTTATAAATAATATTACACTAAAAATGGATATTCACTAATCCTATTTATACATACAAAAATAAACATCATCCATTTAGATTGTATCAATCAGGTATTCAACATGATGCCACGCTGCAAATTTTGTTTCACAGTGAACTGTGCATCATGTGTACGAAACCTTCATAAACACGATGCGTATTTTATGAAGGTTTGTGTTCATTTTTAGCACAAAAATGTTGATGCCCAAATTTTTTTAAAAACAATCTTAATACTGTACATAGGCCCCACAG
Source organism: Ascaphus truei (assembly GCF_040206685.1). Classification (NCBI taxonomy): domain Eukaryota; kingdom Metazoa; phylum Chordata; class Amphibia; order Anura; family Ascaphidae; genus Ascaphus; species Ascaphus truei. The sequence continues at coordinate 233,687,988 of NC_134487.1, read as the reverse complement.
CGGCTTCCCTGGGGTCCCACCAGGGTTTTCCCACTTCAAAGACAAGAGCGCCTCATGACAGAAATTCTCATTTAGTTGGAAATGAGGTAATCACATGTGTGATCAGGGGAAACTGCAAGGAAATGAGTCAGATACCACCATCTTCCTCTGATTAACCTTTTTATAATGTTTGTTATTGAATCAAACTGAGAAATCCCATTTATTATGTGATGAAAGGGCCACAGAGCGAAAAACAATACACACGCTGCTCTGCAAAGTACAGGGAGACTTAATAACCCAGAGTAGCAGCAGGGAGGGGACACTGTAACAGTTTAGGGCTTTGAGAGTGTGTGATCAAAAGGGCTAAACTGTTTACAATCTCAGATAAAACTGAGAGCTGAGGTACAGTAAAGGCTATGGGGAGATTAGGGTTATGACGTGCCTCCATTATCAACTCCTGGGGGATGCACCCTAAAAATGTCAGCTCTTCCTGAAATACTCAATGGGCAGGTCTCATCAAAGCCTGATATCGGGGTGTTGCGTCTAACCTGCCTTGAATGGCAGGTACCCCCAGATCGTTCTGTGTGCGTGAGGGGGAGGGGGTGGGGGTGGGGGGGGGTGTACTGCGGCTGTCTACCTGCACTTCTTATCGCTTCCTGGAGCCACTCCCTGAGTTTTAATCCTTTATAAGTCAGAGAGAGAGACAGAGAGAGAGAGACAGAGCGAGACCTGAGAGGTAAAGTGTTGAGATCTGTATGTTATAAGATGTGCTGTGTGTACACACTTTTTAGGTTCTAGGATGTGCTATATGTGCACAGTTTATTTCTTATGGGATTGAGATATGCTGTATGTACACAGTTTATGTTATAGGAGGATATGCTGTGCACAGTTTATGTTATAGGAGGATATGCTGTGCACAGTTTATACTGTATATGCTATAGGAGGATACGCTGTACACAGTTTATATGTTAAAGGAGGATACGCTGTGCACAGTTTATATGTTACAGGAGGATACGTTGTGCACAGTTTATATGTTATAGGAGGATAAGCTGTACACCATTTATGTTATAGGAGGATAAGCTGTACACCATTTATGTTATAGGAGGATATGCTGTACACAGTTTATATGTTACAGGTGGATACGCTGTGCACAGTTTATATGTTATAGGAGGATAAGCTGTGCACCATTTATGTTATAGGAGGATACGCTGTACACCATTTATGTTATAGGAGGATATGCTGTACACAGTTTATATGTTATAGGAGGATACGCTGTGCACAGTTTATATGTTACAGGAGGATACGCTGTGCACAGTTTATATGTTACAGGAGGATACGCTGTGCACAGTTTATATGTTATAGGAGGATACGCTGTGCACAATTTATATGTTACAGGTGGATACGCTGTGCACAGTTTATATGTTATAGGAGGATAAGCTGTACACCATTTATGTTATAGGAGGATACGATGTACACCGTCCGTTTATATGTTATAGGAGGATACGCTGTGCATAGTTTACCAGAGGTCAGCAAGGATTTCCTTTATAGGGTCAGTTTCTCGTCACAGGACAGTGCCTCCATCATTTATTACATTTATGGAATTGGATATCTTGGTATCGTAATTTTTTTGTAAGACGCATCCTTTATCGTATTTGTTCTATTTTATGTGTATGGCTTGTTTGCAATGTGTGTATATTGGGATTATGCCCACAGTATCTGCATGTTTATTTTCACTGTCCCGGTGTATCCCCTATTGCAGTGACGCATCATGTCGCGAGTGATGAGGGGTCGTGCTCTGATCATCGTCATGACGGAGTTCCGGAGTCGGCCAGGTGGCAGCGGGGTGACCCTGGAGCAGCGCAGAGGGGCTAAACGGGACGCGGATCGTCTCTTCAGAGTTCTATCTCGCCTGGGGTACGACGTCACCCTTCGATTGGATATCAGCGCGGCTGAGATCAAACGTCTCTACCGGGAAGGTAAAAAATCTTGTTTAGTAGTGGCATAGAGAGCAAAGTCTCCATCTTTGCTGATGGCACTAAATTGTGTAAGGTAATAGAATCAGAACAGGATGTAATTTCTCTTCAGAAGGACTTGGACAGACTGGAAACTTGGGCAGGTAAATGGCAGATGAGGTTTAATACAGATAAATGTAAGGTTATGCATTTGGGCAACAAAAATAAACAGGCAACTTACAAATTAAATGGGGATGAATGAGAGGAATTCTTGATGGAGAAGGCTTTAAGAGTGCTTGTAGGCAGCAGGACAACAGGCTTAGCAATGCTGCCCAATATCATGTAGTACTGTAGCTGCAAATGCAAACAAGATCTTATCTTCCATTAAACAGGCAACGGATGGAAGGGCAGTAAACATAATTATGCCCCTCTATAAAGCATTAGTAAGACCACACTTTGAATATAGAGTACAATTTTGAGCACCACTCCTTAGAAAAGACATTATGGAACTAGAGAAATTGCAGAGAAGAGCCACAAAATTAATGAAGGGGATAGATAATCTGATTTATGAGGTGAGACTAGCTAAATTAGATTTGTTTACATTAGAAAAGAGGCATCTAAGGTGCAGGGTTGCCACCACTCTGGTTTGACTCAGATACTACGGGTTTTGGCCACGTGTCTCCAGGCTATGGGTTTACATTTGAAATCTCCGGATGGGGCATCGGCTCTCACTTTCTCCGCCAGCAGCGGCATCATTCGGGGGCATATACTCCTGCAAGGCCCCATCCACATGGCTCTGCAACATCAAATGACATCACCTTGCCATGAAAATGGGATGTTGCAGTGCCATGAAGTGTCACATTGTCATGGCAAAGCAAAGCCTTGAGAAAGGGCTGCTAGAGCCTGAAACGCGTAGGAGGTGTTTTTTTGTATTTGTTTGTCTCTTTTTTTCGTTTTTATGTAGTCAAATAAACAGTTTTTAACCTTCCACGCCTGGTGAGCTGCGGTTGCTTTATTCTGGAACGCGGCAGTCTCATACCAATCATCATTCCCTGCTCACTAAAATATCTAATGACCTCCATGCTGCCAAGGACCAGGGTCATTACACTCTGCTCATATTACTCGTCCTCTCTGCAGCTTTTGATACTGTGGACCACCCTCTTCTCCTTCACATTCTCAATACTCTTGGTATTCGTAACAAAGATCTATCCTGGATCTCCTCTTACCTCTCCCATCTTACGTTCAGTATCTCTTCTGCTAACACCTCCTCATGCTCTATCGATCTCTCTGTGGGGGTAACCCAGGGCTCTGTCCTGGGACCTCTTCTCTTTTCTCTTTACACACTTCCTCTTGGTGTAAGTAATCGGGGAAAACGTCCCCTGCGGCGTGTTCCCTCCTTACCTGCTGCATCTCAGTCACCCGCACTGTTTACAGAGCGCACGGGCACACGGGCACACGCGCACACGCAGCTCTTCTACCCGTACCACGGAGCTTGGCTCTGCCCCCTGCTCGCGTTGTGCGTCTCTCTCGCGCAACACACACACGTGACGTCGTGCGCCGCACCCCAGCTGCAAGCAAGTACACACACCTGTCTCCTGTGCCTTTCAGCCAATCTCTGCCTCTGCAGAGGCCGCACCTCTGCTCCGCCTCTCAATCCCAGTCATGCATCTCTCCTATTTAAACCCAGCTCTTTCACTTCCTCATTGCTGAGCATAACCTGTGTAGCCTTGTGTTCCTGCGTTCTGTTTTGCCTTGTTTGCCTTGGTAGAGAGAGAAACCCGGGCGGTACCTCTAAATGAAGATAGGGAAATAGAAATGTGAGATTACAACCTTAAGATTCTTAAGGTTCCCCTTCAATTCTCGGTCTCCTCCTGTGACTCAAAAACCCCAAAAGGATCTATCCAGGATCCTTGGTGGTGCAGGGATACAAAAGGGAAAAATGGGGGAGTACAGGTTGAGGGGTAAATGGAATAAATAGATCTGGTTCAGGTGTATTAATCCCTGAACCAATAAACGTGGGGATATTAAAGTGTATAATACTCAAAACACTTACACGGCCTTGTGCAAATGCTGTCGCATCAAGGTTTCTTTTAGTCTTCTCTTCTTTTCTTGTGTTGTTTTTCTTCTTCCTCTGTCTGTCTTCTTCTCCTCTTTATTCTTTGATGCGGTGTGACCCTCGGAATAAATGGGTGAATAAAAAAGTTATAGAAAATGATGGATAATAATATCAAAACTCCGAATGTGAATATAGAAAAGCAGAAAAGACTGCAAACACTCACACGGGCACATGTGAGTGCAATCTTGGGGGAGGTTTCTTAATCTTCTGCAAGCACGGAAATCCCTCGAGTAATCTCTCTATTGGACTAAAATAGACAGTGGGAAAGGGAAGTGAAATAAAATAACGGAATACTATACTCACATTTATACCTAAATGTTACTTTTATCTCTGAAGCACTTATCCCCATGACCTGTTATTGTATTATTTGTTACTTATATGATTATCACGTGTATTACTACTGTGAAGCGCTATGTACATTAATGGCGCTATATAAATGAAGACATACATACATACAGTTGTGTGAAAAACAAATATGAAAAGCGTGAATAAAGAAACAAATCTGAGGGTTTAATTGCAAAATGCAAATGTAATTGCAAAATGACAAATGAGTTTATTGTGTATGGGTGCACACACACACAGGAGAAAAGTTTCAACACCTGTAAAGTTCTCCTGCAGAAATATGGCCTATGTAGCCAGGTCCCCCCTGTCATGGCTGACCCCCTCCTCCCTTTATGCCAGACGCTGTGTGTGAGGGCGTGAGGGGGGGCCGGCGCGCTAGGAGAGAGATTCCTGGTAGCTAGGGACGCGAGCGGCTCGGGAAGCAGGGCGCCGCCATGTCTAGGGCTGTTGCGCATGCGCAGTGACCACAGACAGCGCGAGAGGCCCCAGATAGCTCGCGCATGCGCGAGACGAGACTGCCAGCCCCCAGGGTGCATAGGGGCAGAGACACATGACCCCAGGGAGCCAATAGGGCTGAAGGATTGCCTGGCAAAGGAAAAGATACATTTCGCGGGGTTTTGCAGCCACGCAGTCAGTCAGGATCCGGACCAGCTAGGGGTAAGAGGTGGATGCAGGGGTCAGTGACCCTCTGCATTAGGCCAGCAGCCCCCAAGGTCCCAGTTAGGTCCTGAGCCACCTAGTAACTTGTGGAGCTTAGGGACAGGCCCTAGATAGGGACACTGCCCCATTAATTGATTGCTTAGCCAGGGACACAGTGCTGAATCCGTGCGGCCCTGCGAGGTGGGTTCTGGGCTCAGAACCCCACCAACGACCCTGGGACTAAGGTGATATTATCCGCGCTGGAATTCACCCAACGCGGTGTGGAGGACAATGTCGGATCGGGCGGATCTCCAGTGATATCGCTGTACCCGTGGCTGGAGCCCGGGCAGGTAACCTGCAACTCACGTGCACCAACCAGGCCTATCACCAGACATAGTGGCTGTGCAGTCACACATACACATGCACAGTGGTACCTGACTTTGGGTGTGCGAGACATTTGGGTGGGGGTTACTGGACACGGGGTGGGATCACTCTGTGGGAGGTTAGCGTCCGCCGTGACGCCTAGAGGTGGTAGCGTCCGCCGAGACGCCTAGAGGTGGTAGCGCCCGCCGTGGCGCAGAGTGGTTAGCGTCCGCCGTGGCGCATAGTGGTTAGCGTCCTGTGAGACGCCATGTGTGGCTCCTCTAGAGAGGAGTCATGGTTATGTTGATGTGTTATGCTATGCAGTAAAGGCAGTCCTGTTTTATATTTGCTCGCTTTGTGTGGTTGTTTCCTGTGAGGGTCTCCTCCCACTCCGTTGGGATCCCTCCCAGGTGGAGGCGTTGCACCCAGAGATGTATAACATGCATGTACCGAGAAGATGTTGTAAGTGATCACCCCTAGTATAATTACCCCAGGTTCCCGTGGCGGAAGCTCAGCCCTCCTGTGAGCCAACAGGTAATGCACCACACCTGAGTAACCTTGTATGTTCCTACACCTCCACAGTATTATCTGCGAGTGGGTGGGGGAAAACCCGTTACACCTACAAGACATATTTATACCAAAATACTAAGCCCATGCCCCTTTTTATGACGTGGCTTGTGCGTCATTACATAAGCGTATAAGATAAACAAATATGAATATGAGAACATTGAGTTAATATAACTGTAAGATTTATACCAAAAATTAATTGAATCAGCTACAAAGTTATTATGCAAGCTAGTGACCTTTTCTCTATATATGTGATTTCTGGGAAGGGTGTATTTGACCATGAGGCCCTCCCCCTGACTGTGAGAAGTGGCTGTTATCTCTGTTTTAGTTTCATAACAGTGGTGGCATTTCGCCCATCTCTTCAAGGTTTTGTGGTTAGCTTATTATCACTAAAAAACGTAGGAGCAAAAGAAAGAAGAAAAAAATGTGTCTTTTAAACCTCATCTCTCATTCCAACATTTATGCAGACAATAGACAAAATGGATGACAAGATCAGGCACCTAAGATGGATGCTGAACAAAAATGGCTGCTTAGATCCTAGTGCTGTTTACGTCAGACTCCCCCCTTAATGTACTTTTTTCTCAACTTAGTCACAAAGTACACCCTCTTTGAATTCTATGGTTTTACATATTAGGACATAATAACAATCATCTGTTCCTTAGCAGATCTTAAAATTAGGTAAATACAACCTCAGATTAACGGCTTAGAGTGCCTACCGCGTGGTTACTTACCCCACAAACTTAGACGACACAGTTTTGTGGAAGTAAAAATGGTCACAGCTTTATTGTTTAACAATACTATCAAATAACTGTCAGCCCTAATCTTAGTCCTTTGTCATCCCTATTCTCGGTATCTTCCGGCGGGAGGAGCCCTCCTCCGCCCGGCCTATTCTACCGTCAACCGGGAGACACACTCCCCGCCGTGAGAGACACTCTCGCCCCTTATCACAGCCTCGTCATCCGTTCACCCTCGGTCCCCTTTTTCATGGCCGCCTGGGCCTACCCGCATAGGATAGAGCCCAGCTACCTAAGATTGGTGCCAGGGGTACAGCGACCGACCGCCTGCGTCGGCGCCTCCAGCCCGCACGATCTTTTCAGGGGGACCGTTACCTGGCGGCCCATCCGCATCGGGTGGAGCCCCATTTCGGGTATTTACAATGTCCCTACGATAACTGGCCTGACAGTTCCGCCACCCAGAGGACCCATTAAGGCCACTTACTGGGGACTCACCGCACACACCAAGCTGTGACCCTAAACCCTGACTGCTGATCGCTTGTAAAGGCCTGAGCATGTTATTAATAAAAATATCCAGGCCCTCCTCCATTAGGTGCACCCCGTCCCTCCTGTACCAACTGCGCCCCCTGTCTTCAAATTCCCCATGCTTCACAGTCCTCTGTCCTCCATAAAAGACAGCCTGAGAACAGCTTCACACAACCTTCACTACACATTGGTTTGGGAAATGTCATGGTCACTGCATCCTCTAGCGCATTGTTAGAGAGGATGAACTTACGGATGTCTCTGTTAACTTCTCGCCTTGCCTTCTCGATGCCCACCCAACTGCGCGCCCCCCTCCATACCAGCCGAGGTATAATCTCTGACCAAATAATGACGTCACTCCAGAGGGCTTTAAATCTGGCGCAGTCGGCGTGTATCTGGAGGATTAAGTCTAAAGACTTGGTGGCCACCATGTCGTTCCCGCCCAGGTGGATCATTATCACGTGGGGCTTCCTGCCATAGACTGCTAGCGCGCTTGTGGTGGTTGGCACCAAATCTCTCCAGCACATTCCTCTCTTACCCAGCCATCGTATGTTCATGTTCTCTCGTGGGATTCCCAGCTGCAGACCCAGCGTGCTCGCCGCCCACTCCCGGGCCCAGTACATGAAAGAATGACCAATCAGCCAGACTTCCCGCGCTGCGCCTGCCTCTACCGCTGTGAAGACAGAAAACATGTTAGAACTGCACGATTAGTTAATTACTCCCCTGCCGGGACCTAATGTACCCTTTGTAGGCGTTTGATTTCCACCTCCCCAGTTCCTTAATCTGCGCAATAGGCAGCCCCTGCTCGGAGGCTACCGTTGCAGCCCCAATCCGAAACGAGTGGGTCCCAAAATTGGTGGCATCTGTGCCTCCTGCCTCCAGGCAACGCTTAAAAATCCTGTTAAACTGAAACTTGGTTAGGGGAGTTGAATCTATATGTGTCAGGAAAACCTCGCCCCCCTGAGATCGCTGCCTGGCATAGCGCTTTGCCGCCCTCACAGGGCACACCTTCCTATTCTCGTGCTGTCTCAGGTGTACCCAGAAACTGCGCCATTGCCGCCATGCGTTGTTAAAAGTCTTCCACGTGCGGGGAGCTAGTGATTGCTGCACCAAAGCCATCACTCCCTCTGCCCTAACTGGTACAGTTAATTTGGGTAGGTCAAACCTCTTTCCTGCGCATCTGGGGCTGCCCATCTAAATGCAGGCCAGTTAAAGCGGGATAGTGCATCTGCGATTACATTAAGCTTTCCGGGGCTATGCTTTGCCTTAAAGTTTATGTTCCCCTGCATGCACTGCAGGACCAGCCTGCGCAACAACCTTATCACTTGTGGTGATGTTGCTGATAGGCCGTTCACTGCCTCCACCACCCCCAAATTGTCTGACCAGAATATTATGTGTTTGTTTGCTAATTCCTTGGCCCATAACTCTACCGCTACTACAATGGGGAACAACTCCAGGAAAGCCATGTGCTTGGTTAGCCCCGTCCCCGCCCAGTCAGCCGGCCATGGACCCGCACACCACTCCCTCTAAAGTATGCCCCAAGCCTGTGCCCCCCTGACGCGTCTGTGAATAATTGTAGGGCGTCGCTGGTCTCGCTGTCCGTAACCCACAGCCTTCTCCAATTAAACTCCCTGAGAAAACCCCCCCAAACCTCCAGGTCTGCCCTAAACTCCTTAGTGATTCGGATATGGTGTTGGGGCTTTTTTATCCCCGCAGTGGCCCTTTCTAACCTGCGGTTAAAAATCCTGCCCATGGGGATTACTCTGCAGGTGAAGTTTAGCAGACCCAGCAGTGACTGCATTTGTTTCAGGGTCACCATCCTGGCCTCCCTGACCTGACCTATGCTAGTTCTAAGCTTCCTGACCTTGTCTGCGGGTAAGCGTGATTCCCTTGCCAGCGTGTCAATCTCTATGCCGAGGAACGACAGGATTTCTGTTGGGCCCTCAGTTTTCTCCTCTACTATGGGGACCCCCAATTCCTTCATGATCCCCTTAGTACTCTTCAGCAGCCGGTCGCACAGCAGGGAACCCGGGGGAAGTCATCCTGCTAGTGCTAGTCCCCGTCTTACTGACTATGCACCAGTGTAGGAAAGTACTAAAAGCCTCAAAGTAGGCGCATGAAATGGCGCAACCCATGGGGAGACATCTATCAATGTAATACGCACCCTCAAATTTACACCCTGTGAATCTGAAGCTGCTGGGGGCCAAAGGCAACAGCCGAAATGCTGATTCTATGTCGATTTTTGCCAATAGTGCTCCCTCCCCATATGTTTTAATTATCCCTATGGCGGTGTCAAATGATTGGTATTGTTCCCGGCATAGCCCTGGGTCTATGGCATCATTTACAGACCCCCCCTCCCCCTTGGGTATGACAGGTGTTGTATTAGCCTGAATTTGCCCGGATCCCTTTTTTGGCACCACACCCAGCGGGGGAATAATTAACTGGGCGATAGGGGGGGATGTGAATGGGCCCGCCATACGCCCCAATTTTATCTCATTCTCTATTTTTTCTTTAACTATGTGTTTGTGTGTTGTAGCGGATTTCAAGTTTCGGCTAACTCCCCTAGCTTGTACAACCCACCCCCACTGGTATGTGAAACCCCCATCTAAACCCCTCTTCCAGGAGCCTTGCTTTCTCCCGGTCGGGGTACCCCCTTAACCAACAGCTCAGACCGCTATGGCTGACCTGTGTTGGGGCCTGTGTTAGGTGCATTCCCTCCTCCCCCCTGGTTGCGATTGCCCAGGGCTTTGAAGCATTTCTTAACAGGGTGGCTACCCCCGCACTGGCTGCACACATGTTTAAACTTGCAACTCGCCCCCCGTTTGCAGTATTTATCGTTAAATGCCCAACACTCCCCTTTGTTGCCCCTGCTTGCTGAATGACTCCCGGGCTGACCGCCCGGCCCCTTGGGAAAGGGCGCGTTACTCCCCTGTTTCCCACTAGCTTCATCCACAATTCCATGTCCATCTTCACCAGACTCAACCGTGTATCCCCGTGCCACCTCTGCCTGAACTGCTTGTCATAATCTCGCCACGCTGACCCCCCGTGTTCGTCATGTATGGTCTGTATCACATTCAGGTATTTCATCACATAATGCAATTGTTTTGGATGCTTTGAAAGGAAACAGTCCCCGAACACAGTGAAACCCAGAATCCAGGTCGCATTACTCCTCACAACCTGCACTTTCTCACCCACCTCCCGCGCGCGCTTCCTCTCTGCTCGCCCCTTTACAGACAGCTTAAACATGTCCACATACTTCCTGTTACCTATGTGTCTCTGGGTTTTTCTGGGCAGGTGTGTGTGCACAGGGAGCTAGACTCGACCGCGAACGAATCCTCCCCGCTGTGGGTGGAAACCGCCCCTTTGTCCTTGCGCGCTTTGTGTTTCACCTTATCTATCCTACTCCGCTTTGCCGCCTTGCTCAAAACGCTTCTACCTGTTTCCTTATGCGTTTTACCCCTGGGGTCTCGTCGCTGTCTGCGCCGCTGCTTGCGTCTGACTCGGTGCTCGCTCTTGCGCTCTCACTATGGTCGCTGTCTAACCCCTGGGACTCACCGGTCTGACCCTGTCCTAACCGACCCCCCATCACTAACATCAACATCAGCATCATCCTCATTATTTTCCAATGCTTACCTGATCCTGCGGCTTGGGCACCTGGGTGACCGGCAGTGGGGTTGCCGTTAATGGATCCCAGGCTGGTGCGGGTGCGCCCGGCTCGTATGGCGCAGGGGCAGGTGCATGGTGCGCGGGTGCATCAGGTGCAGGAGGACATGGTGCAGGTGCTAGAGGCGCCGGTGGGTATGGCGCGTAGAGGGCAGGTGCGTACGGCGCAGGGGCGTAGTGCATGTAATGTGCGTGTGCGTATGGGGGGCTTGGGAAGACGCGTGGGCGTAAGGTGCATGGGTGTAATGCGCGTGGGCGTAAGGCGCGTGGGCGTAAGGCACCGGGAACGCGGCGGGTAACTCTGCTGCAGCAGTGAGTGGGATGGAGGACAGTGTGGGGTGGGTCAGAGCAGCCATGGGGGGGTGGTCTGGTCAGCAGAGGGGGGGGATGGGGTGGGCGGCATGGGGGGGGAAGCACTGTGCAGCGGGAGGTAGGGGCGAGGCAGCAATGGGGGACAAAGCAGCAGGGGTAGCTTGGCCCAAAGCAGCAGGGGTAGCTTTGCCCAAAGCTGCAGAGAGAGGGGGGGCCATAGCAGCAGGGGGACCAGGGAGCGGAGTGGCAGAGTGAGGGAGAATCCGATCGCCCATGAGGGGGGGTAGAGTAGCCCACCCTTCCCTGCTCTGCTGTGAGCAGGAACCGGAGTGAGGCTGGGGGCGGAGCTAGCCTGCCGGGCTGCGTGCTTCATTCTCCGGCTGTGAGAGGGGCTGGGAGAGGGCTGCTGCAGCTGCTGCTGGTCGGGCCACTGCCTTGTGGGGCTGCCGGTCGGGATGTCCGGCGGTCGGGTGCAGGGGGCTGGATGCTGCTGCTGGGCTTCATGCTGCTGATCGGGAGCCACACACAGGTACCTGCAGGGAGAGAAAAATCAGGATTAATGGAAGCTGCTCGCCCGCGATGGGTTTAAATAGCCTGCCCTCCTCCCCCTGCTGCTGCGCGCGCGCAAATCTACACCACCTTGTGGTGAGGGGGGTAGGGGAGGAGGAAAGCCAACACCTGCAACCACTGGATGCACTACGGCCATTATGTGGGCGACGGCTCCATTTTGGAACCTCTGCCCTTCTGGACAACAACACATGACATATTTCACCGTGTCATGATTTAGTTAACAAAAATAAATAGAGGGATATACCAAATAAGGGAAGGATGTTGATCCAGGGAGTAATCCAATTGCAAATATTTGGAGTCAGGAAGGAATTTATTTTTCCCCTTATCAGATATAATTAGATGATATTTCACTGGGGTTTTTGTTTGCCTTCCTCTCGATCAATTTACTGTAAGTACAAATATAGGATAAAGTATCTGTGGTCTAAATTTAGCATACACTGGCGACACACTTTATTCGAGCTTGGCTAGTCCCACGAATTCGGGTATACCCGGGTGTATTGAGGTTTGTGACTGTTTTCTGCCCGAGTGCATTGAGGTATTTTCCAAGCAGGGATTGAAGCATTTTATTCCCGCTGGCTGCAATACTGCACAGTATATATATATATACTGCATTACAATTCATGAATTTATGCCATCTGGTAGACACGCGAAGCATTGCAGCCTATTAAATCCTAATCATTATCATTTAACAGATCAGCCGCCCGTCAGCCAGGCATGAACCCAGGCTGGGAAGGCAAATGCAACGGGGCTTGTCAGAGGTGAGGAGCGGCGCATTCCAGGTATCTGCCAGGTACATACCGGGTATTTGCTCGAATAAAGTGTGTCGGTGCAGTAGGTTGAACATGATGGACGTATGTCTTTTTTCCACCTCATCTACTATATAACTATGTAATGCTGCAGGGTGTGTGGGGTTCGAAGGTCTGCAGACCTTCGCATGATATAATGGTGGGATGTTCCGCAGGCTTCTGCTAAAAGAGAAGTTAATTGAAAGATGCTCTGTTGGTATTTTGCAAGGGGGTGGGATAATAGAATAATGCTCTGCAGTGTATGGGTTGCATCTGCGATGCTCTGCAGTGTATGAATCTCACTGCCGTCCCTTACAGAGAGTATGATGCCACAAGGCGAGTGCTTCATCAGCATCTTGTCCAGTCACGGGGAAGAAGGGATGATTTATGACTTCTTTGGCGAGTCTGTCCAACTGAGGGAGCTCTACCACATCCTGGCACCGCAGAGCTGCCCACAGCTGGCAGGGAAACCCAAGCTGTTCTTCATACAGGTGAGAGCTAGCTGTGCATACCAGAGAGAGTGATAGCTGTTTATTGCACATAAGGGTGAGAGCTAGCTGTGATACGGGAGTAATGCTGGGATCTGTTCGCAGGCCTGCCGCGGGACACAGTTTGATGAGGGGGTGATGCTGGAGACAGACAGTGGCCCGTGTCACACAGATGCTATCTCGCACATGCTGTCGCTCCCAAGGGACACTGTTGTTATCTACGCGAGCACAGAAGGTATGTGAGGGGACCGTCCCACACCTGCAGGGTGACACGAACAAGAGAGATTTGTGGGACATGGTGTTGGTCCCTCCCACTGCAAGGTGGCACACAAATAGAAGGGACCTTTGTGCCATGGCGTCTCTTCCTTCCCCTTCAGGGTGACAGACAAAAGGGACCTTGACTAATGCCATGGAGTCTGTCTCACCGTCTTTGGGGTTACATTGTAACACAGGCTCTGTATTTCATGTTGTGACAGTGTCGTAATGTGACATTAACCCTCTCCTCAGGGTACGTGGCATTTCAGAACCCACTGGGCTCTGTGTTCCTGCAGACACTGTGTGACCTGCTGGAAGGGGAGGAACGGGACCTGGAGCTGATGCGCATCCTGACCCGCCTCTGCAGCCTGGTGGCTTACGGATTCCAGAGCCGGGGCCAGCACGGGGGGTACAAGGAGATGCCCTGCTATGTTACCAACCTTACCCGTGAGGTGTATCCCTTCAGACAGCCAGAGAGCGGTTGAACCTGCCTGCAACTGGCATTCTGCAACTGCTCCACTGATCCACAACAACCACAGCAGTAGTATCTGAGGAAGTAAAAAAAAAGTTGTAGCAGAAAGGGGGGTGATAGACAGCACTCTGACCGGGAAACTAAGCAGGTTTGCAGGGTGCACGGAACAGGATGGGACCCTTATTCCCCTCACAAGTACTAACAAACCAAAAATAGTACCAGCACCCTCTGTCTCTTAGCTAATGATACTGAAAAAAACCAATGGAGTGAATATGAATAATTTGAATAAACTGAAATTCTAACAACAGTAGCCAATGTGTCAATGAAAAAATCAATATCACCATGGGAAAAGTCAAAATGTAGGGGGTAACTGGAAAGAAGGAGAAGGGGAAAAAACACATGAAACAAAAGGAAAAAAACACAAAATGGAAAAAGGAAAGCAAACTAGGGGGCGACGTTTCGAGGGGTGACCTCTTCATCTGGCCCATTCCCCCTGGTCCCTAAGAGTCCCAGAGGTACTTCCCTAAGCCTTCCCTCCCACTGTCAAAAATCTCACACTCACTAAGCACACAATATATGTCATGAATCGTGAAGCGGACCGAGTGAAAATGTAAACAACAGATATCAATCACTAAACTAGAGATCATGAATTATGCAAAAGCAAAGTGTATATGCAGACATCCATTGTCAAACAGTAAATGAAATAGAGCAAACCCTATGTCCTCTGCCCCTCATGCCCTGTGGAGTGGTTTGGGCATTTTTGACAGTGGGAGGGAAGGCTTAGGGAAGTACCTCTGGGACCCTTTGGGACCAGGGGGAATGGGCCAGATGAAGAGGTCACCCCTCGAAACGTCGTCCCTTTGTTTGCTTTCCTTTTTCCATTTTGTGTTTCTTTCCTTTTGTTTTATGTGTTTTTTCCCCTTCTCCTTCTTTCCCCTTTACCCCCTACATTTTGACTTTTCCCATGGTGATATTGATTTTTTGATTGACACATTGGCTACTGTTGTTAGAATTTCAGTTTATTAAAATTATTCATATTCACTCCATTGTTTTTTTCAGTATCATTAGCTAAGAGACAGAGAGTGCTGGTACTATTTTTGGTTTGTTAAAAAAAAAGTTGTAGTTCTGTGCCACATTTATAAGAAATTCAGCTAATATCAAAATCTGGGACACCGCTTTTCATACGGAGTATTGAAAAGATTTATGGTGTCAAAATAGGAAGAAAGTTCCTAATGTGAAACCCATTTTTGCTTAAAAACTGTGGCATTGTAAGATTGTACATGATGAAAGTAGTTACTGAGGGTGTGAATTTTTCTCTTTTACAACCTAGTTCAGGGGTGGCCAACTTCAGTCCTCAATGATTGAGCCACCTGTGCTGAAACAGAGATATTTTTAAAACCTGGCCTTATAGTGGCCCTTGTGGACAGGCTTTGGCCACTCCTGCCCTAGTACTATCACATGTCCATCTCTACTGCAAAGCACATACCAAATCACAGCTGCCCTCACTGACCCACCCCTAAGATGTCCTTGTGACCACAGCACACCTAATACTTCCTCGTACTGCATCGGACCCTTCAGAATTATTTATTATGAGAGATGGTCACACTGCACATTCCTTGTATAAGAGGAGTCACCTCAAAGAGTGAGACATAGCTCTGCCCCCCTCCTCATTATTTTCACTTTCCCATACTTTCTCTACTTGGTACCCAACTTATCTAGGGGCTTATTCTGCTAAAGTGGTTTTCCTGCAGGCTTTAGTTAGGATTTTTGTCCGAAAATTGCCCAAACTGGTGCTTTGGCGTGTGTAGAATAAGGCCCTTACCCTTCTATATGAGTGAATGTTTACTAAAGAGAACCACAAATGTGGATTTATTTATTGAGATGTGTTTACCAGCCTAAAATGTATTTATTTGTTGTGTTAATGTTTATTAATTAAAGAATTCTCTATGAAAATTGTGTTTTGTGTATTGTATTGTATGTCTTTATTTATATAGCGCCATTAATGTACATAGCGCTTCACAGTAGTAATACATGTGGTAATGAAATAAATAACAGATAATATAAATAACAGGCCATGGGAATAAGTGCTACAGGCATAAAAGTAACATGAAGGAAGAGGAGTCCCTGCTCTGAGGAGCTTACAGTCTAATTGGCAACCTCCTACCTAATTGAAGCTTACCCCCTCCCACATTTAAATGGTTAAAAGCTCACTCCATAGCATCTCCCACTCTCAGGGGAACTTGCTTGCTTGCAGTATGATTGTGACAAATCTAATACAGAGTGCTTTTCCTGGTAATGTACAGGTTAATAAAAGCTTCAATCAGACTTAGAACTTTGCAACTAATATTGACAGATTTATTATAAATCATTCTTCCTGGTATTGCACAGGTTATTAAGAATTTATATTAGTGTTAGGGACCCCTGGAAATGTGGTCTGCCGTGCAGTGGCTCAGGGGCTTACAACAATTTTGGCCAAAAATGTTAAACTAAAAGACCATTTTATTTAATAGATATTTATACATATATATTTAGGCACTGTACCGTGTATGAGTTTCACTGGATGTGCACTGAGCTCTGTCTGTGTTTTATGTTCTGTCTCTGGTTTTAAATATATATTGCCATGCTCAGTAGCACTCCTCTGTGACACTCATATGCTTATATATGTTGTGGTTATTTTGAGGGTTCAAAAGGAGCTTGTTAGGTGTCCAGTATGTTTTACAATTCTTGTTCAGCTAGTCTTAGCTGATTGGAGGGTGGCAACCTCCTACCTAATTGAAGCTTACCCCCTCCCACATTTAAATGGTTAAAAGGTCACTCCATAGCATCTCCCAGTCTCAGGGGAACTTGCTTGCTTGCAGTATGGTTGTGACAAATCTAATACAGAGTGCTTTTCCTGGTAATGTACAGGTTAATAAAAGCTTCAATCAAACTTAGAACTTTGCAACTAATATTGACAGATTTATTATAAATCATTCTTCCTGGTATTGCACAGGTTATTAAGAATTTATATTAGTGTTAGGGACCCCTGGAAATGTGGTCTGCCGTTCAGTGGCTCAGGGGCTTAAAACAATTTTGGCCAAAAATGTTAAACTAAAAGACCATTTTATTTAATAGATATTTATACATATATATTTAGGCACTGTACCGTATATGAGTTTCACTGGATGTGCACTGAGCTCTGTCTGTGTTTTATGTTCTGTCTCTGGTTTTAAATATATATTGCCATGCTCAGTAGCACTCCTCTGTGACACTCATATGCTTATATATATGTTGTGGTTATTTTGGGGGTTCAATAGGAGCTTGTTAGGTGTCCAGTATGTTTTAGTCTAATTGGTAGGTAGGGAGAACGTACAGAGACAGTAGGAGGGAATTCTGGTAAGTGCGTCTGCAGGGGGCCAAGCTTTATGTAACGTGTCCAGTAATATCCACAGTGCTATTCATTCGCTTCTTTAAGCAAGTATATCTTAAGGTGGGTCTTAAAGGTGGATAGAGAGGGTGCTAGTCGGGTATTGAGGGGAAGGGCATTCCAGATGTGTGGGGCAGTGAAAAAGGTTTAAGGCGGGAGAGGGCTTTAGATACAAAGTGGGTAGAAAGAAGACATCCTTGAGAAGAACGCAAGAGTCTGGATGGTGCATAACTAGAAATTAGGGCTGAGATGTAAGGAGGGGCAGAAGAGTGTAAAGCTTTAAAAGTGAGGAGGAGAATGGAGTGTGAGATGCGGGATTTGATCGGAAGCCAGGAGAGGGATTTCATGAGGGGAGATGCTGAGACAGATCTAGGAAAGAGTAGAGTGATTCTGGCAGCAGCGTTTTGGATAGATTGTAGGGGAAACAGATGAGAGGCAGGAAGGCCGGACAGCAGGAGGTTACAGTAATCAAGACGAGAGAGAATGAGGGCCTGAGTGAGAGTTTTAGCAATAGAGCAACAGAGGAAAGGGCGTATCTTTGTTATATTGCGGAGGAAAAAGCGACAAGTTTTAGATATGTTTTGAATGTGAGGGGCGAATGTGAGAGAGGAGTCGAGTGTGACCCCTAGGCAGCGTGCTTGGGCTACTGGGTGAATGATCGTAGTTCCAACAGTAATGTGGAAGGAGGTAGTAGGGCCAGGTTTGTGAGGAAGTATGAGGAGTTTAAGGCGGTGGAGGGCCATCCAGGATGATATAGCAGAGAGACATTCAAAAACTTTGGTTTGTATAGCAGGTGTTAGGTCGGGTGTTGAAAAGTACATTTGTGTGTGCTCAGCATAGAGGTGATATTTAAACCCAAAAGATGTTATTAGGTCACCTAGAGAGAGTGTGTACAAAGAAAAGAGAAGAGGTCCCAGTACAGAGCCCTGGGGTACCCCCACAGAGAGATCAATAGAGGAGGAGGTGTTAGCAGAAGAGACACTGAAAGTACGATGGGAGAGGTAGGATGAGATCCAGGATAGAGCTTTGTTCCGAATACCAAGAGTATGGAAAATGTGAAGGAGAAGAGGGTGGTCCACTGTGTCAAATGCTGCAGAGAGGTCGAGTAATATGAGCAGAGTGTAATGACCTCTGTCTTTGGCAGCATGGAGGTCATCGGTTATTTTAGTGAGAGCTGTTTCCGTGGAGTGAGCAGTGCGGAAGCCAGATTGTAGAGGGTCGAGGAGAGAATAGGTGTTGAGAAATTGGAGCAAGCAAGAGAATACAAGACGTTCAAGGAGTTTAGAGGCAAAAGGCAGGAGGGAGACAGGTTGATAGTTAGAAAGACAGGTATGGTCAAGCTTGCTGTTTTTGAGTAATGGTATAACTGTTGCATGCTTGAAGGAGGATGGAAAGATTCCAGAGCAGAGGGAGGAGTTAAAAATGTGTGTGAGCGTAGGGATTATAGTAGGACCAAGAGGTTTTAGGAGATGGGAGGGAATGGGGTCAAGAGAGCAAGTGGTAGAGGGAGAAGAGGCGATCAACAGCGACACATCCTCCTCTGAGACAGTGGAAAAAGAGTCAAGGAAGGCAGGAGGAGAGTTAGGAAGAGGTGTAGGATGGGAGGAAGAAACAGAGGGGATGTTCTGACGTATGGATTCCACCTTTCCTTTAAAATAGTCAGCAAAGTCCTGAGCGGAGATGGAGGAAGGAGAGGCAGCGGAGGGTGGTTTGAGTAGAGAATCAAAGACAGAGAACAGTCGGCGTGGGTTAGATTTTTGCATGTTGATTAATGAAGAAAAGTAGGCTTGTTTAGCTTGCAAGAGGGCAGAGTTGAAAGTGGATAGCATAAATTTGTAATGAAGGAAGTCTGCGAGAGTATGAGATTTGCTCCAGAGGCGTTCAGAGGAATGAGTGGAAGAACGCAGCATGCGCGTGTGGGAATTTAGCCAGGGTCTAGGGTTAGAAGGGCGAGGGCGGCAGAGAGAAAGCGTGGCATGAAGATCAAGAGAGGAGGACAAGGCAGAGTTGTAGTTCCTGACCAGGTTGTCAGGGTCTGTAGCAGAGCTGAGAGGAGAGGGAAGAGCGTAAAGTGGACTCAAAGTCAGGTAAGTGAATAGAGCGCAGGTTTCTGCAGAACCGGGGGGGTAGATGGAGGTGGAGAAGGGGAGAAGCGAGATAGACAGAATGAGATGAGGTGATGGTCAGAGAGAGGGAAAGGGGAAATGGAGAAATCGGAGAGAGAGAAGTTTTTCGTGAAAACCAGGTCAAAGTAGTGGTCATTCTTGTGGGTGCTGGATGCAGTCCACTATTGAAGGCCAAAAGAAGAGGTTAGAGAGAGAAAGCAGGAAGCCCAAGGGAGCGGGGGTCATCAATGTGACAATTGAAGTCCCCAAGGAGAAGAACAGGGGAGTCTGAGGAGATATAATATACAAATACGGCCATGAGTCTGAGGAGAGAAAGAAAGAGAGCCAGGATTCAAAGTAAGAGAGAAAGGCAGAAGGGTGATGAGTAGAGGTAGGTGGGCGATAAATGACCGCCACATGGACAGGGAGAGGTGAGAAGATCTGGACAATGTGAGCCTCAAAGGGGGGAAAAGCAAGAGGTGGAGGAATAGGAAGGGTTCGGTAACGGCAGAGAGAGGAGAGCAGGAGCACCACACCTCCACCCCTGCCATCAGGACGCGGAGTGTGGGAGAAAGAAAGGCCAAAATAAGAGAGGGCAGCTTCCAGAGCAGAGTCAGACTGAGTGAGCCAGGTCTCAGTTATAGCAAATAGGAGCAGAGAGTGAGAGAGAAAAAAGTAATGTACAGAGAGGCATTTGTTAGAAAGGGAGCGAGCATTCCAAAGGGCACAGGAGAAAGGGTGAGAGGAGGGAGGGTGGCAGGGGATGGGTATGAGGTTGGAGGGGTTGATACCAGAAGGTGTAGAGGTTGCAATTGGCAGGCGAGGACAAGAGCATGTAGGGATAAGGCAGGATTGGGAGAGATATCCCCAGAAGTAAAGAGGAGAAGCATGGATAGAAAGAGGATGTGTGAGGATGATTTGTAGGGGTGTTTTTTAGTGCAGGGGATTTAGCTTTGTGGTGTCAGAGGACGCAGGTAAGAAAGGAGTTCATATGAACAGAGAAGTGATAAAGGAAGGAGAGATGGAGATATATGAATAGAGTTAGAGACATACTGAAGCTGGTAAAAAGAAGTGCATCATTTGAGAAGAAGTGAAGTCACAGCAAATATAAATGGTAAAGGCAGCATCACAGCAGTAATGATGCAGTCTGGTATAAATGATATTCTTCTTTCCAGCGTAGTTCAAATGCAGGAATCAGGGTCAGTTGGAGGTGTCCACTTCTTCACTTCTTTTGAAATTGTATTTTAAAATTGATATTCTACACAGGGCAGCGTGTACTGCTGCGGCCGAGTTTATTCGAGCATTTGCCCGTTCTCGGCCGCAGCAGTAGCCTGGCGCGCGCCGGAGGGTGACGGGCGCGCGCCGAAGCAGCGGAAGAGCGCCCTCCGATCGGGGCGCTCTCCCTCCCGCTGCCGGGTCCGCCGGGTCCCCCGGAACCCCCTGCCGCCGTCCCCCACATCGCGGGGTGCACGCTCCCGATGACGCGTGACCGCGCGTCGGTGACGTGCGGCACGCCGAGGGGCGGCCACTAGCAAGCCGGGAAATCTCCCGGCTTGCGGATCTGGCCGCAGTGCAATAAACTGTGTCGCCAGTGTATCTGAAATATACACAAAGCAGTGTGCGTATCTGTATTATACAAAGACTGAATATTGGATTATACACTGCAATTTGTGTATATGTATTATACACAGAGCAGTGTGCATCTGTATTATACGAAGAGCAGCGTCTATCTATGTAGCCATGGCTGGTCCAGGCTATATTTTTTGGCCCCTGTCACGTAAGTCCCAGTAACTATAGGCAGTGGCAGGCTATCCTGTGGGGTTTAACCCCCCCCCCCCCCTCCTCTTCATGCATCTTGTTTGAGTGACTGGGGTGGAGGTGAACTGGGTCTGTGTACAGTCAATCGATGCAGACCTTGTGCCCCCCCCCCCCCCATCTGCACTGGAGAGGAGGCGTTCTAAATTATAGGCAGTTCTAGTTCCTCCAGGCTGGGAGTGGGACATGGTCTCAGCTCCATAGGGGGTTGAGGTGAAAAGATCTAATAAACTGCAAGGCCTCAATTGAGAGAAGCCAGGCACCATCCAGAGGCTTGGGACCTATCCTGAAAACCCATGCATTCGCTGTAATAACAACTGCAGTGGCTGACTCAATAAAGAATCCTGTTTTATATACCTGTCTAAGTTACAGTCTGTTGGGTAGAGGTATGCTTGAGAACTGTCATGGTGGGGACTGTCTCCAGTACCCCTGGAGCCTGCTATAACTGGAGGCGCTGACACCATGAGAAGAGCCTGAAGGATCACCAAAAGCCTGTCCTGTTTCCCCTTAGCATCGCGGATCCTCAGCATCTCCTGGACCCTCACAGGTATTTAGCACCATGACACCTGTAGCTTTAGCAAGATCTCACAGAGTGGGGGATGGAGGGGGAAGCATTACTACAAATGGAGGCACTGCTGAGATGCAGAACAGGGCAGGCTTTCAGGACATTGCAGCACCAGAGAGGCAGGGGCTGGTCCCCTGATGCTTCACCAGGGACACTGGGCACCCATTTCAAGTTTCTCTGAGGCGACACCAAGGAGGGGGTTACCCAGACCCTTACCAAAGAAAAGACTATGGACCTCATGCAGTAAGCGCCGGGGAAAAAAATCGGCAGGGTTTTGAACTTGCCATTTTTTTGCCGAGTTGCTCTCACGGTATGCAGAAAGGCCCGAATACCAGGGGAATACCAAACATGGCGAGTTGCTGTGGCGATAGGATCTGCCCTCCGATAAGGGCTCACCCGCCGAGTTGTACCTGCTGCTGAGAGATCCGCCTCTGTCTGCGAAAATCTCGCCGTAAAAAAAAAATATTTTCACATTTACATTTTATTCCTTGTGTAGATGAGCAGGGGTTCTCCGGAGCAGAACCGTGTTGGTTTCAGGTCGGGGGACCCCTGCTTCCCAAGATACAGGCCCCATTATGGGGTGCCGGTATCTCCTATGCATGGAAATGTCCCGATCACGTGACCGTTGGATGTAAATGTGGCATGGTCTCCCTCTGGGCTCCCTTTAGCCCCTTACCTCCGCTGCGGGTGGGAGCGTTGCGGGGGCGCAGGGCGGCCAGTGGGGGAGTGCACATGCACCCGACGAGCGCCGGTGCTGCGGGGAGGGCTGCGGGCAGTTGCAGTGGGCGACGGACTCGCCGAAGGCTACAGCGGCTCCCTCTGCAGGGTGCCGCCATATTTGATTGTATTGCGCATGCGCGAGGTGCTGAGCATGCGCACTGGTAGGCATACGAGGCAGGCATTAGGCAGCAGGCTCCGTGGGGAACTACAAGCCCCATAATGCAAAGGGGCAATATGTTATATGGCGCAGATCAGCCAATGGCTGCAGCTTCCCCTTGAAGGTGAATATAGATACAATTTGCATGCTGCAGCCACGTTAGTCGGAGCTGGGATGCCATCAGGGTAGGGTGTATGTGTTCGGGTGTCTGTGGCACCTGCACTAGGCCAGATACCCCCATTAGGCCCCAGCAAGACCCCGACTCCCCTCAGCTTGTGGTTGCTGCAGGGATTGGCCCATAGTTAGGGACACTGCCCCTGTAGTATAATAGTTAGGAACACAGCCAGGACGCAGCTGCATTCTGGCCTCAGGTGTTCTGAGACCCGACACCCATCTACTGCAGAGACTATACACGGTGATACAATCAGTGCGGGACCCACCCACCGTAGAGGCGGAGGCTTCGCGGGTTACTGTCACGGATCCGTGGATCCCATCACAAGCACAACATTGGCGCGCCCGGATGTGGATACACCCAGCAGGTACCCAACTAAGTGCACCAACTCGCCTTCACCTTTGTGGGCAGCGCTGTCTCACACACTTGGGTGGGTGATTCTGAGAATGCTGGGAGGTACGGTGCCTGGAGTACCTCAGTACATTGGGGTAACCCCACAGGGGAATGGACACGTGTTGGGAAGACCCGGTGAGGGGTTGCGGCCCTGTGAAGCCTAGTGTTGTAGTAGTAGTATCATTGTTTATCATTGCTTATATGTTCACAGTAAAGTGCTATTGTTTTATTACATCAGTGTGTGTTGTACATATATGGTCCTGCACGTGGTTATCCCACATAGTTAGGATCCCGTGTAGGTGGAGGCGCTGTCACCTATTGAATCAGGTACACGCCAGGCTCCCAGCGGCAGAGGTTCAAGTCTCCTGCGAGCCACAGGTAACGCACACACACACCGTAGACACCTTATCTCCCAGGGGGTGGGGGAAAGTGCGCTACATAAACAAAGCAGAGGGATACCGGCACCCCATAAAGGGGCCTGTATCTCGGGAAGCAGGGGGTCCCCGGACCTAAAACATCGCGGTTCTGCTCCGGAGGCCCACTGCACATCTACACTAGGAATAAAATTTTAATGTAAACAATGTTAAAATTAATTACAATAGCGGCTATCCGCTATTGTAGTGACGCTGCTTGAATGTAATTGTTAATAATAGTGTGTGGGAGCATGGGGTCTCCTGAGCTGAACCGCTTTGATTTCAGCCTTGGGGAACCCCTGCTTCCCGAGTTACAGGCCCCGGTATGGGGCATCGGATGCCAGTGTCACCGCGATTTTTAAAGGATCTGCGTGACGTAACTGGGTGATTAAAAATATCTTGTCCTGTAACTCTGGAAGCAGCTCAGGAGACACCCTGCTCCCACACACTATTATTAACAATTACATTCAAGCAGCTTCATTACCTTAGCAGCTACCCGCTAAGGCAATGAAGGGGTTAAACACCCGTGCCAGGCTTATTGTGAGTAGCGGGGGTGGGTGAAGGTGGTATTTGGCCCTTGGTGGGTGTTTAGGCCTTGCGGAGGGGTTGCGGGTGGACTTAACCCCTTCATTACCTTAGTGGTTAATACCGCTTAGGTAATGAAGGGGTTAACCCCTCCCGCTCCCCACCCGCACGGCCTAAATACCCATCCTTGGGGCTAATACCCTCTTCACCCACCCCCGCTACCCACAATAAAAACAATACATACAACAGCCCCACTACCCACCTCCTAGGTCCCCAATAAACATTGCAATACACCACCCACCCATAAAAACATGATTTATTATTTTACACACACGATTAATACCCCAGGCCGGTGGGGGTCCCTGGTGGTCCCAACGGGTGTCCGCAGGCCCCACAATGCATCCCAGGGGGTGCCCATGAGTGTCTGGGGGCCTCCAGGTGGTCACGGCTAAGCTCCGTTGACCTCCAGGTGGTACCCGCGGGTCCCCGCGGGTCCCCGCGGGCCAAAATAGGGTCAACAGGTCCCTGCGGGTGTCTGGGGGTCCCGGGTCATCCCCACATGTGTCTGGAGGCCCTCGGGTGGTTCCCACTGGGGTCTGGGGCCCGTCGGGTGGTTCCCATGGGGTCTGGAGACCCTCGGGTGGTCCCTGTGGGTCCACAGGGGCGGTCCCCATTTTTTTCCCACAGGTGTCCCCCGTGGGTTCTTGGGTGGTACCCGTGAGCGTCCGGGGGTCCTCAGGTGGTCTCCATGGGTCCCCACTGGCCTGCAGTACCATTCCTGTATGTAAAAAATAAAACATGTCCTACATTTAAATCAATACACCCCCACCACCACCACCACCAAATACCTACAGTACAAAAATGGGCAAAATAACTATTTTCCAGATATGGATAATAGATTATTTGTCTATTATTAAACACAACATTAGCCAGCATAAATAAAGTAAATAAATACAGTCCTACTTACCCCTGGCATTATGAATGGCGTCCTCGTCAAGAAACTGCAGGTCCCTGTCCTCCGTTGCCAGAAAGAATACATAGCAAAATACATTCTAATGTCCCCTAGCCACTTAATCACCTTAGCGGTTACTAACCACTATAGTAATTAAGGGGTTAACCCACCCTCTGCCACTACCCACCCAGGAGGCCTAACCACCCTCCCCAGGCAACTACCCCCACCCTTCAACCATTCATTGGTACAATGGTTACATCATGCTCATATAATATGGGGATGATTAACCAATATACCAAGAAATGGGTAAGGATTAAAAAAACAGGCCCAAATAAAAACATTACATAGCCAAATCAAACACAGCACATATAAAAATCAAACACAGCACATAGCAAAATATAACACACCACATAGCAAATTAAAATACAGCACATAGCAAAATAAAACACACCACATATCCAAATAAAATATAGCATATAGCCAATTAAATAGATAACAAATGCCAATAAAACAATTGAATGGCACAGTGGGTACATGATGGCCGTAATATGGGCATCATTTAACACTATGCCAGTCAATGGTCAAACTAAAAGAAAAAATTACAAACAAGATCCAATGCCATACAAAGAATCAGAAAATAAAAATAAATCAAGAAGTAAACAGAAATAAATTACCAACAATAAATTAATCCAATCCAAAATAAATTCCACAATACACAATTAAAACACCAAAAACCAAACCATTATGAAATAAATGAAAGCTCAAAGTAATCACCATCAGCCAAAATCTAACTGCCAAAAAGAAGTGTTAGTTGTGAGGATTCGCAATTCCAGCAGTTTTGTCCCCTTAACCCTCACTTGTCCATCAGGCACCAGAAGCGATCCATGTGGGCATCCCAGTGGCAGTTCTCATGCGTGGTGCGCGGGTAGTGCACAGTCTCTTTCAGTCCCCGCGGTCCCCAGGTCCAGGGTATACTATCCCTCAGGCAGCAGTGAATCTCATGCGCGGCAGGAGCAGGGATGGCAGCTTAACCTGATCGCTCCGAATCCAGCCGGCAGTAAACACATAAAAAAGCATAACAAAACTCATCAAAAGCGCGAAAAAATAACAGGACTTAGTAGGCATAAGAACCAGACATAAAGTCTCATGGCGGCAACAAGGCGAAAATCTAAACAGAAGGAAGACGTGCGTTCATACTTTGCGGGAGCGCAAAAGATACAGGAGGAAGAAAGCATGGCGGCATCCGAATCTGATTCCGGTCCGGAGATGGACGCGATAACGGAGAAACAGACGGGCGCCCTGAAGAAAGAAATAGCCAAACTCCTATCTGACTTAAAAACATTCTTCCGTGGGGAAGTGGACGCTTTAAGAAAAGACATACATAGCATCGGGGCCCGCACAAACGATCTGGAGGAGAAGATGGACGAATCCACCCGCTGTCAGACCGCTACAGACTCCAGAGTTACTATACTGGAGAGAAAAGTAGCAGAACTTGAAGAACGCCACGAAGACAGCGAGAACAGAGACAGGCGAAATAATCTGAGGATACGGGGGATACCGGAAGAGATCCTGGACCCTGAGCTATTAATAAACCGCTGGATGACATCCATAATGCCAGAAAAAACAGAATCCGAACTGGTAATGGACAGATGTCACCGGGCGTTGAGGGCCAAGCCACTTCCCAATAACCCCCCCAGAGATGTGATCATGCGACTACATCACTTTAAAACCAAAGCCGACATCTGTAAAAACACCAGGGCCACCCCCACGATCAAATTCGAGGGCATAGAGATGTCAATATTTCAAGACATCTCTCCAATCACTTTGGCAAGACGTCAAGCCTTACAGCCAGTCACTAGACTCCTAAGGGAGAACAATGTACGCTACCGTTGGGCTTTCCCATTTGCCCTGATTGTACTGCAAAATGGCAGGTCACACGTCCTTAAGCACATCGCAGAGGGGCCTGAGTTCCTGGCCAAGTTGGGATATCCTAATGCCCTACCGCAGTCTGACACCCCAGCTGGACGAGTGACCCGACGGACGGAATGGGAAAAGGTGAGACAGCCATCCGGACAACAACACACGAAAGCTGGCCCTTCAAGACCGGGGTGAAGATTAAACACCACAGTTCTCAGTCTCGTTCACTAGTTGTTCACGTTAAAAGTTTGGAACTATATACCCTCCCGAGCTACAGCCCCAAGTAAGAGGGACTATAATACATCCCCCACCGAAAGCTCTGACTCAGATTGAATTGGCCTCGCTGGCAGTCCCAAAAAAAAGACAAAGGAAGCAAAAACATGGCAAAATCAGCCTAGCCTGTAAACTTACCAAGATGGCTTCATAAGGCTCCACGAGGCTCCAAGAGTAGCTGGGCGGGAGAAAACGGAGAAGAAGAGACGGATCAGAATGGCGGAGAACGCTCGGGCGTGCATGTGAGGAGCTAAGGGTAACCCCGCCCATCGGGACCGCCTACACCAGCCAGATCTGCGCACGCCCCCAGCTGACGTCGCTAACTATCTTCCCGCGAGAGGTCGGCGCTCGGAAACTGACGTCACCAGCAGCGACTCTGACGCGAGACGCACAGGATGCAAGCAGTTTAAGGACAGAAGCAGTAACCGGAAGGCTGGCGCAGAGCACCGGAGCTCTTCAGAGGGGTCCGCGCACTCCCCTACTGGGGAGAGGGGATGAGCTCAACCTATAGAGAGAGGGTAGCCAGTTAAAACCTGTTAAATAAAAATAATAGAAGCTAGAAAGTAAAAGGGTGGGATCACCCGGAGTTTTCTACTAGACAAAAAGATGAGTTATAGTTGAAATTTATGATGTTGTTTATATGCTGTATGTTAAAAAATGTTTTCATTTTGCTGCCGGCGGAGGGGCGGGAGTCTGCCCTCTCTAGTGCCTGTTGGCATGTGCCTCTGGGGTTGGAATGTGGCCTTAAGCCACACTCTAATCAAAGACCTGGGCTGCCGCGAGCTGGATGATTTCCCACAACCCTATATGGGGAAATGGGAACGTCCGGAAGCGGAGCGGTGTTCCCAGGCAGCAAACCACAGGTCTCCAAAGACCAAATGGGTTTCCCTTGTTGGTATAACAAGGCTATGTGTCCCCTGTCACTCCCTTCTGTGTTTTCCTCCCCCCCCCTCAGGTATCCTCAGAACTGAAAACATGGCAACACAAGACCTACAGATCCTCTACCATCATCCGCCGGGCCATCACAACCCGGGTAAGAGGAGAAACCTATTCACATACGCAGAATCACCACACACACAACGATGACATTATCATTCATATCCCAGAATGTCAAGGGATTTAATTCCCCCCAAAAACGCAGAAAAGCGTTTGCTGAATTTAAGCGCAGAAACTCTGACGTTCTATTCCTTCAGGAGACGCATTATTGCCGTAATAAGAACCCGAGCTATATAGACAAACAGTATAGGAAATTCTATTTGGCTTCAGCCAAAGAAAAGACAAAGGGAGTGGCTATCTTGATACTGTACATAATAGAATCCCATTCGTGTTGGAGAAGATAAAAAGAGACCCAGACGGTAGATACCTTATTATAGTAGGCACCCTACAGCAAACTAAAGTTACATTGGCGTGTATATATGCCCCCTGCGAAAATAATCCCCAGTTCTTTACAGAGTTCTTTCTTAAATTACAAAATTGCGCAATTGGTAATGTGATACTAGCGGGAGATTTTAACAAGGTCTTAGACCCGCGCATAGATAGATCGCCGAGACAGGAGAAGGGGAGACAGGCAGGAACCAAAGAGCTACTAGAAGGGCTACGAAGGGGTTGTCTGGTGGACATATGGCGAGAACAACACCCAGGCGAACGCTCATATACATTCTACTCGCATCCACATGACAGCTATAGCAGACTTGACCACTTCTTTGTATCGAGTAGAATGGTCCCACAAATTTCCGACACTCTTATACATGACATTACATGGTCGGATCATGCGTCTATAGAGCTAAGATGCACCCAAATTAGGCAGGTTAGCCCGGGAGCAAACTGGAAACTAAACGAGTCCCTTATTAAAATACCTGAAATAGCGCAGACAATCAAAGACGAAATCAGACAATTTTTTGTCACAAACTCAGGCACTGTGGAATCCCACAGCACGTTGTGGGAGGCTCACAAGGCCACACTTAGAGGGACACTGATTAGTCTCGCAGCAAGACGTAAAAGACAAAGAGAAGCGAAATTGACACAGCTATATCAGAGGTTACATGAACTCTCCGCACTACATAGCCGATCAGGTGGAGCGGATATTCTTAAGGAGTTGAAAGATATAAGAATTGAGCTTAATCTTCTCCTCACATCCCAGGCCGAGAGAGATATAAGTTGGACAAAGAGGAAATTTTTCGAGAAAGCCAACAAGCCGGACACTATGCTAGCTAACAGGATCCGTAATAGGCAGCCGAGTTATAACATACAAACTTTAAAAACCAAATCGGGGGAGATGACCTCCAACCCCAAACGCATAGTGGAAGAGTTTAGGCTGTATTATGAACAGCTATATAATGGGGAGAAAGTGACACATAACCCAAAAACAGCCAAACTTTTACAGTCCTTCCTAGAGGAAGCAGCCCTTCCAGAGTTGAATAGGCTGGAGAACGAAGCAGCCCAATCTGACTTCACGTTAGAGGAATTGGTAACGGTAATCAAACATCTTAAGCCCTCCAAGGCCCCAGGCCCAGACGGGTTTTCTAATCTATACTACAAGAAATTTATAGGGGTGCTAGCACCACACATGCTCAAGCTATTTAATGGAGTTCTGGCGGGGGAACCCTTCTCGGCCCAGATGCTTCAGGCGTCAATCTCCATAATTTATAAAAAAGAGAAAGATCCCACAAATTGCCAAAGTTACCGGCCAATATCTTTAATCAATTCGGACGTTAAAATATATTCCAAACTATTGGCCAATAGTTTGAGTTCGATCCTGCCGAGGCTGATCCACCCGGACCAAGTTGGCTTTATTAGAGACAGACAGGCGGCCGACAACACAAGAAAGATAATAGATATTATTAACTACATTAACGCCAACGGGATCCGAGGAGTTATTTTAAGTTTAGACGCAGAGAAGGCTTTTGACAGGATCGACTGGTCATATATGGAGTCCACGCTTGAGGCATTTGGGTTTGGAGACAAACTCATAAGGGCAATAAAAGCATTATATACGACCCCGACCGCCAGGGTGATACACCAGGGCTTCCCATCTGAAGTGTTTCAAATTAAAAGCGGTACCAGACAGGGCTGCCCACTATCGCCCCTGTTGTTCGCCCTATGCGTGGAACCGTTGGCGGCACATATACGCCACCACCCGGACATTGCCGGAGTACAAATCCGTTCCCAAGAGCATAAGATTGCTCTATACGCAGATGACATTATATTATCGTTGACAAAGCCGCTTACTTCGTTGCCCAATCTATTCGCGCTATTGGATAAATTCAGCAGAATATCAGGCTTTAAGATTAATCAATCAAAATCTGAGGCGTTGAATCTCAACATACCAAAGGAGACAGAGAAACTAATTGAGATAAACTTTCAATTTAAATGGCAGACCAGAGCTATAAAATACCTGGGAATATTTCTTACTAAACATAGCCGCAATCTCTATCAAGAGAACTACCCGAGACTCCTAAGAGCCCTCACGAAGGAACTCCAAGAGTGGTCTGCCTATGGGATATCCTGGATTGGTAGGATCTTCTGTGTGAAAATGAACCTCCTCCCTAGGATACTATACCTGTTCCAAACTCTTCCGATACCCGTAGTAAGATCAGACATTATAGAACTGCAGAAAGCAGTTACGAAATTCATTTGGAAAAATAAAAAACCACGGGTAAAAATGTCAATTATGCAAAGGCCTAAGGAAACTGGAGGTCTGGCAGTGCCGAACTTGATGGCTTACTACAAAGCGGCCCAGCTATGCCAAATTACACAGTGGCATGGGGATCCGGAGCTGAGGCGATGGGTAGCTTTGGAGAAGGAGGTATGTGCCCCATTAGAGCTAAAGGATCTTATTTGGTATCCCAGGGCTAGACTAAAAGATCTAAAGAACCCGCTGCCCTCTGTGTTGAACTCTCTCTCGGTCTGGGAATCGACAAAAAATAGACACTCATTGACCTCTAAAGATTCATTAATGGCCCCTTTATATGGCAATCCGGACTTTGCTCCGGGGTTAACTGATAGGAACTTCACATGCTGGCAAAAGGGGGGCTTAAGAAGGCTTAAGGACCTGGAGGGCAGAGACACAATCAAAACATTCGAGATTTTACAGTCAGAAAAGGGCTTACCCAACACAGATTTTATTAGATACCTCCAGGTTCGGGCATTTTATACCAAACACCCAAACAGACCACCACTAACTAATTTTGAAAAGCTCTGTGATCGGGGAACCGATACACGGGGACTCATCTCTGCTCTGTACAGGGAGGTGGTTGGGACAGACAAGGATGACTCACATAGACCCAGTTTTATGACTCAATGGGAGACAGACCTGACAGGACCGTTAGAAGACGAAGAGTGGACAGCAATTTTCAAAGCTGCGGCCAGCAGCTCGATTTGTACGACACTGAAGGAGAACTCATATAAAGTATTATTGAGGTGGTACCTCACCCCAGTTAGATTAGCAAAATTTGTCGCGGGAGCTTCCCCTCTCTGCCCTAGACAGTGTGGGGAACAGGGGGACCTGGTACACATGCTGTGGTCTTGTCCACGAATCATACCCGTCTGGACACAAATTAGAGATTGGCTTCAAAAGGTCTTTTTGGGCCTCAAAATCCAACTGGATCCGTGGGTTTTCTTATTAGGTAGGCCCACGGACGAGGTATCTCGATCAGGAAACAAACTAATAGCACACTTTGCTACGGCGATGAGGTGCGAGACCGCAGCGTTGTGGAATCAGAATGCAATTCCATCGATAGACAAAATTCGGAATAGAATTTGGTTCGCCTGCCAGATGGAAAAGTTGACAAGTCTAGTCAACGACACTGGCTCAAATTTTCAAAAAGTCTGGTCATTGTGGCTGGCACAGACCGATATCCCAGGGATGAGCAATGCCACCGTTTGGCTTTGATAGTAACAAGTGGGCTGTCCTTCGGTGACGGAACAGACAAACGAGAGAGTTGACAAATAGTTTGACATACAGGACAAATGCGAGAGACCTACACCTTCCCCTGATAGTTGGACTCGGTGAGTTGATCGAGGAGTTAGATCAGAACACGCAGAAAGAGCCAGGTTTATTGGAATACTAGGAGGATGCTACACCCCTCCATGAGCCGATACCTGCCCCCCCCTCCCACCCCCTCACCTTCCCCTCTCACATCTTCCCCCTACCATGTTTGTCTTGCTGTTGTATGTCATAAAGCAGACTAAATGATACCAATATGATTTTGGATTGTACTATCTCTGCAAAAAAACAATAAAAGAAAGTTATAAAAAAAAAAAAAAACTGTAGCTTATTAACCCCTTAAGCCCCAGTGTGTGTGGTGCAGACACTGGCCCAGAAACAATACATTTTTTTACAGGGGAATAAGCATTTGGATATTGGAGCGAGGTAAAAACACATTACTGGACCTCAGTCCAGTTAACCCCTTGCTTCCCAGGTGAGGGTAGAGGGTGGCCAATTGGGGTGTAACCCCTTTAATCCCGGGCCAAATCCTCTCGATCGTCACAACGATATAATAATTTGTTCTAAGTCTCTTGAGGAACATGAAGGACACGTCAAACAAGTGCTACTTCTTGTGAGGATTCGCCATCCCACCTCACCCCAACAAGCCTTCTGTGATGGCCATTCAGGATGCGCGGTTTTGTGGTCCCAGTACGCGCGCGCATGGACCTTGCACGTCCTGATCCCCCACCCACGGATTCGGACCCCGCCCCCCACTCTGACACACGACGGGTGCGTTCAGCCAGCCTCCCTGCAGACGCGTGGTTCGAGCCACGCTCCCGCTCTGGTGAAGGTCAGGACCGGTGTGGGAATGACACGCGCTCTCAGCTCCGCCCCCTGACCTCCGTAACACGCGCGGGTCGGCGCGCAATTGGTCCCGCCCCCTCTTGCCCTAAAAATTGGCGTGGGAGTGACGCGTGCTCCAAGCTCTGCCCCCTGGCCTCCGTGACGCGCGGGAAAGCCACGATCCCCGATTAGGCTGCATCATAGGGCACACCTGTGTGCACCAGCAGCCTATCGGTGCTTACTTCCTTGTTTTGCCCTGGCTGGCTATTGGAGGCTCCGCCTTTATATACCTTCAGTCTGCTCTCATTCTTTGCTGAGCATAGTCTAGTGTGACGCCGTGCCTTGCTGCATTCCTGTTCCTGTGACCTTGCCTTGCCTTGCTGATTAACCCCTTGTTGCTTACCTTGCTTGTCTCTTGGATTCCGCACCTCTCCTCTCCTGATCCGGCTTCGTACGACCATTCTCCTGTCTCCAGTCCTGACCTTGGCTAAGTACTCCAACGATCCGCAACTCTCCACTCCTGAACCTGGCAAGTACTTTTACTATTCCACTATCTGTAATCTTGACCTGGCTTCAACGGCTACTCTACATCCTAGGCGCGCCCGCGTGGCTGTGGGTCGGCGTTACCAATTCCCTACCTCAGCACCGTGGTCGCGCTTCGTTTGTAGTGAGCTGCGCGTTACAGTATGCTCAGCAACACAAACTTCGACCCGCTAAGGTAGGAAGAGTCATGCGCACACACGCAAGCTACCTGACTACCTTAGAGGAAAAAATTGTGGGTAGCGAGCAAACCATGCTCTCCCTTCAGGAGGACTTTCGCACCATTCTCATGCTTTACAGGAACCACATTCTCCTCTTGTGCCTGCTGTTCCTGATATTCCCAATACTCCAGCTTTGCTCTATCCTCAGGAACCTCGGTTACCTACCCCCAACCATTATGGGGGCGACCCTCATGAATGTCGGGGGTTTTGAATCAATGCTTTATACAATTTTGAAATGAACCCTTCACGCTTTACTGCCCCCCACGCCAAGGTGGCGTACATTTTTTCTCTCCTTGTAGATGACACTCTTGCCTTGGCCTCCCCCATCTGGGAGCAAAGAACCGACCTCACACAGGATATCGGAGCCTTTGCCCGGGAATTCCGGAAAGTGTTTGATACACCCGGTCGTAAGGTATGTGCCTCCTCTGCACTTTTTCATGTCTCCTAATGTAGTCGTTCAGTCGCCAAATACGCTCTTGAGATTAGAACTATAGCGACGAGACCGACTGGAACAATGTAGGCCTGGCTGCAGCCTTTTGACAAGGTTTATCGGAAACCTTGAAGGTTGAATTGGCAGCCTGTGATCGTCCCACCGATTTGGAGGAGCTCATTGCTGTTTGTATCAAGGTGGATCGTCGCCTCCTGGAGAGACGTTCAGAGAAGGTTCACCATCGTACCATTCCAGCCCGGATCAGTCCCGGTCAGGTGATCTCCGCTGAGGTTTCTACCCCGGATACGTCCGAACCTATGCAATTAGGGGGTACTAGCCTTTCCAAATCTGAGAAATTACGACGCAAAAATGCTGGCCTATGTCTTTACTGCAGTGTTTCTAGACATTTTGCCTATTTTTGTCCCCAAAAGTCGGGAAACGCAAAGTTCCCATGAGTCCCGGGGGAATTTCATTGGGAATGCTTTTTCTCTCCCCTATTTCTACTGAGAACCTGTCTCGCATTCTTGTCCCCATTACACTCTATGGGGAGGGATTGCAAGTATCTACGCTTGTTTTCATCGATTCAGGTGCCGGAGGAAACTTCATAGATCAAGCTTTCGCAGAACGCCATCTGGTTCCGACCAGGCACAGAAAGAAGCCCATCGTTCTTGAAGCCATTGACGGAAGACCTCTGCAGCCGGTGTTCATCTCCTTGGAGACAGAGGTGCTTCATCTCAAGGTGCAAGACATATACCTGGAAAAGATCCAATTCAATGTTAGCCATACTCCTTCCATCAGCGTGATCCTTGGGCTACCCTGGCTACAGATTCACAACCCTCGGGTAGATTGGCTCAACAAGGAACCCATCCAATGGAGCACCTCTTGCCATGAGAACTGCATTCTGGAAGCAAGTAGCATCGGGGGTATCAACGTGTCAGAGGAGAAGGAGAAGGTACAATTGCCAGATGAGTATGCTGAGTTTCAGGACGTCTTCAATAAGGTCAGATCGGAGGCCACTTCATTACTTTAGCGGATAACTGCTAAGGCAAAGAAGGGGTTAACCACCTGTGCCAGGTTTATTGTGGGTAGCTGGGGTGGGTGAAGGGGGTATTTGGCCCTTGGCAGGTGTTTAGGGCTTGCAGGCGGGTTGCCCGTGGACTTAAGCCCTTCATTACCTTAGCTATTAATCTATAAAAATGAAAACATTGTTTGTGTCCTGGAACTAGATTCCATATTCCTCTGTCTCCATTTACAGCCTATGGGATTCATTCTCCCTAGTTCAGTTGCCTGTTATTTCCCCTGTCCCAGCAGCTTGCTGCATGTGATAGGGCAACATTTTGGTACACTTGTTGTTTATTTAGACATATTCAGTGAGTTGCTATAGCAACCTCAGCTTTTCCCTCAGAATGGGCTAGTCTGCCTTCTCCCCCTCTGCCTTGCCTACAGATGGTCTGCCCCCAGGCTATCTTGCTACCCAGAATACATTGGCACTTCCTTTTCCACTTTCAACACTGGCTGAGTGAGTATCCTCCTGTAAATTGCTCTACTGACTAGGACTTATCATTTTTCACCTTTCCCCACTATCAAGCACACTCACCTTAGAGGCATTCTCTCCCAACACCATCATCCACAAGTGCCTTTGTTAATCCATGCTTTTTCTCAATAAAGTGAAGAAAGACAAAGAACTTGTTGTGCTTGTAAAAGGAACGAGTTGAACCTATCTGGGCTAATCATACTACACATGACTCTGGCCTCCAGAATAGTGAAAAAGGAGGACCGTGTGCCTTACAGACACTTACAGAAGCTGCTACTCAAAGACTTTATGCTAACACAGAGCAGTCTCTGCAGACTGACAAGCAGCAGTACAGCTATCAGCTTATACTGCACACAGCCAGCAAACAACCTTGCACACACGACAGCAGCTTTGCAGACAGACAGTGCAGCTTACACAGAACTTGATTGCTTTTCTCTGTTTGAGTTCACTCTCTGCACAGCCTCACAGTGAGGGTTTAACATCTCACCTTACCCTGCGCACGTCCCCACGGCCAGCGCCACCAATGGCCATGCCAGAGGATGCCCGCCAGGACACGGGTCAGAGCCACCGGACACCTGTGAGTACAGCTACCCCTACGCTGCATGCTGCAGGACACCGCTCAGCATCATCTGAGACAGTCGCCCATCGCTGATGCAGGTAAAAGACCGCACGCCACACGCACTGGCAAAAGGCCTACACACACCTACAGCATGGCAGAACTCAGATCCTCACCAGACATCACGCAGGAGAGTGACCACTCAGACACAGAGACCGCTGCGCAACTGCAACAGGCGCAGGCAGACGCAAGGCCTAAACAGACAGTCACACTGACACAAAAGGCCCACAAAAAATATGAGATTGCCATTGAAGCGCACCGCGCTAAACTGGAGTTGGCCTGGGAAACAACAACACTGGGAATACGTAGCGTTGGCAACTATGCACAACAACTCGAGCAGGCAATAACGCAATGAAGGACCGATCACTCGTGTTACCAAGAGCTGTCAGAGGCATACATTACTTACCTGACCAGGGCCAACACCCGCGAAAGCCTACAAGAAAGAGACTTACAGAGTAACATTGACCTGACACGAGACAGCCGCGTGCGAACCACTATCACGGAGGCTGAGAGTAGGAGAAAAGACCTTTTGCTGGAAACCACATCACAGCGCTCAAGTACATCCAGGCATTCATCAAGGTCAGCAAGATCAGCGCAATCTAACGTGTCCAGCGCAAGCACCAGCGCTACCAAGGCGCGAGCCACCGCAGAGGCCGCACGTGCCAGGGCCAAATATGGTCGGAGAGAGGCAGCCGTAAGGGCAGAAAGAGCGTGCGTAGAAAAGGAGGAGCAGAACGCCACCGCCGCAGCCACTGCAACCGCAGCCGCCAACGCCGCCCCTGCTACCGCAGCCGCCAACGCCACCGCCGCAGCCACTGCTGCTGCCGCAGCCACCGCGCAGAGGAAAGCCGAATTTGATGTGGAACTAGAGGCTCTAAATCAAGAGAAGGAAGCCGCCGCCGCCATAGCCCAAGCTGAAGTCCTAGAAGCAGCCGCGAGACAGGACGGCGGAGAGCAACCGTACAGACGGATAACCTCAGAGGATCCAGCCCAACGCACTGAAGACTACGGTGTTTACACCAGCGCACTATCTCAACATGGAGGGAGTGACTCCACAGACACCGAAGACTTGCTAGGTCCACGAGGAGAAGACGCTGTTCCTTCAATGGAACATGCCGCCTGGGATAGCCACAGCCGCGACAGTGATCCACATGCCAGCGCGCACACGGATGCACCACAACAGGCTCGCAATCCAGGTACACCCACACGGGAGAACACAGCCCCTCACACTGACCAGCAGTCATCACGCGTCCACACCAAGGAAGAGGCGATCGCACGGACCCTCCCAGCAACTACCTCAGAACTGGACCAACATGCCGATGCCTCAGGCCTGACAGACATAGCCAAGTACATGATCCGGCGTGACCTGGTGAAATCAGGACTCATCAACTTTGACGACCGTCCTGAGAACTACCGGACGTGGAAGTTCATGTTCAAGGACGCAATCAACAGCCTGGGCTTCTCAGCAAGAGAAGAGCTCAACCTGCTATTCAAATGGCTGGGAAACGGATCCAGGGAACACGCAAAGAGACTTCGGACGGCAAACGCGAACCACCCCCAAGTAGGTCTTGACCTAGTGTGGGAAAGGCTAGAAGAGTGCTACGGTAGCCCTGAAGCAGTCGAGGACTCACTCTTCAAAAGAGTCGACAGCTTTCCCAAGATCACAGCTAGAGACTACTCAAAGTTACGAGAGCTCGGGGACCTGCTGCAAGAGCTGGAGTTTGCAAGAAAAGACCATTCCTTAACAAGTCTCAATGTTCTAGACTCAGCTCGTGGAGTGAGACCCATCCTGGAGAAGCTACCCTTCAACCTCCAAGAAAGGTGGATTTCACAAGGCTCCAAATACAAAAGGAAGAAGCAAGTCGCCTACCCCCCATTCTCAGTTTTCTTAAGCTTCATTCGCGAAGCAGCAAGGACGGGAAACGACCCCAGCTTCATCAGAGTGCAATAGCGACAGGCACATAGCCGCTTTACATCCAGAGACTATGAAGCCCAGATCTAGCAAGGCCCCAAACCCTACGACAAAGCAGGGCGGGGAGGAAGAAGAGGGAGATACACCCCCCACAACGTCGGTAGCGTCCAAATGCACAGAGGTATGTGGAGAAAGAAGCGACGGTAGATCTTGCTCTAAAATATGTCTTGTAGCAGTGCACCCAGAGGGACAACCCCAAAGAGCTAAAAGGATGTATGCTATCATCGACGTCCAGAGCAACCGGTCGCTGGTCAGGTCAGAATTCTTCGACATGTTCGACATACAAGACAGCGCCTCTCCTTACACTCTCAGAACGTGCGCAGGGCGAATGGAAACTACAGGGAGGAGAGTGAATGGCTACACCATATGCTCAATAGACGGCAAAGTGAAAATGCCCCTTCCCACACTCATCGAGTGCAATCACATGGCGGAAGATAGGAGCGATATCCCCACACCAGATGTGGCGCGACACCACCCCCATCTCAAAGCTATTGCCGATCGTATCCCACCACTGGACGAAGGTGCCCAGATCATGCTGCTATTTGGCAGGGACATCATGAGAGCACACAAGATCCGTGAACAGCGAAACAGGGACCATAACGCCCCAAGCGCTCAAAGGCTCGACCTTGGATGGGTGGTAGTAGGATAAGTATGCATAGACAGGACACACGGACCCGACCGCATAGATGTTCTACGAACAAACTTGTTGGAGAATGGTCGTGCATCCCACTTCAAACCCTGTCCGAACCACTTCCAGGTCCATGAGAAGCTCGAGACCAAAAAGACATATGGAGACGTGCTTGTGACAAACAAATACACTGATGACCTAGGGTGTACAGCATTCCAGACAACAAAGGATCATGACAGACAGGCGACATCAATGGAAGATAAAGAATTCTTGAGGTTAATGGATAAGGAGCTCTTCAAGGACAAATTAGGCAGTTGGGTGGCCCCACTACCCTTCCGCTCACCAAGAAGACACCTCCCAAACAACAGAGACCACGCCATGTCTAGGCTCACTTCGCTTCGCCGTAACCTACAAAGGAAACCGGAGACCAAGGAACACTTTGTGGCCTTCATGCAGAAGATCTTCCGCAGTGGCCACGCAGAGTCGGTGTCCCCACTGAGAGAAGGCGAAGAATGCTGGTACCTCCCGTCATTTGGCATCTACCCCCCCCCCAGAAACCTGGCCAAATTCGAGTGGTATTCGACTCCAGTGCTCAGCACCAGGGAGTCTCCCTAAACGATGTTCTCCTCCCCGGGCCGGACCTGACAAACAGTCTTCTGGGAGTTGATTTGCTTCCGCAAGGAGCCAATCACCATAACAGCAGACATTCAACAGATGTTCCACTGCTTCCTTGTGCGAGAGGACAACCGTAATTACCTAAGATTCCTGTGGTACCAAAATGACGACATAGAAGATGAAATCATAGAGTACCGCATGAAAGTACATGTCTTCGGTAACAGCCCATCACCTGCGGTGGCTGCCTACGGCCTCAGAAGAACGGCTCAAGATGGAGAAGCAGAGTTCGGGAATGACGCGAGGAACTTCGTCGAAAGAGACTTCTATGTGGACGACGGATTGAAATCAGTCCCCACCGAAGAAGAAGCCATAGACCTACTCAAAAGGACAGAAAAGGGGGGCGCATGCGCGACGGCTAGGAGTATGGCAGCCTAACCTAATAGCTCCCTGCCTCGCTCCCTATAAAGTTCCATAAAACCCACAAAAACAGCAACCAAACGACGCAAAAACAAAGCCCCATACAGCACAACCAGTCAGGATGTCCCGCAAAACCCCCAAACCTGGAAAAAAACGGGGGTTGCCAGAATATTTCGGAGCTGCAGGTTCGCGCGGTGCGGGCTCAGAAATGGCGCCGATTTTGAATGCCGGCTCAGAAACTGAACCGGACGGAGAGGAGGATGAATTCACCCTCCAGGAGCAAAGACCAGCAAGGCAATGCGACATAACAAGGCTATGCAACGACCTCAAAGCATTCTTTCAGGCCGAAATGAAAGAGTTGAAGAGGGAAGTAGCTGGACTGGGAGAAAGAACAGGGGTCCTAGAAACGAAGGTAGACCAGTCTATCCGCGCTATCAGAAGACAGGATAAAAAATCCATGGATCTACAGGAGCAGATAAATGACTTGAGAGGGCGACAAGAAGATGCAGAAAACCGCGACAGGCGGAGCAATCTGAGAATCAGGGGGGTACCGGAGAGCGTACTGGACTGTGAAGAATACATTGGACTTTGGCTGGAAACGCTGCTCCCTGAGACCCCCAAAGAAGCACTGGCTATGAACAGATGTCATAGGGCCCTGCGGGCTAAGCCCCTACAAAATGAGCCACCAAGAGATATAGTGATCCGCCTACACTATTATAAAACGAAAGAGAGAGTTATCAGCATCACAAGACCCCTTCCAGTTGTGGAATATGAGGGGGTCAGGCTCTCGATATTCCAAGACTTATCCCCGGAGACCCTTGCCCGCCGCCGTAACCTGCTACCAATAACCAAAATCCTGCGGGAGAAGGGGGTCAGGTACCGCTGGACCTTCCCCTTCGGCCTGCTAGTGGCAAGAGGTGGCAGATCCTTCATCATAAAGGATTTGGCAGAAAGACCTGCCTTCTTACATAAATTGGGCCTAGGAGAGGCCCCCGAAGGGGCGGCCCCGGA
Source organism: Ascaphus truei (assembly GCF_040206685.1). Lineage (NCBI taxonomy): Eukaryota > Metazoa > Chordata > Amphibia > Anura > Ascaphidae > Ascaphus > Ascaphus truei. The sequence continues at coordinate 233,647,062 of NC_134487.1, read as the reverse complement.
GAGCCCTACACTAGACTCTATCTGGTCCCAGGCCCAAAGGTCCCCCCGGGCACATCAGGATAAAGCCTAAATATGGCGAAAAATAGCTATTTGTTCGTTCTAATGTTGTTTAGTTCCAGTTAACAAGTTAACAAATAATCACCAAATCCTACTGCTTGTGCCTGAAAGTGTTCCCACGGCGCAGTACTCGGACTGGAGGATGAATGCTGAAAAATGGACAATTATAATAATCCCACTTACCTTGGACAGCTCGCGAGGGCAGCGGTGAAGATCCCGGTGGCATCGATAGGAAGAACAAGATGGTCCCCCTATAAGGAAGATGGCGGCGATACACGAGGCAGCGGGAGCCAGGGTGAGACGCAGGAGCCGGAAGGCAGCATCAGGCGGGAAGCAGGAGCGCGCTCACACACAGCCGCCAGAGACGCAAGTTCAATCCAAAATGGCGTCGGACCGGAAGGACGTCACCAAACAAGAGAAAGATCCGGTGAGAGAGACGCCATCTTGAAGGTGGCAGCACGACGGAAGGCCCCAAGAGGCGGCGAGAGAGGGCCTGAACGAGCCACCTCCCCGCACAGGCATAAAATAGACAGCCATAGCGAAAATTTAAACAAACAAGCGCGAAAGACAGTGGTAGACGCCGATATAGCCCCAGATGAGACCCAGAAGGTAGAGTAGGCAGCGCGAAGAGCGGGGAAAAAAGCAGAGGAAGGTAGAAAAGGCTATAGGCCCACATAGAGGGGGGAAGAAGGAACAGCAGGTAGGACGACTATCATTTAAACGGGAAAGAAAGCAAGTACTAAAGGCAGCATAGTGATAGCAGGGAAGACAGTCCTAGCAGGTGAATATAGAAAGATAGAAGGAAGAGGACAGTGAGATAGAGAGAGGGGAGCGGGAGAGCGAGGGAGGAAAGGAGGAACAGAAGGTGTTTAAGAAGGAATAGAAGGTGGCAAGGGAAGCATTAAGGATAGAGGAAAGAACAGGGAGCCAATGCAAATGTGAAAAGAGGGATAACACACTAGGAGAGTATATATGGCAGATGGGGAGTAGAAAGGGGTAAGACAGAGAGGGGGAAGTAGATAGAAGAGAGGTGAGAGAAACAAGAAAAATAGTGAAGGTAGGAGTACGTCACAAGAAGGTAGGAAGGAAAGCTGTACAGAGACCAAGATAGATTGAGGATGAGATGATAGGCAGTAGGAAAGAGGATAGAAGACTTGAACCCGGGAAGCGGATTTGAGCAATGGCCCGCGCAGAAACAGATAATAAGCAGAGCTGTGCAGGGGAAGGGGAAACAAAATAAAGAAAAATGGAGGTCAGTGAGTACCGCAGCAGAAAACTAAAGATTGCAAACACGGCAATGTCAGCGCTATAGTAATAAGGGATCCAGGTTTAAGGGGATTTGGTTGGTTTACCCTGAGTTCAGTGGGTGAGAAGTTTAGCGATTATGAGGGACTGAGAGGCGGGAGAGGTGGGAAGTAGCCTGCCCTGAAGTCTGCATGGGCCTGGCGCTGGTAAATAGGGAAAAATTCCCTATGGACACTAGTGCTACCCTTTAGGTTGGATGTTCGGGGAAAGGAGGTAAACACCCTACCTCGAGTCCGAACATTCGAACTTTGGACTACAAACCCAAAGGAGGAAATCTCGGCGGAAGGAGTGAGGAAAGAGTACGCCGAGAAAGTTTATTTGTTTTGATTGTTGCCGTGTTTTCTTGTGGTGTTGTGTACATGTCCACCCCCATGTCCCCCTGTGTGTGTCCCCCTACCTTGGTTCCTACAGACGGGGCCAACAAGAGAAAGGTGGTCGGAGTTCGCCGGAATCACAAAAGAGGACTCGATCGTACAGGCGTAGAACAGCTACGACAGATGGATCAGCACATCTCTACTAATGAGTAAGGATATAGTATTAATATCCCATAATGTTAAGGGCCTGAATAGCCCGGCTAAAAGACGGGTCGCATTTAGAGACTACAGGCGTAAGGGGGCAGAAATACTCTTCTTACAAGAAACCCATTTCTCCCAAACTAACTTCTCCAAGTATTTCGATAAAGACTTCCGAACCCACTTTCTAGCATCAGATCAAGTTAAAAAAAGAGGGGTCGCCATCCTAATTCATAATCATATCCCATATAGACATGACAAAACATATAGCGACAAGGATGGGAGGTATCTAATCATCACAGGTTTCATTAGAGAGTCCCCAATAACACTTGCTACTGTATATGCCCCAAATGATAATGCCACACCCTTTTTCAATGGCTTCTTTAATAAACTAAGTAAAGTCGCAAAAGGCAATATCATAATGGCAGGAGACTGGAACAGAGTCCTTAACCCTAGTCTAGACCGATGCACAACCACTAACAAACAACACAGACAGGACGTATTAACCCTAACAAAAGGTATAGCAAATTGTCAACTGATTGACATATGGAGAGAACTGCATCAAGGAGAACGAGAGTATACTTTCTACTCTCACCCACATAACACATACAGTCGGATAGACTACTTCCTCGTGTCTAATGGTATGGTCCCTGGGGTCTCTCGCACAGAGATCCATGATATTTCATGGTCCGACCATGCACCAATAGAGCTGCGGTGCACATTAATCCCACTGGACAGGCCTAGAGCGAACTGGAAACTAAATGAGATCCTATTAAAGATCCCGGATCTCGGAAGAGAAGTAGGTGCTAGAATTCAGGAATATTTTGAGGAGAATGAGGGAAGTGTGGCATCACAAGCCACATTATGGGAAGCTCATAAGGCGACTCTAAGGGGGACATTGATGAATCTGGCAGCCAAACGGAAAAGGGAAAGAGAGAAAAAAACTAAGGCCTTAGAAATCCAAATAGCGGAACTCTCTACCCTGCACAAATCTAATAAACAGGCACATATACTCAAACAACTGCTAGACACCAAGATTAAACTCAACCTCCTCCTTACCTCCCAGGCTGAGAAAGAAATGGCTTGGTCTAACCGGAAATTCTATGAAAAGGCGAACAAACCTGATACACTACTTGCCAATAAGCTAAAAAAGAAGCTTCAAAATAACTCTATTCACGCAATTCGGAACCAAAAGGGAGAACTTACCTCCATACCTGGGAAAATAGTAGAGCAATTCAAAGTCTACTATGAAAAACTCTATAATGGAGATAAGGTCACTCATAACACTAAAACAGGTGACCTGTTGACCACCTTCTTGAAAGAGGCAAAATTACCAACCTTAGCAAGGGCAGAACGTGAGGCATTGCAGGCGGACTTTACCCTGGAAGAACTCAAGGAAGTCATTAAAGCATTAAAACCGGCCAAAGCGCCGGGGCCCGATGGCTTCTCTAACCTGTATTATAAGAAATATATTAAAATTCTAGCCCCACATATGCTAAAATTGTTTAATGGTGTACTGGAGGGGGCCTCCTTTCCGGCGCAGATGCTCCAGGCGTCCATCTCGGTGATCCACAAACCTGGAAGGGACCCGGCAGACTGTAAGAGCTACCGGCCCATTTCACTGATAAATTCGGATATCAAAATCTACTCTAAACTTATAGCGAACAGGGTGGGTAGTGTCCTTCCCAGGTTAATCCACACGGATCAAGTAGGATTTATCGGAGGAAGGCAAGCTGCAGACAACACCAGAAGAATCATAAATCTGATTGATCTGGCCCAAAAGAAAAATATACATTCTATGGTGTTGAGTCTGGACGCAGAGAAAGCCTTCGATAGAATAGACTGGCCCTACTTATCGGAAACACTGGGGGCGTTTGGCTTTGGGGGACGCCTCCTGCGGGCCATCATGGCACTGTATAGGAGCCCTACGGCACGGGTGAGACACCAGGGTTTTCCCTCTGAGCAATTCCACATAAAAAGTGGAACGAGACAGGGTTGCCCACTTTCGCCGCTGCTGTTCGCTCTATGCGAGGAGCCCTTGGCAGCGCACATACGGAATAGCCCCGACATTACGGGAATCTCAGTTGATGAGCAAGAGTATAAGGCCGCCCTGTATGCAGATGATGTTATCTTAACATTATCTAAACCGCTCACGTCCCTTCCTAATGCTTTCGAAATCCTGAACAAATTTAACCATATCTCTGGCTTTAAGATTAATCAGTCTAAATCAGAAGCCCTCAATATAAATCTCCCCAAAGAAGTCGAAAAACTGATTGATCTTAACTTTAATTTCAAATGGCAACCCTCCGCTATCAAATATTTAGGGGTATATCTTACAAGGGACTATAAAAAACTACTGTATATAAAGCAAACTTTCCCAGGTTAATAAAGACGCTGAGAGAGGATCTTAGACTATGGGCAAAAGGGGGCATTTCATGGATTGGAAGGATACACTGCGTGAAGATGAATCTCCTCCCAAGGATGTTATATCTTTTCCAGAGCCTACCTATACCATTGGTCCACTCTGACATCCTCTCTCTTCAGTCAGCAATTATGAAATTCATTTGGAATAAGAAAAACCCAAGAATTGCTAAGGGTATTCTGACGAGACCCACAAACAGAGGAGGGCTAGCGGTACCTTGTTTGTTCGCTTACTACAAAGCGGCTCAATTGGCCCAAATTCTTCAATGGCACACAGACCCAAGCCTTAGGAGATGGGTAGAGTTGGAGAAAAAGTGTTGTGCACCAATTGATATCCAAACGCTGATCTGGTTGCCCAAGGGAAGGGCACGTCAGATCGGCACGCCGCTACAGACCATTGCCAATTCTATTCGGGTGTGGGAAGCCACCAAATTTAGTTGTAAATTAACCACAAAGGCATCACTCATGACGCCAATCATCGGCAACCCAGATTTCGCTCCGGGCCTGGATAGTAAAAACATGAAGTATTGGACACAAGCGGGCATTACCCGTCTTAATGATCTGAGGGACAGGATACATATACAATCATTTGAACAAATCAAATCCGCAAAAAATATCCCAAATACAGAATTTTTTAGGTACCTCCAGATCAGGGATTTCTATAACAAAACTACAATTAGACCAAAACGTACTAATTTTGAGCAGCTGTGTTCCAGAGACACGGACACAAGGGGACTCACATCTAGGATGTACGGGGAAGTGGAACATATGGGTATTAACCCTTGGAGTACCGAGTCTCCAAACCACAGAAAGGTACAGAATCTGCAATCTTCCAATATATTTTGGAGCTGACACCACTAAAATAATAACTTCTATAGTATTGATGGAGGAAAAGCAATGATGATACAGGCAGTGGGCTGGTCAATCCTTAGAGATACAGCGGAGCCTCTTCAAAGAAAAGACCCTGAGGTAAATCAAAAACCGGTGCCGATTAGCCTCAAAGCTGCCTGATAGAAATATGGCTTTAAATGTATAGTTCGTTACTCACGATACCCGGTCTGCAAGCTGCTCAGAATGCTCCGGTGGCCATCTTGCTTCCTCGTGGTGTCGGCGTGCTCCTATCCGGAAGTGACGTAAGTAGGGAGGGGATTGGTAACCGTGGTCACAGCACTCCACACAACCAACGCTTGAAAAAGTAAAAAACTTTATTTAAATGCTACAGTGAGCATACAGGCACCACTCTGACGCGTTTCGTCTATAGAAAGACTTTTTCAAAGAGTGAATATCCCCACGAATACCGGAACTTATATAGGAAATGACGCATGTCAAAGGTACCTCCCTAATTGGCAAGGACCTCCCATTAAACTAATAGTATTAAAGTCAAAACGTCATTCCCTTAAAGAAACCAGGTATTTAGACCCCACATATACTATTAAAAAAATGCATTAATTACACAGATTACATAAACTAGGATTAAAAACAAAGAATTAGTAATGCTCACTGATATAAATAATCAAATAATTCATGAACAACATAGAACCAGACTTATTATTACTTACAAAAAAAGAGAATGATGTGGATCCACTATCTACTGTATGATTACCAATTGAATGTTATCATATAATTATACCATATGTACCACATATTATTGCACATATGTGCCAAGATTATAAAGTCTATAGTGTAGTATCCTATCAAATGCAATATAGCGGATACAATATATGCAAATAGAGGTCCATGCAAACATTAATAGTCAGATAGTAATGCATAATTATGACTATAATGACAAAATACACCCCGACACTCCCCCTCCGCTCAGACAGCCAGGAAGTGTTTGAGTTCCCACTCCTGGTTGATACCGAGCGGGTGAAGAGTGCGTAAGGTGTATATCCAATACATTTCACGCCGATTAAGCGTGCCTTCCCTATCTCCTCCCCGTATGCCTTGGGAGATGTGTTCAAGGGCCATGAATGAAAAATTTGCAATACCACCCCTACTACATCTCGTGAAGTGTCGGGGTACAGGATGTGTATCATCTTTCTTTTTAATAAAGCGGACGTGTTCAGCGATACGGGTCTTCAAGGTTCTTTTTGTGCGGCCCACATACCGCATAGAGCACCCGCACTGTAACAAGTAAATAGTAAATGTAGTATTGCAATTCAAAAATGCTTTTATAACATGACTCTTTTTGTCATCCTCATATTTTATAACCTTAGTATTGCATGCATACTTGCACATCGAGCAATTTCCACATGAGTAAAAACCTTTGGGTATCCCCCGTATATTTGTATACTCAGGTGTTGTGTGAAATAAACTGGGAGACAAATGTGACCCTAATGTCTGAGCCTTCCGATATGTAAACTTAGGGCCATTCTTTACAAATTGTGTTAAATCCTTATCCAAGGCTAATGTAGCCCAATGTTTGTTAATTATATTGCGTATATTTTGCGCCTGGCGGCTATATGTACTAATGAATAATGGGCATTCGTCGCCATATGTTAAAGATACATTATTTCTTTTTTTCTTTTTCTTCACAGAGAATACTGATTTGTCCATAGACTCAGCTGATTCAAACGCATCTTGGATATTTTTTTGTGTATACCCTCTTGCCAGGAATCTATTTGTTAATTCTTTTGACTGTGCAATAAAGCTATCGTCATTTGTGCACAATCTGCGTAGTCTTACGAATTGTGCCTTGGGGATACTCTTAACTAATGACCATGGGTGGCAGCTCTTAGCAGAGAGTAGTGTGTTTCTGGAATTTGGTTTACGAAATATTTGTGATTGGATTGTCATGTCATGATCGATGTAGAGGAGGAGATCTAGAAAACTTATACAATTTATATTGTGTTCATAAGTAAATCTAATGTTTAAGTCGTTAGTATTGAGTGTATTAACAAAGGATTTTAATGATGATTCATCGCCGTCCCATATCAATATGAGATCGTCGATGTACCGTTTAAAGAATACAATATTAGAACGATAAGTGTTATTACTGTGATAAATAAACTGTGCTTCCCAAAAACCCATAAACAAGTTAGCGTATGAAGGTGCAAAACTCGTGCCCATTGCAGTGCCTAATAATTGTAAATAAAAACGTGAATCAAATAAGAAATAATTGTGAGTGAGTAAAAAAGTGATAGATTCTATTAAGAAAGTGCAAAGTGAAGTAGATAACTGTGAAGTATTAAGAAAGTGATTAACAGCTGATAAACCGTGTTGGTGCTGTATAATAGAATATAAAAAAACAACATCCAATGTAACCCATCTATAATGTGACTTCCAGACCACGTCTCCTAGATCGATCATGACATCTGCTGAATCCTTAACAAATGAAGGTAGTTTAAATACCAATGGTTGAAGGTAGCTGTCCACATACCGCGATAACCCATCTCCCAAAGATCCAATACTAGCCACTATCGGCCGGCCCGGCGGGTCCGCCAATGACTTATGGATCTTTGGAAGATGGTGGAATACCGGAATCACGGGATGTGGACAGCTCAAATAATCAACTTCCTTTTTGTCTATAACATACAGAATTTTGCCAAAAGTAATCAACTCATCAAGCAATAAAGAAAATTTAGCTGTAGGGTCCCCTTTAAGGGGTTCGTAATGAGTAACATCACTCAACTGCCTAAGAGCTTCCTGTCTATATTGTGTAGTAGACAGGACCACTAATGCTCCGCCTTTATCTGCCTTACTTTTTCAAGCGTTGGTTGTGTGGAGTGCTGTGACCACGGTTACCAATCCCCTCCCTACTTACGTCACTTCCGGATAGGAGCACGCCGACACCACGAGGAAGCAAGATGGCCACCGGAGCATTCTGAGCAGCTTGCAGACCGGGTATCGTGAGTAACGAACTATACATTTAAAGCCATATTTCTATCAGGCAGCTTTGAGGCTAATCGGCACCGGTTTTTGATTTACTTCGGGGTCTTTTCTTTGAAGAGGCTCCGCTGTATCTCTAAGGATTGACCAGCCCACTGCCTGTATCATCATTGCTTTTCCTCCATCAATACTATAGAAGTTATTATTTTAGTGGTGTCAGCTCCAAAATATATTGGAAGATTGCAGATTCTGTACCTTTCTGTGGTTTGGAGACTCGGTACTCCAAGGGTTAATACCCATATGTTCCTGTTACTTATTTGCACTTGAGTGCTCAACCACGGACTTTTTCTTCTATGATTGAAGTTTATCTCTAAGGCTGTTAACATAATACCAGGAGTATTCTATTTTTGGCAATTCTACATGTTTATGGGGATCTGCACCTCCAATATCATTCACAACCAACGCTTAGTTCAAATATTTTTATTTTTGTAATTTTCTTCATATATATTTTTTTCTATTAACATTTTTTGAACAACAAGAAACTAGATAATCTGAGATAAAAAGAAATCTCTCATGCCATACACATTAAAGGCTTTGTATATACAGTATATATTTTTTAAGATGGAAGATGTGGACACTGAAACTGATTGCACTGATGGAGAAACATATGTGGATGCATGTGGGGACAACACAAAGAGGTCAAAAAAGGCAGCACATTTGTTTGATGAGAACACAGAAGTAATTTGTGATGAACCTTCTGATCTCACCCATTATTTTGTGAAACTAGAAAAATTACTAGTAATAAACATTAGGTTATGGTGGGATATTACATCATTAAATAACTATATCAGATGTAACAGGATACCAAGAGGCCTAAGAATTAAAAAGACACCCACATTTGGCTTCACTAACACTCTATTCGAACAGGAGTGGACAAAAGCCCTTGACCAATGTTCTTTAACATTAATGGAGCTGATAATTCAGCAAAAAAACAAAGAGAAGGAAGTACTAATGTCTGACATTAACACCCTCAGGACCAATTTAAAACCATTCGCAAAGATGGAACAATTTGTCAAAAATGACAAAACATTATTATCCAACATAGAGAGTATTGAAGACGCAATAAGCGATAAAAAACATGAAAAATTCGAAAGAGACCGCATGGATTACATTAAAGGGCAGGTGTACTGCACCGACACACTTTATTCGAGCAAATACCCGGTATGTACCTGGCAGATACCTGGAATGCGCCGCTCCTCACCTCTGACAAGCCCCGTTGCATTTGCCTTCCCAGCCTGGGTTCATGCCTGGCTGATGGGCGGCTGATCTGTTAAATGATAATGATTAGGATTTAATAGGCTGCAATGCTTCGCGTGTCTACCAGATGGCATAAATTCATGAATTGTAATGCAGTATATATATATATACTGTGCAGTATTGCAGCCAGCGGGAATAAAATGCTTCAATCCCTGCCGGAAAATAACTCAATGCACTCGGGCAGAAAACAGTCACAAACCTCAATACACCCGGGTATACCCGAATTCGTGGGACTAGCCGAGCTCGAATAAAGTGTGTCGCCAGTGTACTGCTGGCAGAAACCGCAATTTAAGGACAATCAGGGAGCCAATACAACAAGGGGCTCTAGATCATCCTTCAAAGGGTGGGCGAAGAGCACACCGAATAAATCTATTCTAAAAAGCAGACCTATGGAGGCCTCTAGTATGGACTCTGATGTATCTGATTATGAGGCGAGATCACACTCGGTCTCTTTTGAAGGCTCTACAGACGGTATAAGGGACAATCATGGGAAATCCAGAAGCGATAGCAGATCATCTATCACTACTACTTCGGGTAGATCCAAATCTTCACACCAGCCTTCTTCCTCCTCTTCTTCTTCTTTTTTACCGGCAGGAACACGGCAACAAAAGGAACCAGACGCTCAAGGAGGAAACGGAGAAGCGAGAGGAAGGACAAAAAGGAAGAAGTATACGTAGATCAGGTTGATGATAGTAATAATGTGATTAACCTTTCAGGTGTGGATCTTACCTTTGAACAATTATCACTGTTGAATAAGGGTCTGGGTTTTGCTCCGGTCCAGGACTTTCAGTTGTTTCAAACTGTCATTGATCTTCAAAGATTCACCCGGAAACTGACTTTAAAGAAATTCTTTACCACCAGGAGTTCTTTTGAGGTCACTGACTCCCCAGAACTTGAAAATCAGTTACCTGTATGTTTGGATGAGGATGGCTCCAATGAGATGGGGAATTTGTCTAACCTTAATTTCAAAGAAACATGTGTACTGTCTGACATGGAAGAACTGTTCGAACAACAGGGGGAAAATGTGAATAATTTTCCACAGGCCTTTTTTGGTAATCATAATTCAGGATTAAAAAGAAAATCAATATTCTGCCCCAATTATAATCGGGGACCCTACATTACTACTTTCGAAGGTCTAGTTGAAAGGGATTTGAGGCTATTAGCCCAAGGGTTCTCACAGTCTTCCATCCAGACAAAAAACTTAACATATGTCGAATGTCAACAATTAGAACATCTTAAGTCCAGGAAAGACATCATGTTTCGTAAGGCAGATAAAGGCGGAGCATTAGTGGTCCTGTCTACTACACAATATAGACAGGAAGCTCTTAGGCAGTTGAGTGATGTTACTCATTACGAACCCCTTAAAGGGGACCCTACAGCTAAATTTTCTTTATTGCTTGATGAGTTGATTACTTTTGGCAAAATTCTGTATGTTATAGACAAAAAGGAAGTTGATTATTTGAGCTGTCCACATCCCGTGATTCCGGTATTCCACCATCTTCCAAAGATCCATAAGTCATTGGCGGACCCGCCGGGCCGGCCGATAGTGGCTAGTATTGGATCTTTGGGAGATGGGTTATCGCGGTATGTGGACAGCTACCTTCAACCATTGGTATTTAAACTACCTTCATTTGTTAAGGATTCAGCAGATGTCATGATCGATCTAGGAGACGTGGTCTGGAAGTCACATTATAGATGGGTTACATTGGATGTTGTTTCTTTATATTCTATTATACAGCACCAACACGGTTTATCAGCTGTTAATCACTTTCTTAATACTTCACAGTTATCTACTTCACTTTGCACTTTCTTAATAGAATCTATCACTTTTTTACTCACTCACAATTATTTCTTATTTGATTCACGTTTTTATTTACAATTATTAGGCACTGCAATGGGCACGAGTTTTGCACCTTCATACGCTAACTTGTTTATGGGTTTTTGGGAAGCACAGTTTATTTATCACAGTAATAACACTTATCGTTCTAATATTGTATTCTTTAAACGGTACATCGACGATCTCATATTGATATGGGACGGCGATGAATCATCATTAAAATCCTTTGTTAATACACTCAATACTAACGACTTAAACATTAGATTTACTTATGAACACAATATAAATTGTATAAGTTTTCTAGATCTCCTCCTCTACATCGATCATGACATGACAATCCAATCACAAATATTTCGTAAACCAAATTCCAGAAACACACTACTCTCTGCTAAGAGCTGCCACCCATGGTCATTAGTTAAGAGTATCCCCAAGGCACAATTCGTAAGACTACGCAGATTGTGCACAAATGACGATAGCTTTATTGCACAGTCAAAAGAATTAACAAATAGATTCCTGGCAAGAGGGTATACACAAAAAAATATCCAAGATGCGTTTGAATCAGCTGAGTCTATGGACAAATCAGTATTCTCTGTGAAGAAAAAGAAAAAAAGAAATAATGTATCTTTAACATATGGCGACGAATGCCCATTATTCATTAGTACATATAGCCGCCAGGCGCAAAATACTGCACCGACACACTTTATTCGAGCAAATACCCAGTATGTACCTGGCAGATACCTGGAATGCGCCGCTCCTCACCTCTGACAAGCCCCGTTGTGTTTGCCTTCCCAGCCTGGGTTCATGCCTGGCTGACGGGCGGCTGATCTGTTAAATGATAATGATTAGGATTTAATAGGCTGCAATGCTTCGCGTGTCTACCAGATGGCATAAATTCATGAATTGTAATGCAGTATATATATATATACTGTGCAGTATTGCAGCCAGCGGGAATAAAATGCTTCAATCCCTGCTTGGAAAATACCTCAATGCACTCGGGCAGAAAACAGTCACAAACCTCAATACACCCGGGTATACCCGAATTCGTGGGACTAGCCGAGCTCGAATAAAGTGTGTCGCCAGTGTATACGCAATATAATTAACAAACATTGGGCTACATTAGCCTTGGATAAGGATTTAACACAATTTGTAAAGAATGGCCCTAAGTTTACATATCGGAAGGCTCAGACATTAGGGTCACATTTGTCTCCCAGTTTATTTCACACAACACCTGAGTATACAAATATACGGGGGATACCCAAAGGTTTTTACTCATGTGGAAATTGCTCGATGTGCAAGTATGCATGCAATACTAAGGTTATAAAATATGAGGATGACAAAAAGAGTCATGTTATAAAAGCATTTTTGAATTGCAATACTACCTTTACTATTTACTTGTTACAGTGCGGGTGCTCTATGCGGTATGTGGGCCGCACAAAAAGAACCTTGAAGACCTGTATCGCTGAACACGTCCGCTTTATTAAAAAGAAAGATGATACACATCCTGTACCCCGACACTTCACGAGATGTTGTAGGGGTGGTATTGCAAATTTTTCATTCATGGCCCTTGAACACATCTCCCAAGGCATACGGGGAGGAGATAGGGAAGGCACGCTTAATCGGCGTGAAATGTATTGGATATACACCTTACGCACTCTTCACCCGCTCGGTATCAACCAGGAGTGGGAACTCAAACACTTCCTGGCTGTCTGAGCGGAGGGGGAGTGTCGGGGTGTATTTTGTCATTATAGTCATAATTATGCATTACTATCTGACTATTAATGTTTGCATGGACCTCTATTTGCATATATTGTATCCGCTATATTGCATTTGATAGGATACTACACTATAGACTTTATAATCTTGGCACATATGTGCAATAATATGTGGTACATATGGTATAATTATATGATAACATTCAATTGGTAATCATAGATAGTGGATCCACATCATTCTCTTTTTTTGTAAGTAATAATAAGTCTGGTTCTATGTTGTTCATGAATTATTTGATTATTTATATCAGTGAGCATTACTAATTCTTTGTTTTTAATCCTAGTTTATGTAATCTGTGTAATTAATGCATTTTTTTAATAGTATATGTGGGGTCTAAATACCTGGTTTCTTTAAGGGAATGACGTTTTGACTTTAATACTATTAGTTTAATGGGAGGTCCTTGCCAATTAGGGAGGTACCTTTGACATGCGTCATTTCCTATATAAGTTCCGGTATTCGTGGGGATATTCACTCTTTGAAAAAGTCTTTCTATAGACGAAACGCGTCAGAGTGGTGCCTGTATGCTCACTGTAGCATTTAAATAAAGTTTTTTACTTTTTCAAGCGTTGGTTGTGTGGAGTGTACGGGGAAGTGGTCTGCCCGAAAACGACAGGCGAGACCCGGCTGCACTACATTCGACAGTGGGAGACAGACTTAGGGGAGACATTAGAGGACGAGGAATGGGAGCAGATTACACAAGCAGCAGCTAAAAGCTCCATCTGTACCACACTAAAGGAGAACGCGTATAAGGTCCTGATGCGGTGGTACTACACCCCAACTAGACTAGCTAAATTTGTTAAGGGCTACTCCCCGCTCTGCCCGAAACGGTGCGAGAAAGTGGCCGACCTGCAACACATGCTGTGGTCTTGCACAAAAGTGGTCCCGATTTGGGAACAGATTAGAGATTGGTTACAGCGGATTCTCGGTTGGGAGATCCCTCTGGACCCGTGGTTGTTTCTGTTGGGCAGGCGGATCCAGGGTATGCCAAATGCGACGCACAAATTAATCGCGCATTTCGCAATAGCCACTAGATGCGAGATCGCAGCACTTTGGAAGCAGCCAGTAATCCCAGTTATCCCCAAGATTCGAAATCGAATTTGGCATGTTTGCCGGATGGAACAATTAACGAGTTTAGTTAATGACACCGGCACAAACTTCCTAAAAGTCTGGTCACCATGGCTAGCACAGACGGACATCCCTGGGGTGGACGCCACCGCAATCCTGCTATAATAGTTGCGAACGCGTTCTCCTCTGGAGGTCAGAGACCAGTCGATATATAGTGACGAACAGGTAGATGACAGCCCCCTGGGTAGCAACCCAATGAGCCAACTCTACAGAGTTAAGGCGGTAAACTAGAGTTGGAAGCAATATAAATAAAAAAATTAAAAAAAATAAAAAAAGAAAGAAAAAAAAAGAATTATCTACAAGGAAAAGAGAATGAAAAATGACTTCACGGCGGCAGAAACACCTTGAGAAGACCACACCCCCCCCCTCACCCCCTCCCTCCCCCCCTCCGCCCTTGTCCGTTGTCCGGTTTGTCTTGTATGTCCTTTATGTTTTGTTTCTGTCTCATACTAAAGAAAATTTAATAACCATACGATTGTGATAAAAAAGAAAAAAATGTTGGGGAATTGTATTACAATGGGCTGTGATATTCTGTCAAAATTTGTAACCCCAATAAAGAAATTTGAAGTTGAAAAAAAAAAAAAGGACACAAAAGATGTTAGCAAACGCCAATCTAAGATTGCACAAAATAGCTTCCAATAGTGCCATAGTGATGAAGGTGTTCCACTCAGATGATCACGCAAACGATCTCAAGAATTTGGATCTGGGGACTGACACGCCTCCCATACAGCGGAGCCTGGGGATAAGCTGGAATGTTAAAACAGACACATTTATGTTCCAGGTAGCCATCGAGGAAAAGCCCTACACACGACGCGGAGTTCTGTCCACCGTTAACATTCTTTACGATCCGCTAGGATTTGTAGCTCCTGTCACTATACAAGGGAGGTCTCTTCTCAGAGAAATGTCCTTCGAAAAGCAGGACTGGGACACCCCACTCCATTATTAACAGAAATGATTGATTAAACAATAAAAATATAATAATTTTTATAAAACATTTTTTGTTTTTCTATATATTTTATCCCAAACTAATGTGAAGTGCAATGCTTTCTTTGTTGAACTGTTCATAAGAATTTCAGGTCTGCAAAAGGGGGTCGGTTTAAAAAATAGATTTTATTTTTTTAATGCATAATAAAGTACAAAAATACAGTACAGTAGCTCTTGTCTTTCTCTTCGTTATGGCATTGCGAGATGGGGGGAGATCAGGGAGAGAGGGGGCAGCAGCTCTTAAAATGCAGTATTTCAAAAGATTTTTTTTGAAACAATTTTTTTTTGGCAAACATAAATTTCTATACAGTAACTACTGAGGGAGGGTGGGAGAGGGGGGTTTGTGTTAAATACAGGCTGGTTTGTACATGAACACCATACTATTATCTTACACATCCCCCCCCTTCCTTTTTTCATCGCGGCAGTTCTGAAAATGAAAAGAAACAATAAATGCAGACATGGTTAGTTTGAGTGCCATACAGTACTTACAGTGCTGTAAAGTACCTGTATCATACTTACCTGTGCCTGATTAACAGAAAAAATGATTAAACAATAACAATACAGTATTTCCTTCAAAAGATTTTTTTTTAAACGCTTTTTTTTTTTTTTGCAAAAACGAATTGACAGGAGAGCAGCCTCAATGATTGGGTTGTGGAGCAGGTCGGCAGGGGGTTGACAAGAGAGCAGCCTCAATGATGGGTTGTGGAGCTGGTCGGCAGGGGGTTGACAGGAGAGCAGCAGCGTCGAGGATGGGTTGTGGAGCAGGTCGGCAGGGTGTTGACAGGAGAGCAGCAGCGTCGAGGATGGGTTGTGGAGCAGGTGAGCGGGGGGGGGGGGGTGCAAGGAGAGGATCGGGACTCCACTTGACTTGCACTGTGCTAAGGGCGCCGAATTTCTTCTTCACAAAATAAGGCCCAGTGGTCTTAACCTCTGGAGCTTTCAGAACATTTTCTTTATTCCGCTTTGGTTTTCGCTTAGGTTTTGGCTGGGAAACGGCTTCCGCCTTTCGCTTGGCGGCACGCCAGAAGCAAGCTGGTTCCTGCGTCCGTAGAATCAGGGCGATCCATGGAAACAGAAGGACAAATGCACAATGCAGTATCTGGACAAGAGCAAGTTCAGATAGCGATCAGTGTGTGAGAGTCTATGCAATTTGTCACCTTTAATTTGAAAAAAAATTTGCGGGCATGGACACGAGGTGCAGGTGTTAAAAGTGGGCGTACTTTGTACTAATCCTGTGGAGTGACATTGAGGCACATTAAATTAAAGTATAAATACATCATCCATTTTGTGTATTCAATGCACATTCAATACACATCGAATTAACATCGAATTGCTCTGTATGTGCTCGCATTTTTTTTCTAACAGCAGCGATGCCAAAGAAAAGGATTTCAAAAGATCTCAGCTTGAGAATAAAGGATATGTACCAGAATGGACACAGCATTTTACAGATCCAACGCTGGTTACTTGCTTCGGGCTTCGTTTTGGCAAAAAGCACTGTTAGTTTCATGCGCATGGGAAGGCCAAAAACGTCAAAAGAAATCTGACCATCACTACTGAGTAAATACAGTACAGGCATACCCCGGTTTAAGTACACTCACTTTAAGTACACTCGCGAGTAAGTACATCTCGCTCAATAGGCAAACGGCAGCTCACGCATGCGCAAGTCAACACGTCCTGAACAGCAATACCGGCTCCCTACCTGTACCAAAGGTGTGCGCAAGCGGGGAGACTATAGAGCCTGTTACACATGCATTATTTACATCAGTTATGCACGTATATGACGTTTGCAGTACAGTACATGCATCGATAAGTGGGGAAAAGGTAGTGTTTCACTTTAAGTACATTTTCGCTTTACATACATGCTCCGGTCCCATTGCGTACGCTAATGTGGGGTATGCCTGTACTGTAGTACTTCTTGGCCTCCATACTGTAACTCTAACAACGTCTTGTACTGTTCTGTATGCCTGTGTTTGCCTGTGTGTTCTGTATGCCTGTGGTAACTAATAATCCTGCATTTACTGTACACACACCCACAAAGCATCAACAGTACAGTACTGTATGTCACCAGCTTTTATGCCAGTGATTGGGTGGTACAGTAGGAGTGACTGAGTGTGTGACAGTGCAGTTTATTGAGATGCTTTATTTGAGGGAGGGATGCTTAATTTTCCAACTGTAACAAATTGTTCTGTTTTTCTTTACACTCTAGGGCGACAACACTTCTGGTGGACCAAATAAGTGAACAGAATGATGAGACGTGTGCCACATAAAGAATGCACTAGAGGCAATTCACAAAATAAAAGCATCTGTGACCAGCATCAGGCAGATGAGACGGAAATTGGGATGGAAATATGGGCGTGTTAAGTAAGTACTGTACAGTACTGTATACCCCCCACCTCCCTCCCTCTCCAGACTTTTGATTTCTTGTTTAGTCCTCTATTTTCATGTTAGGCTCCCTCCTAGCCTACTGTACAATAGGGTTGGCCAACTGTACTGTATGTAATACTATCCATACTGTATACTGTATTGTTTCAAGACATTACTGTTAGTTTTCTATACTGTACAGTAGATGTCTTTGACTTATTTTTTCATTTTTTGAGTGCTGGGAACCATCATACTGTATCTCCAGTATTTAGTACCTCTAACATTATTCCTTGTCATTACAGACCATATCCTATGATAAGGGAAGCCAACAAAATAAAAAGAGTGGACCAGGCATGGGCATGGATCGAAAGTGGCGAGACTTTCCAGGATGTCTTCTTTACTGACGAGACAACTGTAGCGCTTGAGAGATTTGCCCATTTTGCATTCTACAAAAAAGGACGCCTATCTCTGAAGCCGCGTCCCAAGCACCCAATGAAGATGCATGTGTTGGGTGCCATCTCTAGACAAGGACCAGGATGCATCATTATCTTTGAGGGTAAAAAATGCACAAATACACATTCTGTGCCTGTGGCCTTGCCTTATGCACTGGACAGCTGTACTGTACAGTATTTTGACCCTAATGTTATCTTACATTTTTCTTTTCTTGTTTCCAGGAATCATGAATAAAGCGTTTTTCCAAGATCACATAATTACACATGTTGTCGAATACATTAGGAATGATTTCCCATCTGGTCACCGGTTCTTCCAGGACAATGATCCGAAACACACCGCGTCAACAGCTCACATTCTTGCCAGCGGTATCAACTGGGTTAAGACGCCAGCGGAGTAAATTGGGTAACCATTTCTCATTGTTTTACACAGTTTTTATCTCCTAACAGTAACTAATTCACCTTTTTTCTCCCCTTCTACTGTATTCCTGATCACCAGATTTTAATCCCATCGGAATGGTATGGCATGAGTTGAAGGATTATATCAGAAAAGTGTGAAAACCGTCAAAAAAGGATGAATTGGAGAAAGGGATACTGCATTTCTGGAACAACATACTCACCGTAGCCAGATGTAATAAATATATCGATCATATTGCGACTGTGTTGCCTATTGTTGTATAACATAATGGCCAGGCCTCGGGAAAGTAATAAGACACAGGTAAGTATGATACAAGTAAGTATGGCCCTAAAAATAACCATGTCTGCATTTATTGGTTCTTTTCATTTTCAGAACTGCCGCAGTGAAAAAAGGAAGGGGGGGATGTGTAAGATAATAGTACGGTGTTCATGTACAAACCAGCCTGTATCTTACACAAACCCCCCTCTCCCACCCTCTCTCAGCAGTTACTGTATAGAAATGCGTGTTTGCCAAAAAAAAAAGTATTTTAAAAAAAATCTTTTGAAATAAATACTGTATTGTTATTGTTTAATCATTTTTTTCTGTTAATCAGGCACGGGTAAGTATGATACAGGCACTTTACAGCACTGTACTGTAAGTACTATATGGCACTCAAACTAACCATGTCTGCATTTATTGTTTCTTTTCATTTTCAGAACTGTCGCAATGAAAAAAGGAAGGGGGGGGGGTGTAAGATAATATTACGGTGTTCATGTACAAACCAGCCTGTATCTTACACAAACCCCCCTCTCCCACCCTCTCTCAGTAGTTAATGTATTGAAATTTGTGTTTGCCAAAAAAACATTAAAAAAAAAAATCTTTTGAAATACTGTATTTTCAGAGATGCAGCCCCCTCTCTCCCCGATCTCCCCCCCATCTCGCAATGCCATAACGAAGAGAAAGACAAGAGCTACTGTACTGTATTTTTGTACTGTATTATGCATTAAAAAATCAAATCTATTTTTTAAACCGACCCCCTCTTGCAGACCTGAAATTCTTATGAACAGTTCAACAAAGAAAGCATTGCACTTCACATTAGTTTGAGAAAAAATATATAGAAAAACAAAAAATGTTTTATAAAAATTATTATATTTTTATTGTTTAATCAATAATTTCTGTTAATAATGCAATAAAATTCTATAGAAAAATACTATTTTCCTGCATTAAGGATTATCCAACATGTCTTCTGCCCAGCTCATGATAATCACGCAACAGTACATTTACGTGAATGGCTCTGTTGGAGGGCTCTGTTGTTGTGTTGTTGATAAGCTTTGAACTTCAAGTTGACTTGTTTTGTTACAGTACAATAGCAGTTTTAGAAGGGCTTGCTTAGCTCAGCCTGTATCTCACACAACATGTTAATCTTATTACTAGTGGGGGTGGGGGGGAGTGTTGTGTTGAAGAAAAGGCAAGTTAGAAGGGCTTAGCTTATCGCACTTGCGTGGCATGGTTTGTCAGAGGTGTTGATAAGAAGTTGATATCCTTGAGCCTTGTGTGTGTGCGGGGGGTGGGGGGGAGGGGTGCGAGCTGTGTGAAGGATTACCTGTACTGTAGTTCAAAGACATATTCTCAACAGGTCATCATAATGTTTTGATCCCCACACACTCAAATAAAAATCACAGTACTACAGTATGCCACCGCAGACTCGTTCTTCTATCCCCCAAGCCTCTTATACCCCTTCCCCCCCATCCCCCAAGCCCCACTCCTCTTATACCCACCTCAGAAAGAACGTACATGACTAATGTGGAATTAAAAAGCAACAGTGCTGTTTGATTCTCATAATATCCATAAATGCTATGCAAGCCCATGGTGATAACCCCCAAAAATATATACTGCATTTGTAAAACTTGAATCTCATAATATCCATACTTGCTATGCAAGCCATGGCGATAGCCAAAAAAAAAAAAAATGTTATATAGTACAGTATATATTTTTAAAACTTGAACTAACTTCCAAATGAATGGGAAGTTATACACGCATGCGCATTAATAATCAACAAGGTCCCAGGTCCCAACCAAAGAGAATTGCACGCAGGCGCAGAACTGTGAGAGCAGTCTCGGGAAGATTAATGAAACCAGCAAAGCCAACCATTTGAAAATGAATGGTTTGTGAGAGGTGTTGATAAGAAGTTGAAATCCTTGAGCCTTGTGTGTGTGTGTGTGCGGGGGGGGGGGGGTTCGAGCTGTGCGAGCTGTATGAAGTTCAAAGCTGTAGTTCAAAGACATATTCTCAACAGGTCATCATAATTTCTGACCCGGACAAAACGATAAACAAGCCGCGTGTTTAAGTCGGCACGATTCAAATAAATTGAGCGCCATCGAATGGGTAATCCGATCTACACACCTCGTTAAATGTTCGAATAACGGCCGTCCCATCAGTAATGTCATTGTTTTTATGCTCATTTTTTGCCCATGTATGTATGTATATCTATATGGCTAGACATACAGGGATAATAAATGATTGTTTTGCAAATGTTTCTTTAGGTTATTTTGATGTTTTTAAAATGTATTTTGCAGCTTTCTTTAGAAATTTGTATGTGTAATGTAATTTGTATTTAGTTACATGTAATTGTTCATGGTCTTTGCAATAGATTATTTCAGGGGCTTGCTTTTGAATATTGGCTTATTTTTGGTAGTTAGATTTTGAATGATGGGGGTTACTTTGAAGTTGAAATTTTTTCACAATGGTTTCATTTTAGGAATTGAATAGTGAATTGTGTAATTGATTTGGATTTGATTGTAATTGATTTTTGATTTGAGTAATTGATGGTAAAAAAAATATTTTTATTGCTTAGTTTTATTTGATTGTTTGGATGGCATTGCATCTTGTTTGTAATTGTTTATTTTATTTTGAACATTGATTTGGCATAGTGTTACATCAGGGGTGGGGAACCTTTTTTCTGCCAAGGGCCATTTGGATATTTATAACATCATTCGCGGGCCATACAAAATTATCAACTTAAAAATTAGCCTGCTATATTTGGTCAAACATTTAATTAACTCACCCCTAATGTGATGGCTGGAACTGCTTCTCTTTGGTGAGGCGTGTGATGTTAGCTGGTATTGATGAAGTTGCTACTCGCAACTGGTTTTCCAGGTTTGGGTGGGTGAGTGACTGACTGACACTTGTGTTACTGACTTACACTTGTGTGACTGACTGACTCTTGTGTGACTGACTGACTGACTGACTGATTGACACTTGTGTGACTGACTGACTGACTGACACTTGTGTGACTGACTGACTGACTGACACTTGTGTGACTGACTGACTGACACTTGGGTGACTGACTGACTGACACTTGGGTGACTAACTGACACTTGGGTGACTGACTGACACTTGGGTGACTGACTGACACTTGGGTGACTGACTGACTGACACTTGGGTGACTGACTGACTGACACTTGGGTGACTGACTGACTGACACTAGTGTGACTGACTGACTGACACATGTGGACTGACTGACAGTAGTGTGACTGACTGACTGACTGACTGACACTTGTGTGACTGACTGACACTTGGGTGACTGACTGACTGACTGACACTTTTGTGACTGACTGACTAACACTTGGGTGACTGACTGACTGACACTTGTGTGACTGACTGACTGACTGACTGACACTTGTGTGACTGACTGACTGACACTTGTGTGACTGACTGACTGAAACTTGTGTGACTGACTGACTGACTGGCACTTGTGTGACTGACTGACTGACTGACTGACACTTGGGTGACTAACTGACACTTGGGTGACTGACTGACACTTGGGTGACTGACTGACACTTGGCACTGACTGACTGACTGACTGACTGACACTTGGAGAGGCGGTAGTGAGGTGTCTCTCCCTCCGCAGACTCGTTCTTCTATCCCCCAAGCCTCTTATACCCCTTCCCCCCATCCCCCAAGCCCCACTCCTCTTATACCCTCTCCCCCCCGGAGCGCTGCTTACCCGCGCCGCACTGGTGATACTCAGGTCCTTCATCACCTCAGGCGGCTGCTGCCACACACAGACAGTGACACACAAACACAGTGACACAGTGACCGTGACACAGACAGTGACACACACACACAGAGACACACACACAGAGACACACACACACACAGACAGTGACAGTGAGACACACACACAGTGACACACACAGTGACAGTGACAGTGACACACACACAGAGTGACAGTGAGACACACAGAGACAGTGAGACACACAGAGACAGTGAGACACACAGAGACAGTGACACACACACATAGAGACAGTGACACACACACACACACACACACACACACACAGAGACAGTGACACACACAGTGACAGTGACACACACACAGTGACAGTGACACACACACAGTGACAGTGCCACACACACACAGTGACAGACACACACAGTGACAGTGCCAGACACACACACACACACACAGTGACATTGACACACACACACACAGTGACAGAGACAAACACACACACAGTGACACACACACACCCAATAAGCCCACCTCTGCAAACACACACAAAAATAAGGCCTCTCCCCCCTTGGGTGGGTAAGGTGCCTGGGAGGGGGTATAAGGGGGCATGTGGGTTACTTGGGGCCTGTGGATGGGCTGCTTGAGCAGCATAGGTAGCCATTGCAGATGAGACTGGCAGGCCCGCAGAGTCTAAAGGGAGGGACAGAGGGGCAGAGCCTAAGGAGCCTGGCATTACTGGAGGAGAGAAGGGAGGGGGGCAGTGCTGAGAGAAGGGGAGGGCCCGGCATTACTGGAGGAGAGAAGGGAAGGGGGCAGTGCTGAGGGAAGGGGAGGACCCGGCATTACTGGAGGAGAGAAGGGAGGGGGGCAGTGCTGAGGGGAGGGGAGGCCCGGCTTGCACCCTACACTTGCTCCATGTTTCTAAGAGGCGGGCCAAATAAAAAATCTTGGCAGAGTGACAGCACTGACAGCCAATCAGGAGAGGGGGAGTTTTTTTTTTTTTTTAAACCATTCTTGCAGGCTTGCTTCTTGGGGGCTGGACCAAATGATTTCGCGGGTCGGACGTTCCCCACCCCTGTGTTACATGATGCACAGATTAATTGCATCATGTACACACTAAAATGCAATTGTTTGATTGCCATTTGGTATATATTTATTTGTCTTGGTGCTGTTTTGTTGGGAGATGAGATATAATTTATTTTGCAATGTGCTGGTTTAATATTCAGATGCCATGTGCTGTTTTTGAGATTGAGATTTCATGTTTTTATTTCTGCATGTATTTGTATAGAGAGAGAGAGAAAGACAGAGAGAGAGAGAGAGAGAGAGAGAGAGAGAGAGAGAGAGACAGTGAGAGAGACAGAAAGAGAGAGAGACAGTGAGAGAGAGACAGTGACAGTGAGAGAGAGACAGTGACAGTGAGAGAGACAGTGAGAGAGAGACAGTGACAGTGAGAGAGAGACAGTGACAGTGAGAGAGAGAGAGAGAGAGAGAGAGAGAGAGAGAGACAGTGAAAGAGAGACAGTGAGAGAGAGAGAGAGAGAGAGAGAGAAGGAGAGAGATCGTGAGAGAGAGACAGTGACAGAGAGAGAGAGAGACAGTAAGAGAGAGAGATAACCCAAGTGATTCAGAACGGCGCTAAGGAACACAGTGCTTATTGTAAATGTGATTCAAATAATAAATGTTAAGTGTAAGGTGAAATAACAGAATTCTCAACCTTCAGAGGGAATTGTACTGATTCCCTATAGCAACAGTATACATCCAGGGTATGAAGGGAGCAATAAGTCAGGAACATCCCAAAAAAAACAAGAAAAATATGATGGTGCAATAAAATCACACAAGGATGATGGAACAAGTCTTGGCTCATATGAATTGCCTATTTACAAGAAGTAAAAGAAAAGCCAGCAAAACCGGGGAACAAGGCAAACAGGAACTATGGAGGGCTCTCACTCGAGGTGGAACTCAGGAGAAAACACAACGGAGAGAACCAAATAGTGCAGACCAGTATGTAGTTTATAAGAATAAAATGAAGCTACAATATGTACTCACATTGTGTACAAATTAAACAGACACATCAGATAAGGTTAAGCAGTGAATCTCACGCCAGAGAGGTAGTGTCCGGGCCGTCTGTCTTCGATACTCAAGAAACTGAATGGCATCAGATGGCTTCTGACGTCACATCCGTCGGTAACTTGGCAACTTCCGGTTACTAGGGGGAGGAGGCAGGTACACGGCAGGGTGGTCCTCTCTGTTCCGGATCGGAGCTATCTGCGCAAACTGTACGGCTCTACGCATTTCGCTGATCTCTGTCAGCTTCGTCAGGAACAGTATGACGCCCATAGTGGGTACAGCAGTTATATAGTGTATTGAGTAATTGGTTGTTAATTGGTCCACAGGTTCTCTCATGTAGAGTACATAACTCTGTGGTCAAACAAATAAGGTCTAACATTTAAAAATCTTTAATAATGAATGAAAAACTTAAAATTAAGGTAATAGTAAAAGAGCATAGCAACTCAAAAAACAGTTTAAAAATCGGAGCACATTGGAGGAGAAAAAGAGAGAAAAGAGGGTATTAATAACATAATAAACAGCTTAAATGCAATAATTAATACTTAAAACTTTAAAAAGAAAGGAGAATACCAGGGAAGAAAAAAACACCTATAGAGGTCCCATATTCACTCAGAAAAGTATTGGGTTTTAATTTAGAAATAGAGCTAATTTAAAATCAACATTTAGTCCATTTGGTTTTAAAGTATTCAATTTGTGAATCCAATACATTTCACGTTTACCCAGATCTATGTCCCTACTACGGCCCCTCCAATGTTGAGGGACATTTTCTATAGTGGTGAATATAATGCCTCTCGGGTTTGAATGATGAAATAACGCAAAGTGTTTTGATACACTGTGTGTCATCACACTACGTCTGATATTGCTAAGATGTTCAATGATACATTTTTTTATAGCTCTTTTTGTTTTTCCTACTTACTGTAAGCCACAAGGGCATTCCAGTATGTATAATAGATAACGTATTCAGTATAGCAATTCATATATTTTTTAATTTTAAAAACTTCATTCTTATTATTTGACTTGAAATTCTTTTTATCTTGTTGTTTGTGCTCACAAGCCTTGCACGTTGAACAGCCATAAAAACCTTCTAATTTCTGAAGCCATCCTTTATCTTTAGTATCAATTTTTTTGAGGGCACTAGGTGCAATAATATTTTTCACATTTTGAGCTTTTCTAAATATTATTTTGGTTATGTCTGGGATTTCATTTTTAAGGATGGGATCATTGAGTAAAACATGCCAATGTTTCCAAACTATTTTGCTGATATTGCTGGCTTCTCTATTAAAAGTTGTTAAAAAAGCTGTGTCAAAATTATTATTGGGGTTTTGTTTTTTTATACTGGGTTTAATTAGTTCCTTTCTATCCAAAGTTTCTGCTTTTTGAAATGCTACATTTAATATTTCTTCCTTATAGTTCTTCTGAATGAACCTCGATTTTAATATTTCACATTGTTGTCCAAACACCTCATCATCAGTGCAGTTTCTGCGCATTCTCCTGTATTGGCCATATGGAACATTGTCCATCCATTGAGGATGATGGCAACTGGAGCACAAAATGTAGTTGTTGCTATCAACGTATTTGAAGAAGGATCTAGTCTTTATGATCCCATTTTGTATGTAAATGTTGAGATCTAGGAAGTCTAAAGACTCCTTGCTTATTTTCGAAGTGAACTTTAGATTATAGGTATTAATATTAATATCATTCATAAATAGTTCCAGACTATTCTGATCCCCCTGCCAAATCAAAATGACGTCATCAATGTAGCGCCGCCATAGGACCCAGTTTGCCCCCAGACCCACCTCATGCCAGATGTTATTCTCTACCCAAAAACCCATGAAGAGATTGGCATAACTGGGGGCAAACTTCGACCCCATGGCGGTGCCACATTTTTGGATGTAAAAAATGTCCTCAAACCAAAAATTATTTTTGTCTCATTCTGAAAGGTCTATCATTTGGTGCAAATGGATTTGGATACAGTTGGACCTAATAATTTTGAATTATTTTTAGATGCCAACAAATACCTACGCAAACTAACAGTTAAAAGATTATTCCTTAGTAAAAATTTAGAATCTTGAATAAATAATTAACCCTGCCATTGAAAAAGAAGCCGATATATATAAACATTCAGAACTAAAAAAGAAATCAACATTTAATCCAGACCATCTAAAGGGCAATCATCTTGAAGTTTTTTACCAACTCACTACCAAAGATTTTGAAGATTTAACAAATAAAAAATACAAAAGCAAAAACAATCTTACTAAAACAGAAAGAGAGGCATTAGAAGAGATAAAGAACAATACCGATATAGTAATAAAACAGGCTGATAAGGATGGGGTAGGTTGTAATTATGAATAAGGAAGACAACTTACAAGAGGCAAGTTCTCCTGAGTTCCACCTCGAGTGAGAGACCTCCATAGTTCCTGTTTGCCTTGTTCCCCGATTTTGCTGGCTTTTCTTTTACTTCTTGTAAGTACCAAAAAAATATTATTGAACCGCTGATCCTTGTATGAAATGTTTTTTAATGAAAGTATGTGTATAGTAGTAATAAGGTGCATGAGGATAAATTGAAAGCACACGAGAATTATCCAAGGGGATAAAAAAGATTCCTCTTATTGCACTCTATATTATATAATTTTTACAGGTATAGGACAAAATTGTCCTAGCAAAACAAGTGTTCTATTATTGCCTTTGAGGCTATTGAATCGGTATATTCAGTTAAAAACAAAAATAATAAAGTTTAATTACATCAAAAATAATAATCTGTGACTCAGTGAAATATTTTCAGTGATAAATGTTTAAAAGAAACCTCTATAGGGGTGGAGTGGTTTTGAGACTCTATATTTTTATATTTCAGACTATGAATCACATTAATATGTGTGTCTGTATTTCTTTTAAATCCACTCCGACAGCTCAGTATGATTTCTAGTGATACATATATACTGTATGGAAGTAAGTGTTTTACGGCTCAGTTGACAATAAATAATTGCCTTTTGTAGCAAAAAAACCTAGGTTATTTGTATGCACATTTACTTTCTCTGAATCCTATATTATGATCATGTAGTGGAAAATGACATATATTGGTCATATAAAAGGCATTTTGATCCCTCCTCTATTTATATGTGTAGCTTATTCCACATATAGATAGCTGTTTACCAGGTATAATATCAGTAGATGTACCATTAAAGCAGGGTGGAATCACAAAATATAGACACAATTTAATATATGTACACAGTATCCCTATAATAGGGTATATCCACATGTGATCAAATAATCATAGGAGAGATATACTCATAGTAAGTAACCTAATATCTCACAGAGACCAAAGATAGTAAGTAACACAGTAATGAGAGTATAGTGTTTGTATGTCTGGCCAAAATGAGCCCCCCTAGGTACGTTTATGGGGTAGTATAAACATATCCAAAACACAGACGTACTTGGTCTCGGCGGACCTTGAATCCATACATATTATAACCAGGTATATTTGCAAAATCCACTTTGAGGTCACGGCGGACCAAAACAAATTACAAGCAGATTTTAATAAACTGAGGGCTAATCTACAAGTAATATATTGGGATGATGTTTTTGCAGGGAAAATGTAGAAGATAACTGGGCAGTCTTTAAAACATTGATAGAAAAGCACACTTATCAGTGTATACACTTGCGTAATAAGTATAAAAGAAATGTCAACCCCAATGTGGCTAAATAAACAGGTAGGGGAGGAAATGGACAAGAAGAGGAAGGCATTTAGATTCTTTCAGTCAGAAGGGACAGAGTGTAATGCTCGTGCTGCCCGCAAACCAGACAAGACCCAGGTACTGAGGTGGGACGAAAGGACACCACGCACCCACAGCAGCGCAGGCATGCCCAGAGTGTGGTATTTGAGTGAAGCCGGATCTAGGCCAAAGAAGGGGGTTAGTCGGGTACTTGCCGGATCCGGGGTAGTAGAAGGTAGATTGGTCGTGTCCGTAAGCCACTGGTCTGGGAGAAGAGATAACTGCGTAGTCGAATTTCCGTTTGCCAAGTCCGAGGAGTAGAGAAGACAGCGTAGTCGAATTCTGTTAGCCAGGGTCAAGATCCAGAGGAGGTTTGCAGACTAGCCAAGGTCAGGAACGCAGAGACTGAAAAACAAGAAAAGAGCCAAGCACAGGAGCAGACAGCACCAAGGCAACAGAAGCTATGCTGAGCACTGACTTAATGGAGATCTGGGGCTAAATAGCTGACAGGTGTCAATCAGAAGGGAGGTGGAGCCCGAGGGAGAGCCAGGATAGGAGTCACAAAACGAGGAGGTGGGCTGGGACTGTCCTGAGACTCGGAAGCGTGGCGCGTAGTAATGCGATAGGCGGGGCGGAACTAGCCTCTGGAATCAATGTATGAGACGTACGGTTCGCGCGCGCTCTGTAACGCTGATGGGCTGGCGCGCGTGACCCGGAAGAGGCAGGGGAGCCGCACGGGAGATGCCTGTGCCCGTGGGGGCCGGCCGGGACCCAGGAGTGCGACGGTGGTGGCCGCCGAATCATGTAAGGGAGCAGTATGACGACCCTGTCGTGACCCGCGGACCCTTACAGTACCCCCCCCCCCCCCTCAGGGATCGGACTCTGGACAATCTTCCCATGGTTTGTTGGGAAACATTTGGTGAAAACTTCTGAGCAAAGACGGAGCATGGATTTCAGGCCGTGAGACCCAAGAGCGTTCCTCCGGTTCAAACCCCTTCCAGTGGACCAGAAACTGGACCTTGCCTCGGGAGATACGAGAGTCGATGATGGACCGGATATCAAATTCCTGTTGTCCTTGTACCGTAACTGGATGAGGTCTGTGTGAAAGGTGAGAGAACTGAGCACTTTCAATGAACGGTTTCAAGAGGGAAACATGGAAGACTGGCGAAATCTTCATGGAGGGCGGGAGACGAAGACGATAAGCCACAGGGTTAACCTGTTGAAAAATAGAGAAGGGACCCAGGAACCTAGGAGATAACTTCGGTGTGGGCGTCTTCAATCTGATATTCTTAGAAGAGAATGTGCAAGGAAGGGGGAGTGGATTGGGCGCTTCTAAAGTGATAGTGTATTTATAATAATATACAAAGTGAATAAACTTCAAATGTGTAATAAACCAATATCCTTCACCAACCCATAGTGACGAATGATAATAAAAATATATAGAAAGTGAAGTAAAGCTGCTCGACACCCTCAGATGGGACTGTTCTGTGTCCCAATGGTAACAATTTATTTTCTTCTATATGAGGAGGAGCGCTGAATATGTCCAGTGATATATAAAATATAAGAAAAGAGCAAAAATAGTGCAGATGGTAGATGCTAATAATGAATCAGTCTTTTGGCTCTAATAAGGTTGCACTCACAAAACTTCCTGATGTTAAAGATATGTCCTCTCTCTCTGACTGGATTCTTCTCTCTCTGACTGGAGCCCTTTTGCAGATGGATGGTGTAAATCACAGGATACCCCTCAATGTGTGTAGTTCGTGGTCATCGATATGCAATTGGAGAGAAATACCACAATAGTGTATACTATTTCACCAAATGTATTAAATAAGTACAGGATAAGAGTAACACACTCACATTTTCCAATATAAAACATTCACTGGAGAGAACCGCCGACAGAATGGAGGACTTTGCCGGTTGGTGCTGCTACGCGGCTCACATCTACCAGCAAAGTCTTCCATTCCGTCGGCGGTCCTCTCCAATGAATGTTTTATATTGGAAAATGTGAGTGTGTTACTCTTATCCTGTACTTATTTAATACATTTGGTGAAATAGTATACACTACAGGCATACCCCGCTTTAACATACGCAATGGGACCGGAGCATGTATGTAAAGTGAAAATGTACTTAAAGTGAAGCACTGCCTTTTTTCCACTTTACAATGCATGTACTGTACTGCAAACATCATATATGTGCATAACTGATGTAAATAATGCATTTGTAACCAAAATAAATACAGTAGGCTTTATTCAAATAAAATGAATGGGAGCAAGCAAGGAGGTGATAGGCGCGCACGCGGGTCAGTACTGTATAGCAGCTCTCTCCTTCTCGCAGTCTCTCTCTCACTCAGTCTCTCTGTCTCTCTCTCACTCAGTCTCTCTGTCTCTCTCTCACTCAGTCTCTCTCTCTCTCTCACTCAGTCTCTCTCTCTCTCTAACTCAGTCTCTCTCTCTCTCACTCACTCAGTCTCTCTCTCTCTCTCACTCACTCACTCAGTTTCTCTCTCTCACTCAGTCAGTCACGCACTCAGTCACACACACACGCACTCAGTCACATACACATGCATTCTGTCACACACACACGCACTCAGTCACACACACACACACACGCACTCTGTCACACACACACACACACACAGTCACACACACAGTCACACAGTCACACATTGTCACTCAGTCACACACTCAGTCACACACAGTCACACAGTCACACACAGTCACTCAGTCACACACTCAGTCACACACTGTCACTCAGTCACACACACAGTCACTCAGTCACACACAGTCACTCAGTCACACACTCAGTCACACACTGTCACTCAGTCACACACTGTCACTCAGTCACACACTGTCACTCAGTCACACACTGTCACTCAGTCACACACAGTCACTCAGTCACACACAGTCACTCAGTCACACACTGTCACTCAGTCACACACTGTCACTCAGTCACACACTGTCACTCAGTCACACACTGTCACTCAGCCACACACAGTCACTGAGTCACATACTGTCACTAAGTCACACACAGTCACTCAGTCACACTCAGTCACACACTGTCACTCAGTCACACACTGTCACTCAGTCACACACTGTCACTCAGTCACACACTGTCACACACTGTCACTCAGTCACACTCAGTCACATACAGTCACTCAGTCACACACAGTCACACTCAGTCACACTGTCACAAACTCAGTCACTCAGTCACAGACTCAGTCACACACAGTCACTCACTCAGTCACACACTCAGTCACTCACTCAGTCACACACTGTCACTCGGTCACACACTGTCACTCAGTCACACTCAGTCACACACTGTCACTCAGTCACACACTCAGTCACACACTCAGTCACATACTCAGTCACACACAGTCACTCAGTCACACAGTCACACACTCAGTCACTCAGTCACACACAGTCACTCAGTCACACACTCAGTCACACACACACACACACACACACACACACACACACACACACACACACACACACACACACACACACACACACACACACACACACACACACACACACACACACACACACACACTGTCACTCACTCAGTGTCACACACACACACACACACACACACACACACACACACACACACACACACACACACACACACACACACACACACACACACACACACACACACACTGTCACTCACTCAGTGTCACACACACACACACACACACACACACACACACACACACACACACACACACACACACACACACACACACACACACACACACACACACTGTCACTCACTCAGTGTCACACACACACACACACACACACACACACACACACACACACACTGTCACTCACTCAGTGTCACACACACACACACACACACACACACACACACACACACACACACACACACACACACACACACACACTGTCACTCACTCAGTGTCACACACACACACACACACACACACACACACACACACACACACACACACACACACATACACACACACACACACACACACACACAGTCACTCAGTCACACACACACACACACACACACACACACACACACACACACACACACACACACACACTGTCACTCACTCAGTGTCACACACACACACACACACACACACACACACACACACACACACACACACACACACATACACACACACACACACACACACACACAGTCACTCAGTCACACACACACACACACACACACACACACACACACACACACACACACACACACACACACACACACACACACACACATACACACACACACACACACACACAAGCAAAGATTGCAGCAGAAGATCTTCTCCTTCCCCTCACTGTTGCTCCGTAATTCACATCACATGCAAAGCTTCGCAGAGCTCTGAGGAGGGAGGAGGGAGGAGGGGGGAGAAGGAAGAGAGCGGAGGAAGCAGAGTCACGGGCGGAATCACTGGTTTTGCTGCTGCTTTATGGAGCGTGAGTGCAGGGGGAACGGAGACAGATGGGAGGGGGAACGGAGACAGATGGGAGGGTAGAGGGAACAGGGAGATCGAGCGCACCATAATGAAGACAAGCATGAAGGAGGTTGCAGGAGTGTTGAGGTGCGCACGCCGCCCCCTGGTGTCCGTACTCGCAAAGCACGCGTACGTACACAGGGGTATGGTGCAACTAAAAATAAATGTACGTACTTGTGAGTGTACGTAAAGCGGGTGTACGTAAAACGGGGTATGCCTGTATTGTGGTATTTCTCTCCTATTGCATATCGATGACCATGAACTACACACACTAAGGGGTATCCTGTGATTTACACCATCCATCTGCAAAAGGGCTGAAGTCAGAGAGAGAAGAATCTCTGACATATCTTTAACATCAGGAAGTTTTGTGAGTGCAACCTTATTAGAGCCAAAAGACTGATTCATTATTAGCATCTACCATCTGCACTATTTTTGCTCTTTTCTTATATTTTATATACCACTGGACATATTGAGCGCTCCTCCTCATATATAGAAGAAAATAAATTCTTAGAAGAGAGCCAGACCTTATCTCCAGGTTTATACTTGTGCACCTCTTGACAAAGACGATCCACCTGTCTCTTCTGTCTCTGGACCGATTCCAGTAATACCCCTTGAATCCTCTTTCATGATTTCTGAAGGGTGGCAACCCTAGAATCAGCTGCAGGGACTCCGGAAGTGGGTGTGGGGATAGGGAACCAATTAGGATGAAATACGTAGTTTATAAAGAACGGTGACTCCTGGGTGGATTAGTTCCTGAGGGAGTTGATAGCGAATTCTGCCCATGGGGGTAATTCTGCCCAATTATCCTTAGAGTCAGAAGAAAAACATTGCAAATATTGTTCCAGGGATTGGTTCATCCTCTTGGTTTTGCCATTAGTTTGGGGGTGATACCTGGACGAAAAAAGAAAGGAAATGCCCAGCCTCTGAGAAAAAGCGTGCCAAAATTTCGAGACGAATTGTGTACGACGATCAGAAACGATGTAAAATGGAATACCATGGATACGAAAAATCTCTTTTACAAAGATATCGGCCAGCATGGCGGAATTAGGTAACCCCTTGAGGGGAACAAATTGGGCCTGCTTGGAAAACCTATCAATAACGACTAGGATCATGGTCATTCCGTTAGAAGGGGGTAGATCTACGATGAAATCCATAGCAATATGTGTCCAAGGGCGGTTCGAGACCAGATGGGGATGTAGCAGACCAGAAGGCTTTTGACAGACCGATTTATTTTGGTCGCAAACAGGACATGAGGTGGTGAACTCCTGAATGTCCTTCAGCATATTATGCCACCAGAAAGTCCGCCAGATTAATTCCATTGTCCTCTTTGTGCCGGGGTGGCCAGCCGATCTGGAGGAGTGCCCCATTCAAGGATCTTATGATGGAAATGTGGGGCAGCGTATAGCCGTCCATCAGGAACCTCTAGGCCCTCGGGGATCTGTGGCTGGGCCTCCAGGATTCTATCCAAGAAATCGAAAGAAGCAGCTGAGATATTAAATTAGGAAGGAAGGATATTTTCAGGAACGTCTTCAGACTTCTCCTCTGTGGAAAACTGATGGGACAATGCGTCTGCCTTGTCATTCTTGGTACCTGGAATGTACGAGATGACAAAATTGAATCTGGAGAAGAACAGAGCCCAGCGGGCCTGGCGGGAGCCAAGGCGACGAGCACCCTCGATATAAGAAAGATTTTTGTGGTCCGTGAGTATCAAAATGAGTTCCTTGGTTCCTTCAAGGAGGTGCCTCCATTCTTGTAATGCCATCTTGATGGCCAACAATTCCCTATTCCACACGTCGTAGTTTCTCTCAGCTGGGGAAAATTTCTTGGAAAAGAACCCGCAGGGGTGAAGTTTATTTTCAGGGGTGAAGTTTATTTTCAGGGGTGGTTCTTTGAGAGAGTAAGGCACCAGCTCCCACATCGAAGGTGTCGACCTCTAGGGTAAAGGGAAGGGTGGGGTCAGGGTGTCGCAAGATAGGAGCCGAGACAAAGGCTTTCTTGGGTGATTCAAACGCCTGGCTGGCTTCAGGAGGCCAAGAGGAAGGATCGGTTCCTTTCTTGGTAAGGGCGGTAATGGGTGCTACCATGGTGGAGAAATTACCAATAAACTTTTGATAATAATTGGCAAAGCCGAGGAATCGTTGAATCGCTTTGAAAGAATTGGGTTGTGGCCATTCTAGGACTGACTTGAGCTTTTCAGGATCCATGGTGAAACCCTTGTCTGAGATAATATAACCTAAGAACATGGTTGAGGATTGATGAAATAGACACTTCTCCATCTTGGCGTTGAGTCTATTAGTACGTAGACGAGAGAGAACAAGCTTGGTATGTAGGATATGTTCATCGAGAGTCTTGGAAAAAATAAGAATATCATCCAGGTAGATAATCACAAACATATTCAAGACATCACGGAAAATTTCATTCATGAATTCTTGAAAAAACGCAGGGGCATTGCATAATCCAAATGGCATCACAAGATATTCATAGTGACCACTGTGCGTGTTAAACGCGGTCTTCCACTCGTCTCCCATCGAGGTAGCGATTTTTAATAGTAATCTTATTAAGCCAGCGATAATCAATACAGGGGCAAAGTGTCCCATCTTTCTTTTTTACAAAAAAGAAACCAGATCCGGCGGGAGAGGTAGAGTTCCGGATGAAACCTTTCTTGATATTCTCCTCAATGTACTCTGCCATGGCCTCCGTCTCGGGCAAGAATAAGGGATACGACCTGGCTTTGGGAAAAGTGGCTCCAGGTATCAAGTCAATCAGGCAATCGAAGGGACGGTGAGGAGGGAGCACTTCGGACTTGGTCTTGTTGAAGACGTCCAAGAATTTAGAATAGACTTCCGGCAGAGAGGTTCTTCCTGGAATAGTAGTCTCTAGGCTGGCAAGTACCGTAATGGGCGAAGATAAGGATTCCTTAAGTGGGGAACTCCACTGAATGGTAGAGTTGTCACTCCAATCAATAATGGGGTTATGAAGTTGTAACCACGGCAGTCCCAGAATAACTTGAACCAAAGGAGGAATGGAAGACATCAAAGTAAATCAGCTCTGAATGTCCATCCTTCGTGGAGAGAGATAAGGGGGAGGTTTCCATAGAAATAAAGGCTGGCTGAAGTGGGCGCCCATCGATAGACTCGAGACAGACCGGTGTTGCTTTCTCTATTAAAGGAATTTTGTTCCGGATAGCAAAGGCCTGGTCCACAAAATTTCCTCTGGAGCCGGAGTCGAGGAAGGCGAGGGCAGAGACTCGAAAGTGGAGACCCTCGAGGTAGACGGGGAGTAGAATTCTCTTGGGAAGTTTTTTCTTGGTAGAGGGGAAAGAAGCGATAGTACCCAGTGAGATCCCCCTCATACCTCCCTGGGTGCTGGCGTTTCCCGGTCTCAAGGGACAACAAGGTAAGACATGTCCGGAAGCACTGCAATAGAAACACAGCCCCTCGTTCCTCCGATGCAGTCGTTCAGCAGAAGAGAGCTGTTGACTACACAATTGCATGGGTTCGGGGGTGTCCAAAACAGGCAAGACAAAAACAGAAATCCTGGGAACAGAAGGCATAGGCAAAACAAAACAAGGGCGTTGGTGTTCGGCACGCCTCTCCTGTAAACGTTGGTCCACTCTGATACATACCGAGATTAGCACCTCCAAAGAAGATGGTCTCTCTCGGGGCACCAGTTCGTCCTTTAAGGAATCCGAAAGACTTTGCCAGAATGCAGCTGAGAGTGCGCCACCATTCCAATCGGTCTCGGCCGCGATAGTCCGGAATTCCAGTGCGTATCTTGCTACGGACTTCCGCCCCTGCGAGATGGGGAATAAGGAAGAAGTGGCAGTGTCCCTACATCCAGGAGTATCAAATACTTGCCAAAATTCCCTTCTAAAGCTTGTGAAATCGTGAGTGAGCTCGGGCCTTAATTCCCAAATGGGCGAAGCCCAGGCTAAAGCGTCCCCAGTCAGAAGGGCAATGATGTAAGCTACCTTGGTTTGGTCAGAGGAAAAGCGAGATGGAGACAGTTTGAATTGAATGTCGCACTGGTTTAAGAAGCCCCGGCATGCAAACGGATCTCCGGCGTATTTGTTTGGCGTGGGGATCCGTGGCTCCGGTGCAGCTGTACCCTCTGTGGAGATAGTAGAGAGAGTAGGAGGCCTGATAATGTTAGCTTGAGACTGTTGTAAAGACAAGGTAGCGATTTGTTGGGTAAGGGAAGTAACCTGATCATCCAAATACGAAAAATATTCTGAAATAGAGGCCAGGGCTTGGCCCTCATCAGGGGGGTCAGAGTTTGTTGGGATCAGCATATTGGAACGCTCGTGCTGCCCACAAACCAGACAAGACCCCGGTACTGAGGTGGGACGGAAGGGAGCGAAGCCGAATCTAGGCCAAAGAAGGGGGTTAGTCAGGTACTTGCCGGATCCGGGGTAGTAGAAGGTAGAGTGGTTGTGTCCGTAAGCCAAGGGTCTGGGAGAAGAGATAGCTGCGTAGTCGAATTTCAATTTGCCAAGTCCGAGGAGTAGAGAAGACAGTGTAGTCGAATTCCATTAGCCAGGGTCAAGATCCAGAGGAGGTTTGCAGACTAGCCAAGGTCAGGAATGCAGAGACTGAAAAACAAGAGAAGAGCCAAGCACAGGAGCAGACAGCACCAAGGCACCAGAAGCTATGCTGAGCACTGACTGAATAGAGATCTGGGGCTAAATAGCTGACAGGTGCCAATCAGAAGGGAGGTGGAGCCCGAGGGAAAGCCAGGATAGTAGTCACGAAATGAGGAGGCGGGCTGGGACTGTCCTGAGACTCGGGAGCGTGGCGCGTAGTAACGCGATAGGCGGAGGTGGAGCTAGCCTCTGCAATCAATGTATGAGACGCACGGGTTCGCTCGCACCCGGTAACGCTGACGGGCTGGCGCGCGTGACCCGGAAGAAGCAGGGGAGCCACACGGGAGATGCCTGTGCCCGTGGGGGGCCGGCCGGGACCCAGGAGTGCGACGGTGGTGGCCGCCGAATTAGGTAAGGCAGCAGTGTGACAACCCTATCGTGACCCGCAGAACCTTACACGGAGACATCGTATCAGAATTATAAGGAATGTAACAAAAATTGCAAAAGGGCAATCAGATTGCCAAAAATGGATAATGAAAAAAGGATTGCAATAGAAAGTAAGATCAACCCTAAAAAGTTCTTTACGTACCTTAATAACAAAAAGAATGAGAAAAGAAAAGATAGGGCCCTTTCAGTGTGAGATGGGCAGGCAGATTATTGGAGATAAGGAAAAAGCAGAGGTATTAAACAAATTATTTGCCTCTGTGTTTACCAGGGAAGAATCAATTTCAATAGTAGTGCCGCAGGAGGAAGACACAACCTCCATATTAATGAACAATTGGTTAACTGAGGAAGAAGTTCATAAGCGGCTTGAAAAAATTAAAGTAAATAAGGCAGCTGGACCCAATGCTATACACCCAAGAGTTCTCAAGGAGTTAAGTTCAGTAATAGTAAAACCATTACATTTAATATTCAAGGACTCAATTTCCACAGGCTCAATACCACAAGATTGGCGTAAAGCAGATGTGGTGCCTATATTTAAAAAGGGAGCTGGATCACAACCGGGGAATTACAGACCTGTAAGCCTGACTTCAATAGTGGGGAAACTACTTGAAGGTTTAATATGGGATAATATTCAGGAATACCTAATGGAAAACAAAATAATTAGTAATAGTCAGCATGGATTTATGAAGGATAGATCATGCTAAACTAACCTTATTTGTTTCTTTGAGGAGGTAAGTAGGAATTTAGACCCGGGTAATGCAGTTGATGTGGTCTACTTAGATTTTGCAAAGGCTTTTGATATGGTTCCACACAAGAGGTTGGTGTACAAAATAAAGCAAATTGGACTCCGTAATAATGTATGCACCTGGATTGAAAACTGGTTGAAGGATTGACAACAGAGGGTTGTCATAAATGTAACTTTTTCATGTTGGGCTAAAGTCGTGAGTGGAGTACCTCAGGGATCGGTACTGGGACCCCTGCTTTTTATTTATTTAATAAAAACTGGTACTGGGACACCTGCTTTTAACTTGTTTATTAATGACCTTGAGTTTGGCATCGAGAGCAAAGTTTCCATCTTTGCTGATGATACTAAATTGTGTAAGGTAGTAGAATCAGAGCAGGATGTAATTTCTCTCCAGAAGGACTTGGAGAGTCTGGAAACGTGGGCAGGTAAATGGCAGATGAGGTTTAATACAGATAAATATAAGGTTATGCATTTGGGATGCAAGAATAAACAGGCGTCTTACAAATTAAATGGGGATAAATTGGGGGAATCCTTGATGCAGAAGGATTTAGGAGTGGGCAATAGTGCCCAAAGTCATGCAGTAGCTGCAAAGGCAAACAAGATCTTATCTTGCATCAAACGGGCAATGGATGGAAGGGAAGTAAACATAATTATGCCCCTTTACAAAGCATTAGTAAGACCACACCTTGAATATGGGGAACAATATTGGGCACCACTCCTTAGAAAAAACATTCTGGAACTAGAGAGAGTGCAGAGAAGAGCCACCAAATTAATAAAGGGGATGGAAAATCTAATTTATGAGGAGAGGCTAGCTAAATTAGATTTATTTACATTAGAAAAGAGGCGTATAAGAGTGGATATGATAACTACAGTATATACAAATATATTCGGGGACAGTATAAGGAGCTTTCAAATGAACTAGTCATCCCAAGGGCAGTACAAAGGACTCAGGGACATCCCTTTAGGTTGGAGGAAAGGAGATTTCACCAGCAACAAAGGAAAGGGTTCTTTACAGTAAGGGCAGTTAAAATGTGGAATTCATTACCCATGGAGACTGTGATGGCAGATACAATAAATTTGTTCAAAAAAAGGTTGGACATCTTTTTAGAAAGTAAAGGTATACAGGGATATACCAAATAAGTATACACGGGAAGAATGTTGATCCAGGGATTAATCTGATTGCCAATTCTTGGAGTCAGAAAGGAATTTATTTTTCCCCTTATGAGATATCATTGTATGATATAACAATGGGGTTTTTTGTTTGCCTTCCTCTGGATCAATAAGTAAGTATAGATATAGGATAAAGTATCTGTTGTCTAAATTTAGCATAGGTTGAACGTGATGGACGTACGTCTTTTATCAACCTCATCTACTATATAACTATGTAAGAAGAGACTCGTAGGAGTCAGCAAGTGAGACGCCCTCATACTAGAGTGGCATACGATTCATTAGGGGCACCTCACTATGAGTCTCAGCAGCTGTCTCAGAGCAGGGTTGTCTCCATAATAACCGTGCTCATGGAAGTGTTCAATATGGTTTAGAGTATGCACCCCATTAAGTTGTATATTTGTCATGCATTTTCATTATATAACTCTGTGTATATACGTTGTTCCCAAGCGGGTGTTGGTTTCTCCATCAGGGGGAGGATGCAGCCGGGTACCCTCTTACCTCCTGGTCGGGGAGGGGGACGGCTGCAGAGTTGCCGGAGCTCCGCAATGGACCAGTGGCAGCCATTTTGATTCTCGCACAAGCGTAATGGAACACGATGCGCATGCGCAGTAGGGCGGCAGTGCGGAAGCCATTAGACAAGCTCAGCACAGGACTACATGTCCCAGCAGCCTTAGGGGCTGCACACCACATGGGAAGTTAGAGCCAATAATTTATCCACGAAGAGACACAGAGTTGGTTTTGGCGTGCTAGGGACCATGCACTCAGTCGGAGGAGGGACCCCAATGGAGCAGGTAGTATCCATGGAGCAGTGAAAGGATCAGCTGGACACCGCGTCGTGCG
Organism: Ascaphus truei; assembly: GCF_040206685.1. Lineage (NCBI taxonomy): Eukaryota > Metazoa > Chordata > Amphibia > Anura > Ascaphidae > Ascaphus > Ascaphus truei. Next base: position 233,606,622 of record NC_134487.1, on the reverse strand, counting down.
ATCACCTTGCGGTTCTGCGGATCCATCATTCCAAGTCGGCCTGGTCTGGCCTAAGACGAGGAAGGTACCCATCTACTATATATTTCTGAAATGTCTGTATGTTTGTCTGCATGCCCTGTGTCCCTAGGGCCAATCGCATTGCACCTTTGGCCTGTCACTCTACCTCAACACTGTCCCACCCCTCACCACACTGTCCCACCCCTCACTGACTCTCATTGGCCTTCGGCCAACACCACTGCCACACTGTCCCACCCCTCACCCCACTGTCCCACCCCTCACTGACAATCCTCACTGCTCTGGGGCGACCTCTCAACCCACAAAACCCTCACCGCCTGCTACCACAGATCAGGTACAGAATCTCTATATCAACATTCACCTCCAGCAGCGCAACACTGCCTCTTACAAACACCCCCTCCACCACCACCCCTCCAACCTCATGCATCCCCCTCCACCACCACCCCCCTCAACCTCATGCACCCCCCTCCACCACCACCCCCCCAACCTCATGCACACTACGAACGCACGCCACAGCTCTCCCGCTACTGCAGCCCATCACCAACCCCCCTCACCCAAACATACAACGCACGATGCTCCATCACACCCCCCCCTCACCCGAACATCCCCGGAGCTCTCAGCTAGTATATATATATAAAAAAAATACATAAAGCAAGATACAAACAGCGCAACTTTAAACAATTATCCAGTACAAATATAACACAAACCTGATGTTTTATTGTATTATTGGACATACTACCCTATGATGGTTCTTTTTCTCTTTTTTTCTTTCTCTCCCTGGTGTTTTTGCGCCTAGGTCATTCTTTCTGTACATATATATATATATATATATATATATATATATATATATATATGAGCTGATATACCCGGCATTGCCCGGGATAAAATTTTCCCGCTCCCCCTCGCTCTATGCTCACCCCCCTCCTTTCACATCTCCATTCCCCCCCCCCCCTTCACAGCTCTGATTTCCCCCCCCTTCACAGTTCCGATTTACCCCCCCTTCACAGTTCCGATTTACACCCCTTTACATCTCTAATTCTTCCCCCCCACTTCATAGCTCCGCGGCGGGTCACTGGGGCGGGGGTGGCCGGGAGGGTTGGAATCCCCCCCCCCTTCAGAGGTTAGTGGTGGTGGCTAACCTTTGGTTAGTGATTTTCTCCCCCCCCCCCCTTCAGAGCTCGGCAGCAGTGGGTCACTGGGGGGGCAGGAGGGTTGATTCTCTCCCCCCCCCCCCAGTCGCAGGCGGGAGGGTTGCGCGGCTCACTGCAGGTGGGTTAGTGACAGGGTGTGGCGGCACCCTGCGGGTATCTCTGCAGCGGCTGACTTTGGGTGCGGTGTGTATTGTATGTCTTTATTTATATAGCGCCATTAATGTACAGAGCGCTTCAGGGGGTGTGACAGGGGGGGTGGCGGCAGCGGACATACTGTGGGGCGGGGTGTCCGCTGCGGTGGCGGGCGGGAGCAGGGTAGTCAACAGAAAGCATGGGGCCCAGGACAAATGAAAGGAGCAGGGCACCCCCTCCCCCCCAACCCATAGCGCACCTACCAGGGTAAAATATTTTTTAGCACACAACTTGAACGTAACTGTTTTCTTATTGTCATAACGAAAAAAAGATTAGAATGCAACCTGTTTCTTTTTATATTTTCCACAAAAGACAGGTGACTGAGTGGGTGCGTGACTGAGTGGGTGCGCGGGTGTGTGACTGAGTGGGTGCGCGGGTGTGTGACTGAGTGTGTGACTGAGTGGGTGCGCGGGTGTGTGACTGAGTGGGTGCGCGGGTGGGTGACTGAATGGGTGCGCGGGTGGGTGACTGAGTGGGTGCATGGGTGACTGAGTGGGTGCACGGGTGAGTGACTGAGTGGGTGCATGGGTGGGTGACTGAGTGGGTGCGCGGGTGGGTGACTGAGTGGGTGCACGGGTGGGTGACTGAGTGGGTGCGTGGGTGGGTGACTGAGTGGGTGCGCGGGTGGGTGATTGAGTGGGTGCGCGGGTGGGTGCTTGGGTGGGTGACTGAGTGGGTGTACTGGTGGGTGACTGAGTGGGTGCGTGGGTGGGTGACTGAGTGGGTGCGCGGGTGGGTGATTGAGTGGGTGCACAGGTGGGTGACTGAGTGGGTGTGTGGGTGGGTCACTGAGTGGGTGCGCGGGTGGGTGACTGAGTGGGTGCGTGGGTGGGTGACTGAGTGGGTGTGCGGGTGGGTGACTGAGTGGGTGTGCGGGTGGGTGACTGAGTGGGTGCACGGGTGGTTGACTGAGTGGGTGCACGGGCGGGTGACTGAGTGGGTGTGCGGGCGGGTGACTGAGTGGGTGTGCGGGCGGGTGACTGAGTGGGTGTGCAGGCAGGTGACTGAGTGGGTGCGCGAGCGGGTGGCTGAGTGGGTGCGCGGGCGGGTGACTGAGTGGGTGCACGGGCGTGGGACTGAGAGGGTGCGCTGTCGGGTGACTGAGTGTGTGCGCGGGTGGGTGACTGAGTGGGTGCGCGGGTGGGTGACTGAGTGGGTGCGTGGGTGGGTGACTGAGTGACTGGAAGGCAGGAGCGGGAGGGTGAAAGGCAGGAGCGGGGGGGTGGAGGCAAGAGTGGGGGGGTGAAGGCAAGAGTGGGGGGTGAAAGGCAAGAGTGGCGGCGGGTGAAAGGCAAGAGTGGGGGAGGTGAAAGGCAAGAGTGGGGGGGTGAAGGCAAGAGTGGGGGGGTGAAGGCAAGAGTGGGGGGGTGAAGGCAAGAGTGGGGGGCAAAGGCAAGAGTGGGGGGGCGAAGGCAAGAGTGGGGGGGGGTGAAGGCAAGAGTGGGGGGGGGGTGAAGGCAAGAGTGGGGGGGTGAAGTCATGAGTGGGGGGTGAAGGCAAGAGTGGGGTGGGGTGAAGGCAAGAGTGGGGGGTTGAAGGCAGGAGTGGAGGGGGTGAAAGGCAGGAGCGGAGGGGGTGAAAGGCAGGAGCGGAGGGTGAAGGTAGGAGCGGGGGGTGAAGGCAGGAGCGGGGGGTGAAGGCAGGAGCAGGCGTGGGTGCTAGAGGCGGCAGCGGGCGAGAGGCAACGGCCTGGAGTGTGCGGCGTGTGAGAGAGGTGAGCGGCAGGGAGAGAGGCGACGGCCGGAAGTGTATGCGGCGTGCGGGCGGGAGAGAGGCGGCAGGGAGAGAGGCGACGGTCGGGCGTGATAGCGGGTGGAGATGCGACTGCTTGGAGTGGTGGTGTGAGGGACTGGTGATGCGGGGTCCAGTGGCGGTGCATGTGAGGCGGCGGTGTGAGGGACTGATCCTGCGGGGGTGCGGATGGAGGTTGCAGCCCGGGTGTAGGGTGTGGCTGGTGGGTTTCAGCGGCAGATGGCGTGCTGGGTGTGAGGTGCGGCTGGGGGGGTTGCAGGGGCGCTCGGTGAGGAGAAGAATCTGCGGCTGCACTGCGCTCAGAGGGGCACGCGGTGTAGCCGTGGAGGGCGGGACACACAGAGGTACACCGGCCAATGAGAGCCGTGGGTGGTGGGACACAGGGGGGGTGTGAGCCAATGAGAGCCGTGGGAGGGCAGCCGGCCCACGGACCGACGGACCAATCAGATTGCCTCTAGACACGGACATACAATGGTTTAAAAAAAAATATATAGATATATATATATATACACCCTTGCTGCAATCTTCAAAACATCGAAAAAGCAGCAGAGGTAGTGATTGCAAATAAGTAATACATTTACTTAATCTCTGCTTTAACAATATGACTGTCAGTAATTATCCAGGTTACACATAGGGTTGCCAGGTGGTTTCTCCAAAAATACTGAACACAATGGTGAAAGGTGCGACGCGCTTGAGAGAGACACACACGCACAGACACACCCCTCTCACCTCTCTACACTCCATGCTATTTTCTCATCTGCTTAGCAACACCCCCAGCAACCAATCAGGATGGAGGAAGCTGGCCAGTCTCTTAGCAACTGTAAACAAATGCAACAAGGAATTGCGCTCATACTGTCCGTATGATAATATGTATCTCTTTAAACACCACAATCCCCTTGCTGCTGTGTGCGGAGCTCCTCCCCAAACGCTTCTATATATGAGACTACCCTTGCGGGGAGTCTCAAACAAACAAAATAACAGAATGCACACAAAGCGCACCAGCATGGGCACACTAAATGGAGATGCAATAATAAATCCACTAATTGTGCATGTAAGTGTTAACCAAATTTATTAGGCACGTCAACAGACCCCATATATATGACAACAATTAAAACCCACAACGGATATGAAAGACTAGTTAATAAAAACCCATTCTTTCTCAGTAGTACATATAAAAACCATAAAATGAGTGTAATGCACTGGACCAAATGGTCATAGAACAACAGAGCTACTTTCTACTGGCAGTGATACCTATGCAGACCCAGAAGGTAGTTGTGAATCGGGGACAACCGGAGGGGGACAGGCAGGCTTACCACATGAGGACACTGAATGACAGTCCAGACTGCATCCGCATGTGATGCTGGAATCTCCGCCAGCACTCCTCCGGGATGCCACCTCAGCCCGTGCGCATGCGTCGAAGGACGTAGTTCCGAAACGCGCAGAGGTCACGTAAGGGTCACCTGACTCTGCGGACTTCTAAGACACCACGCTGAGACAACTCCAGAGTGTCTAGGAAAGTCCGGACTTAAAAAGGTACCAACATTTGAAAGTGTGAAGCAGAGGGAAGTAAATATAAACAGGTTTCCCTTCCCAGTAAGGGTTTATTCGTGTTATTTTGCATATCAAGTTGTGTGTGTTTCTTGTGTAAATAAATTACAATTTATTTTATCGCACGTTTTTGTTCAATCAAAGGATTTGGGTAATTTTTGTGTTAAAAGCACTGGTCTCCCGTGACAGGGACTTTTCTCAGTATCTTGAGAAAGGTCCTGTTAGGGACAGCAACGTTGATCCATTTCACTAAATGCAAATGATATGTATTCAACATCGAGTGTGCTGGTTCCTGTTCAAATTATAAGCTCTCAAGAGCAGGGTCCTCATTTCCTTCTGTATTTGTCTAAGGAATCGGGGAACACGTCCTCTGCGACAAGTTCCCTCCTTACCTGTTGTCTCGCAGTCCTCTACTCTGACACCAGCGCGTGCACGCACCCCGCTCTGCTTAGAGCGCACGTACAGCTCTTCTAGAGTGTCACGGAGCTTAGCTCCGCCCCCTCGGCCGCACCGCACTTCTTTCCCACGCGGCGGGCACACGTGACGTCGTGCATCGCTCCCCAGCTGCGTGTCAAGTACTTACAGCCCACTTGTCTCCTGCAGCCAATCCTTGTCTCCGCGGAGGCCAAGCTTCTGTTCCGCCTCCCTTGTGACTGGTTCCTGTGTGCTATAAATATCCTGCAGTTCCTGTCTTACCTTGCTGAGCATAGCTAGTTGTAGCCTTGTGCTTCCACGTCTGTTGTGCCTTGCTCCCTGTCTGTGCTTCTCTCTACAGTTAACCCTTTGTGTACCGACCCAGCTTGTAATTGGAAACTCCTGTAGATACTGACCCCGGCATACCCTCGACTCTGCTGACTTCTCCAAACCCGACCACGGCTACACGGACTACCACTATTCTGACCTCTCAAACCCCAGATCACAGCTATACAGACTTTGACCATTCTATTCTCTCCAACCCAAGACATTGGCAAGTAGCTGGAATAACCCACTCTCTCCAACCCAGACCCGGCTACGCTGACAATCCGCCTGCCAGGCACGCTTCCGCTGCTGTGGGTGCGTGGTTCTATACTTCCCCACCTCAGTACCGGGGTCCTGTCTTGCTCGTGGGCCGCGCAAGTGTTACAATCTGTCTGCACTCGTCTGTCCTTATTTGTACGTAATTCTGTGAATGTAATAAAAATACACTTGTGAGCACATTCACATGTCTCAGACAGGTCTGCAACCCTCCCTTTCCCCAGTATCTCTTAGCATACAGTGCTTCCACTGTAGCTAGGGATTCTGGGTAATGACATACAAATAAGCACTCTCACAGTGTGTCATCCTTTACTTCTTGTCTATTTTAACATGGAGCCCTATAAACTAATGCCTGCCACATTACACAGCTTTTCCGCACAGCGTGGGTTAAAGAAGTATCACATAGAAGAAACTCATGGCCCTCGGCAGGTCTTTTTGAAAAAGAAATGTGGTCGACATTTCAGTTTGTTCAGAAACCTTTGTCCAGACTGGGTAAAGTCAAACTGTGCGTTTCCTATAAACCTGTTTTATTGTTTTATTGTAGTGTCTGGTGACCTGTGGATAGAGCAGCGACAGACTCAGAGAGAGGAAGCAGATATGGATTAGAGGAAGGGCAGTAAATTGGTAATTCCAGCTCCACCTTTTAGAAGGACATGTGATGTACAAGATTGTGCAACCGTTTGAGTCACAGATCCACACATGAGGTAGTGTTACCTACGAAGGGGGCAGGCACACCATATATATCTATACGTGGGTTCAACTTTAAATAAATACATTTGTTATACTAAGCATCTCTGCCCGGCAGTAGTCAGCCTCATTCCTAATCATTACACAATTAAATTGCAAGCTCTTTGGCGGAGGGACTGGGCGTGCCTGCAAAATTCTATGTAAAGCATTGCATAAACTGCCAGAAAGATGCTCTGAGTAGGATCAAAAGGTGGCTGAATAACCCCCCGGATTGAATGAAACCTGCTGAGTGCTGCTCTGTAGCCTTCATTTCTACAAATAACAATTGTGCATATGTACTCTATATTTTGGAAAGTTGTTTGTCTGGTCGCTATGCATTTGGACACCTTTTAACATATTGTAACCAAATTTGCGGGATGGTTCCTGAGATCAAGGAGCAGGTTTTTGTCTATGTTTGGATACAATTGGACGCCATTTTTAATAAAGATGGCAGACTGAACCTTACAAACTGCACAGATTTTAACCAAATTTATCAGGATTGTATTTTGTACTAGCTGATATATCCGGCGTTGCCCGGGATGTAAATACGTAATAGGTAGTATTATTTATAAATCGTGGAACAATAGGTGACTATTTGTTGTAAAGGTTGGATAATAATGTTGAAAAGAAAGATGGAATAAAATGTAATACGATGTTGTTGTTTAAAAATGGTTTATTGTAAAGACACCACAGTACAATGTATATTCTGGTGACATAAGAGATGTAAAAATGTGATGAATGTGTCCTGCTAGTGTGTAAGGCGGCGGGTGGCGCATGGGTTGTGAGTGCTGTCTGTGAGTGGGGGTCCTGCTAGGATGTGAGGCGGCGGGTGGCGCGTGGGTTGTAAGGGCTGTCTGTGAGTGGGGGTCCTGCTAGGATGTGAGGCGGCGGGTGGCGCGTGGTTGTGAGTGCTGTCTGTGAGTGGGGGTCCTGCTAGGGTGTGAGACGGTGGGTCAGTGATGTCGGTGCGTATGTGCGGGAGGCAGCAGGTGTGTGGCGGGTGTGTGAGTGGCGACAGGTGTGTGTTGAGTGCGTGCGGTAGCTGTGAGACAGAGGCGGCCGGGAGGGGGGGTGGAGTGGAAGGGGGGGAGTGGAGAGGGGGGAGAGGGGAGTGAAGGGGGGGAGTGGAGGGGGGAGTGGAGGGGGGAGGGAAGGGGGAGGGGAGGGGGGGAGAGTGGAGGGGGGGGAGGGGGAGAGTGGAGGGGGGGGGAGAGTGGAGGGGGGGATAGTGGAAGGGGGGGAGTGGAGGAGGGGGGGAGGGAGCGGAGTGGAGAGGGGGGAGGGAGGGGAGTGGAGAGGGGGGGGAGGGGGTGGAGAGGGGGAGGGAGGGAAGGGGGAGGGGGTGGAGAGGGGGGAGGGAGAGCGGGGGGAAGTGGAGAGGGGGGAGGGAGGGAGGGGGAGTGGAGGGGGCAGAAGGGGGGAGTGGAGAGATGGGGGAGTGGAGGGGTGGAAGGAGGGGGGGAAGGGTGGAGTGGAGGGGGGGAAGGGGGGAGTGGAGGGGGGGAAGGGGGGAGTGGAGGGGGGAAGGGGGGAGTGGAGGGGGGAAGGGGGGAGTGGAGGGGGGAGTGGGGAAGGGGGGTAATGGAGGGTGGGGAAGGGGGAGTGGAGGGGGGAAGGGGGGGAGTGGAGGGGGAAGGGGGGGAGTGGAGGGGGAAGGGGGCAGTGGAGGGGGGAAGGGGGCAGTGGAGGGGGGAAGGGGGGGAGTGGAGGGGGGGAAAGGGGGGAGTGGAGGGGGGAAAGGGGGGAGTGGAGGGGGAAGGGAGGGAGTGGAGGGGGGAAGGGGGGAGTGGAGGGGGGAAAGGGGGGAGTGGAGGGGGAAAGGGGGGAGTGGAGGGGGGGAAGGGAGGGAGTGGAGGGGGGGAAGGGGGAGTGGAGGGGGGGAGTGGAGGGGGAGAAGGGAGGGAGTGGAGGGGGGGGAGTGGAGGGGGGAAGTGGGGGAAGGGGTGGAGTGGAGGGGGAGGAAGGGGGGGAAGGGGGGGAGTGGAGGGGGGAAAGGGGGGAAAGGGAGGAGTGGAGGAAAGGGAAAGGGGGGAGTGGAGGAGAGGGAAGGGGGGGAGGAGGAGGGAGGGGGGGAGTGGAGGGGGAAAGGGGGGAGTGGAGGGGGGGGAAGGGGGGAGTGGAGGGGGGAAGGGGGGAGTGGAGGAGAGGGAAGGGGGGGAGTGGAGGAGAGGGAAGGAGGGGAGTGGAGGGGGGGAAGGGGGGAAGGGGGAGTAGGGAATGAGTGGAGTGGGGAGAAGGGGGGAAGTGGAGGGGGAAGGGGGAGAGTGGAGCGGGGAGGGGGAGAGGGGGGAGGGGGTGGAGGGGGGGGGAGTGGAGGGGGGGGAGTGGAGGGGGGAGGGGGGGAGTGGAGGGGGGAGTGGAGGGGGGAGGGGGGGGAGTGGAGGGGGGAGGGGGGGAGTGGAGGGGGGAGGGGGGAGAAGTGGAGGGGGAGGGGGGAGTTAAGGGGGGAGAAGGGGGGGAGTGGAGGGGGGAGAAGGGGGGAGTGGAGGGGGGAGAGGGGGAGGGGGGAGTGAAGGGGGGGAAGGGGGAGGGGGGGAGTGGAGGGGGGGAGTGATGGGGGGAAGGGGAGGGGGGGAGGGGGGAGGTGAGGGGGGGGAAGGGAGGGGGCGGAAGGGGAGGGGGGGAGTGGAGGGGGGAAGGGGAGGGGGAAGGGGAGGGGGAAGGGGAGGGGGGAGAGGACAGGGGGAGGGGGGGAGAGGACGGAGGGAGGGGGGGAGTGGAGGGGGGGAAGGGGAGGGGGAGGGAGTGGAGAGGGGGGAGGGAAGGGAGAGAGGGGGAGGAGGGGGGAAGGGGAGGGGGGAGTGGAGGGGGGAAGGGGAGGGGGGGAAGGGGAGGGGGGAAGGGGAGGGGGGAGTGGAAGGGGGAAGGGGAGGGGGGGGAGGGGAAGGGGAGGGGGAGTGGAGGGGGGGGAGTGGAAGGGGGGAAGGGGGGAGTGGAAGAGTGGGAAGGGGGGGTGGAGGAGAGGGAAGGAGGGAAGTGGAGGGGGGAGGGGGAAGGGGGAGAGTGGAGCGGGGAGGGGGGAGAGGGGGAGTGGAGGGGGAGGGGGGTGGAGGGGGGGAGTGGAGGGGAGTGGAGGGGAAAAAGGGGTGAGTGGAGGAGAGGGAGGGGTGGATTGAAGGTGAGGGAGGGAGTGGAGGAGAGGAGAGGGGGGAGTGGATGAGAGGGAGGGGGGGAGTGGAGGAGAGTGGAGGGGGGGAGTGGAGGAGAGGGGAGGGGGGAGGGGGAGTGGAGGTAGAGGGGGGGGAGTGGAGGAGAGGGGAGGGGGAGGAGAGGGAGGGGGGGAGGAGTGGAGGGGGAGGAGAGGGGAGGGGGGGAGGAGAGGGGAGGGGGGAGGAGAGGGGAGGGGGGGAGGAGAGGGGGGAGGAGAGGGGAGTGGAGGAGGAGAGGGGAGGGGGGAGGAGAGGGGAGGGGGGAGGAGAGGGAAGGTGTGGGAGGTGGGGGAGGGGGATGTGAGGGGAGGGGGAGGAGAGGGGAGGAGAGGGGGAGGAGAGTGGGAGGGGGAGGAGAGGGGAGGAGGGGAGGGGGGAGGAGGGGAGGGGGAGGGGAGGGAGAGGGGGATGAGGGGAGGAGGAGGGGGAGGGGGAGGAGAGGGGGAGAGGGAGGGGGGAGGGGAGGAGAGGGGAGGGGGGGAGGAGAGGGGAGAGGGGAGGGTGGGAGGGGGAGGGGGGGGTGGGTGGGAGAGGGAGGAAGGGGAGGGGGTAGTGGAGGAGAGGGGAGGTGGGGAGTGGAGGAGAGGGGAGGGGGGGAGTGGAGGAGGGGGGGGGGGGGTGGGTGGGAGGGGGGTGGGGAGGGGGGGAGTGGAGGGAGAGGGGAGGGAGTGGGAGGAGATTGGAGGGAGTGGAGGAGGGGGGAGGGGGGGAGGATAGGGGAGCGGGGAGGAGGGGAGGATAGGGGAGGGGGGAGTGGAGGGGGGGAAGTGGAGGGGGGAGAGTGGAGGGGGGGAGTGGAGGGGGGAGAGGGGATGGGGAGAGTGGAGGGGGAGAGTGGAGGGGGGAGAGTGGAGGGGGAGGTTTGAGGGGTGAGTGGAGGAGTGGGGAGGGGAAGTGGAGGAGAGGGGAGAGGGGAGGGGGAGTGGGGGAGATGGGAGAGGGGAGGGAAGTGTAGGAGAGGGGAGAGGGAGGAGAGGGGAGGGGGAGGAGTGGAGGAGAGGGGAGGGGGAGGAGTGGAGGAGAGGGGAGGAGTGGAGGAGAGGGGAGGGGGAGGAGAGGGGGGAGGGGAGGAGAGGGGAGGGGGGAGGAGAAGGGAGGGGGGGGAGTGGAGGGGGGAGGAGGGGAGTGCAGAGGGGAGGGGGGGAGTGGAGGGGGCAGTGGAAGGGGGAGGGGGGAGTGGAGGGGGAGGGGGGAGGGGGAGGGGGGAGGGGGGAGTGGAGGGGGGAGTGGAGGGGGCAGTGGAAGGGGAGGGGGGAGTGGAGGGGGAGGGGGAGGGGGGAGGGGGGAGGGGGAGTGGAGGGGGGGAGGGGGGGAGTGGAGGGGGGGGAGTGGAGTGAGGGAGGGGGAGAGTGGAGGGGGGAGGGGAGGAGTGGAGGGAGGAGGGGGGGAGTGGAGGGGGGAGGGAGGGGTGGAGGGGGGAGGGGGGAGTGAAGGGGGGAGGGGGGGGAGTGGAGGGGGAGGGGGGGAGTGAAGGGGGGAGGGGGGGAGTGGAGGGGGGAGGGGGGGAGTGAAGGGGGGAGGGGGGGGAGTGGAGGGGGGGAGGGGGGGGAGTGGAGGGGGGGAGTGGAGGGGGCAGTGGAAGGGGGAGGGGGAATGGAGGGGGGAGGGGGGAGTGGAGGGGGGGGAGTGGAGGGGGGAGGGGGGGAGTGGAGGGGGGGGGAGTGGAGGGGGGAGGGGGGAGTGGAGGGGGGGGTGGAGGGGGGGAGTGGAGGGGGGGAAGGGGAGGGGGGAGTGGAGGGGGGGAGTGGAGGGGGGGAAGGGGAGGGGGGAGTGGGGGGGGAGTGGAGGGGGGGAGTGGAAGGGGGAGGGGGGAGTGGAAGGGGGAGGGGGGAGTGGAGGGGGGGGTGGGGGGGAGTGGAGGGGGGGGGTGGGGGGGAGTGGAGGGGGGTGGGGGGGAGTGGAGGGGGGAGGGGGATGGGGGAGGGGGGAGGGGGGAGTGGAGGGGGGAGGGGAGTGGAGGGGGGCAGTGGAAGGGGGAGGGGGGAGTGGAGGGGGGAGGGGGGGAGTGGGGGGGAGTGGAGGGGGGAGGGGGTGAGTGGAGGGGGAGTGGGGGGAGTGGAGGGGGGAGGGGGGGGAGTGGAGGGGGGAAGGGGAGGGGGGAGTGGATGGGGGGAGGTGGGGGGAAGTGGAGGAGAGGGGAGAGGGAAGGGGGAGGGAGGGGAGGAGTGGAGGAGAGGGGAGGGGGAGGAGAGGGGAGGGGGCGAGGAGAGGGAAAGGAGTGGAGGAGAGGGGGAGGGGGAGGAAGAGGGGAGGGGGCGAGGAGAGGGAAGGAGTGGAGGAGAGGGGAGGGGGAGGAGAGGGGAGGGGGGGAGTGGAGGAGAGGGGAGGGGGAGGAGAGGGGAGGGGGGGAGTGGAGGAGAGGGGAGGGGGGGAGGATAGGGGAGGGGGGAGTGAGGGGGGAGAGGGGAGGTGGGGAGTGAGGGGGAAGGGGAGGGGGGAGTGGAGGGGGGGAGTGATGGGGGGAAGGGGAGGGGGAGAGGGGGGAGGTGAGGGGGGGAAAGGGGAGGGGGCGGAAGGGGAGGGGGGGAGTGGAGGGAGAAGGGGAGGGGGGAGTGGAGGGGGAAAGGGGAGGGGAGGGGAGGGAGGGGGGGAGAGCACGGGGGAGGGGGGAGTGGACAGGGGGAGGGGGGGAGTGGTGGGGGGAAGGGGAGGGGGGAGGGAGTGGAGAGGGGGGAGGGAAGGGAGAGAGGGGGAGAAGGGGGGAGTGGAGGGGGGGGGAAAGGGATGGGGGGGGAGTGGAGGGGGAAGGGGAGGGGGGGGGAGTAGAGGGGGGGAGGGGGGAAGTGGAGGGGGGAGGGGGGAAGTGGAGGAGGGGGAGTGGAGGGGGGAAGGGGAGGGGGGAGGGGGGGAGTGGAGGGAATGAAGATGGGGGGAGGGAAGGGAGAAAGGGGGAGGGAAGCTTGTTCTCCGATGGCTCGGGCCTCTCCCTCACCCCCCCATTCCCCGATGGCTCGGCCGCTTCCCCCCCACCAGCCGCTTGGCCCCGATGGGTAGTCCGGCCAAATGGAGGCACATTGGCTGCCTAGGTCCAGTGATGCTGCTGCAGCTCCAAAAAACGAAAATTTTCGTTTATTGAAAACTGTAGCCAGCTTCAACTCCTGGCCTCGGAGACAGGGCGGGTTGCTACCCTGACAACCAGTATTCAAATTGAATACTTTGTTTCTCACGGCAGCACGCACGGCAGCACGCCCTCCCTCCGAAGCCAGCATCCTGAACGAGGCCTAATGGTGCCGCTGCCCCGGCCGGCTGCTCCGCCGGCTTGTTCCTGGGCGGTTGAGGCGGGACGCGCAGGGGTGTTCTGCGGCAGGGGTTTAAGGTGTGAGGCAGGAGGGGTGTGAGGCGCAGGGTGTAAGGTGTGAGGCGCGGGGTGTAAGGTGTGAGGCGCAGGGTGTAAGGTGGGACGCCTGTTGCACATCGTGTGGTAGGCCATCTTGGAGAGGAGCACGCGGT